>NC_089228.1:85823761-86140011 GCF_963924675.1 Phocoena phocoena
GCGACAGAGAGGGAGGTGGGGTTTGCTGACTTTTAGGTTGAAGGTTGAAGGTAGCATTTTAGCATGTTTCACCTTTTCTTTCTCTGAGAAAAACAAGCCACACTGAGGCCTCTCTCAGTCCCAGTTTACATGAAACACAAGAAAAGTGATTATTAATTCCTTAGACATTTATTGAGCATGTGCTATAGGCCATGCATTTGGACCTCTATCAGTAGGAATAAAGACTCAGCAACTCGGTAATATATACAGGCGGGCCTCCGTGTCCATGGATGCAGGACCCGTAGGGATGTGGGCCCCATGGATGCAGAGGTGGGAGGGTGGGGGAGGGCCGACTGTATTCCCAAACTCTGAAATACAATCAGTCTTAATGAGGATGGTGTGCTTATGATACTCGGCCCCTACAGGTACTTTCCCTAATAACTTGACACAGATATCCACTTCATATGTTTAAAAATATATTAAACCCTTTTCTACTAAATATCTTATTTTAAATATATGAAAAAAACATTAAAGCATCCCCAACCCCAGAGCAGCACCCCCGAGCAAGGACTTGGAGTTAATTGTAGCCTGACACGTTGGCTAGCTGATTGTTCCCCATCCGCCCATGGTCCTGAGGCTGGGGGCCTGGGTGGTGCCCTTGGCATTCTTTGTGGAGAGACTAGAATGAGAGGTGGGGCCCGTCACAGACAAGTGTGACCTAAGCAATATTCTGTTGCACAAGCCTCTGTCACACGAGGGGAAAACTAGGATTGCTTTGCTATGACTAAGTGGAGAAGCAACGTGATTAAACTGTCAGGTTGAAACCATCAGGACAGGACAATAGAGAAAACAGTTCCCATGGGCCTTGGAAAAAATTAAGCTTTCCGGTGCTTTTGTTCCTGCTGCTAATATTCATCCTCATGAGAACGTCTTACTTTTACTTATTCTGCTTTATAAGCAGTGGCAAAAAAAAAGTAAAAAGCACAGGAGGGTGATTTTAATTTTAAAATAACTTCTCTGCTTATGTCTACACTTTCTGTATATCCAGCCAGTTCAATACTATCGATGGTGTTAGAAGGAAAATGTGATACTTTTTACATGAACATTTAGCTTCATACACTTAAAATCTGCCCTACCCAGTGGCCAGGGTTACATTATTTTTGTGCACAACTGGAAATTTCTGGCACAGAGGATGGCAGCCTAAATATGAGGTCAGTAGAGCACAATGATGGAGAAGGGAGTGATCATCTGTGAAGTGCTATGTACATAATACACATATTTTACATACTCCATTGACCCTTACGGTCATCCTGGAAAAGTAGATATTCTTCTCATGTTGCACATAATGAAGGCCCAGAGAGTTTAAGTAACTTGCTCAAGGTCACGGCCAATTAGTGGCGGATCTAGGAATCGAATGCAAATTTTGTAAGCTGCAAAGTCCATGCTTTCCACCCTCCTCCCCTACACAAAGAACTCCCACCTCCAACTGTTGGAGGGCAAATTCTGGTGGACCTTTTGGACCACTTGGAAGTTCTGTTCCTAGGACCAAGGAAGACAAAGGGAGAGAAGCCTGCCTCATCTCTTCTGTTGGATCACCCCCAGGGCCACCCCTCCAGGTCACTCCTCCTTTTCTGTCTCCAGCCCCGCTGGTCTGATCTTTCCACCACAGATGGATCTTGAATCTATGCTGCAGCAGAAATAAAGACCACACCAGTGATCAGAAAGTGGGTCCTCTCGTTATCGGAGGAGCAGAGCGTGAGGTGGAATGGCAGCCAACATTCTTCTCTTGTGCACTTTGCATTAAGGGCCTTGGGAAGATGAATGTCACTAGCAGCTCAGGATAGATGAGAAAAGCAGGGCCCGAGAATGTGGGAGAGGGCATTGGTAGGGCTCACAGGCTGACAAGATTCTTAGCTGCTTTGGCTGAAGTCTTGGTTTTATTTTTTTAATGTTATCTTTTTCCCATGTATTGACAACGTATCATTTCCAATATAACACTATTAAACATATATGCTAATCTGAATAAAGGTGTCTGTAGTCTCTGTAATGCCTCCTTGTTGTTGAGGAGGATGGGAATACTTATTCTTTCTGCTTCTGTGTGGAGGGATTTCCCTGGAGTAGGAGGCAGCAGGCTGGCCCACGACCTGTTTTTGTGCAGCCGGTGAGCTAAGAATGGTTTTTACATTTTCAAGTGGTTGAAAAAAATATCATATTCTGGGACACGTGAAACTCACATGGAATTCAGATGTCAGTGTCCATAAATAAAGTCTTACTGGAACACAGGCACACTCATTCATTCCTTTGTGCTACAACAGTAGAGGTGAGTAGTTTCAACAGAGACTGTGTCTCAAGCCTAAAATATCTATTATCTGAACCCTTACAGAAAAAATTTGCTGGAGCCTAGAGTAGCACCCCCGGCTCCCTCCCCGTGGGGGACAGGATTTGGGGAGGCACTGAGGGTGCTCAGTGCTGCCTGTCTTCTCTCCCCTGCTTAGATTCGGCTGCCGCTGGCTGCCAAAAGAGTGCATTCCCCTGGTTTCTCTGACATTAATGGGTAGTCTGCCCTCTGCTGGAAAAGGCCTTCAGTTGGGGGAGGTGCAAATTAGATTAAGGTGTGTGTGTGCTTAAACTACATCCCCTAATCTAGTTTCCATCATCCGTGTGACTCTTGCATGGAAAAACTGGTGAAATTGGTATAAAGATCGTATGAACGGTGTGTATTTCCTGGTTTTGATATTGTGTTAGTTATGTAAGATGTTAAGCTGTGGGGGAAGCTAGGTGAAGGGTACACGGGAATCTATTACTTTTGCCACTTCCTGTGAACTTATAATTACACCGTGCCCTCTGTATCCGCAGAGGCAGAACCGCGGATCCGAAGGCCCGACTGTACAGTGCTATTTTACATCAGGGACTTGAGCATGGGTGGATTTTGGGATCCATGGGGGTACTGGAACCAATCTCCCACGGATACTGAGGGACGACTGTATTTAAAAACAAAAAGTCAAAAGATTTTGAGGGGAAACATACAGATTCATGATTAATCGCGAAACACTAGAAGCGTTTCCATTAGTCGGGAACAAGTTTTTTAAAAAGGCAAAACCATCATTTCTCCTACTAAATGGTCCATAGAGCCTCCCTTTTTGAGATGAGCTTAGCGAACAGCCAAGCTTCCTTTATTTGAAGCCTACATGGTGAGAGTTACTACCTCCGTTCTCCTGAAGATGGGCCCAGAGTTGCAGTGCTGAGTCTTAGCGTAACAGGAAAAAGCACATAGCCTTATATAATCTGACAGAACATCTGAAAAAACACCCTTGTCCACTAAACCACCGGGATAGTGGTGTTGCCTGTGGTCTAAATTGTGGCTACTCCTTCCTGGTTAGCTGATAAAATGGATGGATTATAGGTAAATTTACAGACCACCAATTTCCAAATCCATTTCCACTCATTTATAAATAGCGCACAAATAGAATATCCCTGTAGCCTTTCAACACTCAGACCATGCAGGACCTGCTCTTTTTCCAGACAGGTTTCCCACACTTGATAAATGAAAACCACACTAATTTGCTTTTTAAATTTGTTGCAAGCTAAATCAGAGATAAAGCAGCTGTAACAGGTGAAAATTTTCCTGTTAGAAATAGTAGGAAGATGAAAATACACTTGCTTCTAAGCAGACGCCTAGGCCAAGCATTGAACAAACTCACAAATTGAGAGTATAAAAAATGAACAGAAACTTCAAGTAAATAGAGTCGGGCGACCAGAAGGGGGAGCTCTCACACCCTGTGATGATAGTAAAGCCCAACAGGAAGAAGGAAGACTTCTCTTTCCTGGTAAGGACTCAGCCAATGAAAAGTCATGAAGTTTTTCATTATAACCCTCCCAACTTCCCTTTCCTCCCGATAAAAGTGTTCTTCCCTTGCTGGGCAGGGACTTGCAAGCGGCTCGCTATGGCTGCGGGCACTGTGTTGTAATTCTGTGCCGATACCAAATAAACCCATCTTTGCTGGAGAAATATCTGGGAGTCTATTTGTTTCAGGTTAACAAGAGGTAAGTGGATCGTTTCTCCTGGTAACAAAGTAATTTTAAAAATCAAAAGCAGGTTAAGAGAAATGCATGCAATAAATGGAACGACAAAGGGAAATGTGTATTCTTCCTTCCAGAGAAAACCTGACCTTTGTTCAAGGCCTACTGCTACAATTTGGATTCAAAGAGGCCACGTGAAATTTCTTAGAATATAAATGAACACTGGATGAAAATATAAGATATGCTGTTTAAATAATTAACAGTGATTATATCTGAATGGCAGGGTTTCAGAAATGTCTTCCTCATACATTTCTGTATCCAAAAAACCCAACCGTTGAAAAAAGTACATAATGGATAACAGTGGCACACGTAGAGGAGTGAAGCTGGTGTGTTTGAGAAAGCTGGAGGCTACTCCTTTCTTAGGCAACCACACCTGCAAACCAGGTAAATTCTCAATTTAGTTCAGCAAACATTTAATGAGCGCAAACCATACGACAGACCTGTTACCAAGTCTAAGCTTGTACTGCTCACTGCACAACAGGCCAATAATCAAGAGACTAGGAATAACGACTTTATTCGGAAAGCCAGCAAATGGAGAAGAACATGCCCCAAAGAACCATCTTGCCTGAGTTAGAATGCAGGTTTCTTTTATACTAAAAGGGGAGGGAGTGAAGTCAAACATTTCCTGGTTCGGGTAGGCCTCTGTAGGGGATATGTTAATTTCTTCCTCCTTGCAGTCATTCACTGGTGGGCCTGGTCAGGATGTTTCCTGTGAGCTAAACAAAGGTATTTTAGCTTAATGCTCATTACCTGGGAAGCAGGGTTCCCAGAGATGGGCCGTTATGTGTAGTTTAAGCTTATAGGCAACATTCCTTTAGTGATTAACTTGTAATAGAATGCAAAATGTTCTTCCCTGTTACAGGCCGCCCCGTAGGAAGGTGCTAGGGTACCAAATTTCACAGGCAGGTTCCCTGCCCAAGAGATTCACACACTAGTCAAGGGAGCACCATTTATACATGTAGGAGAGGAAAAATAATTTTCTCTCTACCTTTCTGAGTTCTTGGCTGAGACCACTGCAATGAAAGATTAACAAGAGAAAGAGAAGTTTATTAACATGTATATCTCATGTAAACATGGGACACAGGGAGAAATGAGTAACTCGAAGAGGTGGCTTAAAACTTCAGCAGACAGAGCATTTCAACAAAGAACAATAAATCTCTGGAGAAATGACAGGACAGAGGAAAGCAGCTGTAGGCTTTCAAGGGCGGAGATAAAAGCTAATTAGTAAAATTTGTTATTTAGATTCCAGGCTGATTGGGCCTGAAGTGTCTCTGGGAATTAACCTTTGTCCTTCCCTCCTGATGCGGGGAGGGGAGCAACTTTATAAATCTGTATCCTGCTTTTAGGCAAATGGAGGGGGAAGGGAAGAGAGAGGGCTTTTCTGGTATCTGCTTCTTAATTGCCTTCAGCTCACAAAAAACCTATGCCAAAGTGGCATCTTTTGGGCTGGCATGTCCTGAACTCCTACAGTCATATTTTGGGGTGGCATACATATCCAAACTGGTCTGATAATCTCCAAAGTAAACTCAAACGATGAACTGGCAAGAAAAAAAACCCACAAACCAGAAACCTTGACATAAAAAGAGGAAATTCTGTTAATTCAACCTTTATTAGTTACACACGCACAACTCTGCTGACAAGGCATTGACACACACACACAATTATCGAAAACTGGAAAAATGAATTATGTGCACGTTTAAAGACAAAATATTTCCACACTTCCAACTACATTTATTCCCAAGTTTTATCCCTTAAAATACAGCACAAAAAAAATCACAGCATAAATATCATTCAAGTAAAATACTGTCTACTATAGCTGCTCGTGAACAGTTAAAACCCTGGGCTCCAGCCTTCCGAGAAGGCAGTCATGTGGCACAGTTTAAAGTTAATGACACAGGTTTACAATAAAATAGAGTTATTTGCATTGTGCTTCTGATCTTTACTTTCACTGAGTCTTTACATAAAAATAAAGGTAGATGAACCAGCGCTTGACATAAAATTGTATTTAAAAGCTACTCAAATGGATAAAGATAATAGGTACAGAGGAGCTTTTTAAATGAGAATCCCTGCATAGCTGGGGAAAGTAAATTGAGAAGTGTTTTTTTTCAAGGCCAATAGACTCCCATTCTCTGGGTAATTTCCTATGAGTTATGTGATAATTGCTGGGAAGTTCTCCGTGAGAATTCACTGGAGCAAGGCCCAGAAAAGTATTTTTTACACAGTAGGTGTTCAATAAAATGATATAATGCCTCATAAACGGGGGAAGGTCAATATCTCCCCCTTGGTTTAGATCAGGGGTTGGCAAATTATTTCTGTAAAAAGCCAAAGAGTAAATACTTTAGGCTTTGTGGGCAATACTGTCTGTGCTGCAGATACTCAACTTTGCCAAGAAAGTAGCCATAGATCATATGGTAAATGAATGGATGTGGCTGGGTTCCAATAAAATTTTATTTCTGGACACTGAAATCTGAATTTCACAAAATTTTCACGTGTCATGAAATACCATTCTTTTGATTTTTTTTCCCCAACCACTCCTTTGGGAATATAAAAACCATACTTAGCTCTGGGTTGTACAAAAGCAGACGGCAGGCCAGATTTGGGCTGTGAGCCAACCCCTGGTTTAATGGTCCTTTTCTATTTCATATTATAACATACATTTTAAAAAAAATCCATCACATATGGTTACCTTATTGAAAAACAGCCCCCAAAATGTTCATTTAAAAATACTTCTCTGTTTTCCCCACAACCCAGAACAATTTTACTAACAGTAAGCTATTTCCTTTTCAAATTATTTTAATTCCAGAATTAATCAAAGATATTGGAATGAGTGTCTGGCCCTCAATTTATGTACCTGGTGAGCCAAATATACTAGAAAACTCAAAATCTGCCACCCAGCCAAGACATTCACTGATTTACAAAGTTACAAATGTATTTGAATGTATTCCTCCAAACATTTCAAGCACCAGTATTCCAGACTTCTAAAAACTAGTGTTGGAGCATTTTTATTGTTAATAGCAAACAGATGGACACACCTAAATATTAAGTAATTAGGGTGTTACATAAAACAACCCTAAAACTAAAAAGTAGAAATTCACTGTCAATATGATGCGTACGTGATTCTGGACAGGGTCTGAGCAATGCATGTTACCAGGAGGTGGATTTCAGCTCATTCCTTATTGGGCCTTAGGGGAGATGGCAGATGTAACCCAGGGCAAACACAAGGCAGCTCCAGGACTAGCCATGGTACTTTTTTTTTTTTCTCGGTACGCGGGCCTCTCACTGCCACGGCCTCTCCCGTTGCAGAGCACAGGCTCCGGACGCGCAGGCTCGGCGGCCATGGCCCACGGGCCCAGCCGCTCCGCGGCACGCGGGATCCTCCCGGACCAGGGCACGAACCCATGTCCCCTGAATCGGCAGGCGGACTCCCAACCACTGTGCCACCAGGGAAGCCCTAGCCATGGTACTTTTGTGCACAGGGACATCTCAGACCTTTAGCTATTCAGCTCCCCATGGCTCATTGAGGGACGCTACATCCCAGCTGTGTCCAGGAGTGACTGCCTCTAGCACTACTTTCATTCATGTTTTCCTTTTGCTCCCCAGAATATCCACAGAATGTCAGTGAAGTGTGCACACAGAGAGAGTGGAAAAGGAGGTGCTTCATCCTTGTATGTTCTACCAGGAACAGCTTTTATTCCTTTTCCTTGTATATCAGGACAGACGGAGACATGATACAGAAAAGCCTAGTGTGTTTTTAATCAGAGTTTTCACAGTGACAGGAAACAGTGGTCATACGGTTTTTTTGTTTTTGTTTTAAATGATGAACTATAAAAACTCTTATTGGATAAAAGGTGCCTGAAGGACAAAACCTCATGCCTCTTCCAATTGGCAATTATGGAAATTCTTTTTCCTTTTGGGATTATTGTCGTGAAAGTGCTTTTGCTCTTTTGCAGGTGAAGGAGCAGCGCTTCATAAGAACAGAAATAGCAGGCTGCAGGTGACGAGCCCTCACTCAGGCTCAGGTGCTGGGCAGGTGGGTACCAACCTCCGCTCACCTTGGCAAAGCCACTGCCGGACACCCAAGCGGGGCTGGGACGTGCTGCTCATAATAATGACGACTCCTGCACTTACACTGAATTTTTACTTTTTGGCAAACACTTTCACTTTCTCTGAGGCTCACAATAGCCCATGGAGCTAAATAAGGCATGTATAGTATCTACTCTCCTGAGGAATGCGGGTGGGGGGGGCGGGGAGGGGTTGAATGGCACATGGGGACAAAGCCAGGCCAGGCCATTACTTGTGGGCCATCCATCCCACCAAGCTGCTGTGCTTTATGCTTAGGCTCATTTCCTAACGGAAACAACACGACATGGAAAACAGCACAGAAATGAAAAAACCTTTAAGCAGTTAATTTAGGACAATGGAGACTTCGATTTAAAAAATGGTCGAAAAAGGGAGAGGGGTTCCTTCATGTCTCAAAGAAACACAGGCAATTCCGTGCTATTTCTGAAGTCTTAAAAAATGAGTGGTTCAGGGCTTCCCTGGTGGCGCACTGGTTGAGTCTGCCTGCCGATGCAGGGGACACGGGTTCGTGCCCCGGTCCGGGAAGATCCCACATGCCGCGGAGCGGCTGGGCCCATGAGCCATGGCCGCTGAGCCTGCGCGTCCGGAACCTGTGCTCCGCAACAGGAGAGGCCACAGCAGGGAGAGGCCCGCGTACCGCAAAAAAAAAAAAAAAAAAATGAGTGGTTCAGCCTCTGCAGCAACACCCCAGGATACCCAGCAAGTGTCTTTAGTGCACCCAGGCAGTGATCCAGCTGTGACCATGGGGCTGTGGGGGCCAGCTGGCCTCACGCTGCACTTTGCTCTGAGGCAGAGGGGGTCGTGGTGGGGTCCAGGGCTTCATTCTATGAACCCTACGCTGGTTCTCGGGGAGTCTGCGGCCTCAGGCGCATGGCATGTATTGGTCCCTAGTCAGGTAGGGGGAGGGGTAGGATTTGCATCTGTATAAGATTATGAGGACTGGATGAGCTTTAAAAAATTCTTAATTCAGGGCTTTCCTGGTGGCGCAGTGGTTGGGAGTCCGCCTGCATCGGCAGGGGACGCGGGTTCGTGCCCCAGTCCGGGAGGATCCCACGTGCCACGGAGCGGCTGGGCCCGTGAGCCATGGCCACCAGGCCTGCGCGTCCGGAGCCCGTGCTCCGCAACGGGAGAGGCCACAGCAGTGGGAAGCCCACGTACTGCAAAAAAAAAAATAATAATTCCTAATTCAGATACCCTATGGGCTTATTTAGAATAATGGATGGCATGTCCCCATACATGTGGCAAAGCTTCCTTTCTTATTTTTTAAAGAACTAAGGAATCCTATAAGCCTCCAAAGCACACGTACTTGAGCTCCAGGTACTCGTCAATGCCATACTTGGAGCCCTCTCGCCCAAGGCCAGACTGCTTCACCCCACCAAAAGGGCACTCCACGGAGGAGATCAGTCCTTCGTTAACGCCAACCATGCCGACTTCTAGCCGCTCCGCCACCCTCCAGATCTGGGCTGGGTCTTGAGAGTAAAAATAACCTGTCATGGGGATAAAGGACATGGATGTAGAATAGTCATTAAAGCCAACGGTCCCCAACCCTTTTGGCACTGGGGACTGGTTTCAAGGAAGACAATTTCTCCATGGACAGGAGGGGCAGACGGTTCATGCAGTAATGCGAGCGGTGGGGGGTGACGGGAACCGGCAGGTGAAGCTCCCCTCGCTCGCCCACCACTCACCACCTGCTGTGTGGCCCGGTTCCTAATGGGCTGCGGACCGGTACCGGGCTGCGGCCCTGGGGGTTGGGGACCCCTGATTAAAGACATCATGTCCACAGCTGAGGATGCCATGGATGACCATCTGCCTAGTCGTGCGGGCCTGGAACCCTCCCTGCTCCCATGTGGAGCCCCGAGTTGGTCCTGTGCACGTCTTCATCTCAAAACCTTTGGAAATCATCTTTCTGCTTCTATTCCACTCTCGCTAGCGCTCTCACCGACTCCTATCAGGACTGTAACAATAATGAACGCAGCTCCTGTGGCCTCCTGTTCAGTGCATCCTGCACACGTCAGTTAGATTATCCACATAATTTTTTTTTTTTTTTTTTTTTTTTTGCGGTATGCAGGCCTCTCACCGCTGTGGCCTCTGCCGTTGCAGAGCACAGGCTCTGGACGCACAGGCTCAGCGGCCATGGCTCACCGGGCTTAGTTGCTCCGCGGCATGTGGGATCTTCCCGGACCGGGGCACGAACCCGTGTCCCCTGCATCGGCAGGCAGACTCAACCAGTGCGCCACCAGGGAAGCCCTTGCTGAGTGCATTTATGCACATATAATTTTGTCAGGGTCATAGGGTACATTCTGGCCACCTTGTCCATGTCCAAACTGAAAGAACGGCAGCTACTCTGTGAGGCTCCCTCTGCCTGTGCTGCCTTCGCTTCCTTCATCGCCCCTGATGCTCTCTGTGAGGTCGGGTGCTATCTCTTTTGTTCAGACTTCCAGGAGCCACACAAAATGGGAGGAAAACCCCTTGGAATTTCCAGGCATCGAGCCTCTGGGAACATTCTCCACCTGAAACACAGCACTGCTTCTTCTCCCACGACCATACCCAGCTCCAACCAGGGAGTCTCCATCCTGCATCCAGGAATGAGGCAAAAGAACACGGACTTGCACAGGCCCACCCCCGCCCCTGGGAAAGCAGTGAAACACATGCTCCAATGAAGTTGCCTTCTCAAAACCCAGGGTGACGTTTAAAAGGCCACCCTGGCATCAGCTGGAGAAGTGATTATGACAGCTACCGAGCGAGGACAGACGCCTACCTGCCAGCCCGACGTCGGCCACGTTAGCGATCGCCACCGCCTCCTCCTCTGTATCAAACCTGCCAAAGTCAAGATGGGTCATCAGCAAAATCCCTAAGGGGAGAGTAAGGAAAACCAGCTGATTTCCTCCTGATTTGTTTCCCAAATAAGGGCGAGGGGTTAATCAGAGCTTTGCAGAGAGTACAGAGGAAAACACCATCACTCGCTGCAACCGTGCAGAGTTCAAGGCTAGCGAGCTCGGATCAACACCAGTTCATCTCCTCTAGGAGATTGGGAGACACACAGGGAACTGCGGAGTATTCAAGATGTCGAACAAAACGCCTTAAGAAAAGGATTACGGCTCTTGCTACCTACTAAGAAGAATATGTACCAATCGGACTTCCCTGGTGGCCCAGTGGTTGGGACTCCACGCTTTCACTGCTGTGGCCCCCGGTTCAATCCCTGGTTGGGGAACTGGGATCCCACAAGCCACAAGGCGAGGCCGAAAAAAAAAAAAAGAAATGTACCGATCATAACAACTACTTTAGAAGCAGCCATGATGTAGGAGAAGGAAAACAGCCAGAGGCCACTGGGGCCCAGGGCTCTTGTGTCGGCCCCACCACTTATGCTGTGAACAGTGTGACGGTGCTGGGGGTCTGTTCCCCTTGGAAATGAGACTGCTAGCATGGAAGCCTTATGCAGTCTCTTCCAGCTTTATCATCGTTATTTCTGGAACAACATTTCAGAGGCCTTTTTCTGTTGCCCCAGAACTGTAACTGGGGGCAAAACATTGTCTGCATCCCAGATCCTCAATTCAGAGGTCCAGCAGCAGTGGCAGCCGGCCAGCCAGCCCTCTGAAGGCACCGGGCAGAGCTGGCGGACCCCAGTCAATGCAAGAGGACGACTGGGAGAGAAGAGAGCGCTCTGGGGGAGGGCAGGTCAAGGAGGGTGACCCCAAGAGAATTATTTCTTCCAAGGATGACCAGCTGTGTCTCCCAGGGCTTGGCTCTCCACCTGTAGAGAGCAAGCCATTCTATCCGCCAGAGAACAGAAAACAGGGCATCACCCATGTCCTCACTGGCCACCTGTGCCTCGAAAATGCAGTCATCGGAACTTCCCTGGTGGCACAGTGGATAAGACTCTGAGCTCCCAATGCAGGGGGCCTGGGTTCGAGCCCTGGTCAGGGAACAAGATTCCATATGCATGCTGCAACTAAGGAGCCTGCCTGCTGCAACTAAGGAGCCCACGTGCCGCAACTAAGGAGCCCTGGAGCCACTAAGACCCAGTGCAACCAAATAAATAAATAAAAAGAAAATGCAGTCATCACATCATCAGTTGTGACATCCTTGAGGATTTTCACCTTTCTGTGCTAACATGGGTGGTGCTCCCACCGCCCTGTGTCCCAGAAGAAGTGTGAGACTAGAGACCCCTAGTAACAACTGTGTCCCCCTCCCTGACCTAATGCTTTATTTACACAACAACACCCATAATGATATCAGGCAATGTGCTAAGTGCTTTATGTACATTATGTCATTTAAACCTTAAAACTGTCCTGTGAGGCAGGTACTAGTTTTTATTCCTTTTCCCATCAAGGACCCTGAGGCTCAGAGAAGTTAACTTGTTCAAGGGGACACAGGTATGAAATAGCAAAGCCTGAATCTACACCCAGCTCAACTCCAGAGCCTGCATTCCTAACCACTGCATCCTTTTGGAAAATGTCAAGTTCATACTCCAGATAAAAAAAATTTTATTAAAACAAAGAAGATGAAAGTTCTCCAAGTGGTTCATTTCCCCAATGTCAGATTAATCTATAATTTTTTATTTTATTTTATTTTATTATTATTATTTTTTTGCGGTACGTGGGCCTCTCACTGTTGTGGCCTCTCCCATTGTGGAGCACAGGCTCCGGATGCACAGGCTCAGCAGCCATGGCTCACGGGCCCAGCCACTCCATGGCATGTGGGATCTTCCCAGACCGGGACACGAACCCGTATCCCCTGCATCGGCAGGCGGACTCTCAACCACTGCGCCACCAGGGAAGCCCTAATCTATAAATTTCATTAGCAATAGAAGAGAGAAATATTTGGAGAAATAATGACCAAGAATTTCCCAGGACTAAACAAACACTTTAGACATTAAAAAAGACATTGGACCTCTGACTGAAAAAGCTCACAGTGTGCCATACCCAAGCTACCATGGTAAAATTTAAGAACGTCAGAGGCTGTGAGGAATTTTAAAAGTCTCTAAAGAGAAAAAGCATATCCCTTCACAGGAGTAAGAACCAGGTATCAGCTTTCTCAGTGACAACCCTGGAAGTAAGTAGACCAAGGTGTGACATCTTCAAAGTGTTGAAGCTAGAATTTTATGCAGGTAAATTATTATTTACTTGTGACTGTGAGATAAAAGGTCACATAAGAACACACAGTTCATTTCCCACAGACACCCTTGAAAGAACTCTTAAAGTATGTACTTCATTACAAAGAAAAATTAGTTCAGCAGAAAGCAAGAGAGCAAAGTAGAGAATTTGGTAAATTTTGTGGTCTAAAGAGGCAATAATAGAAACAAAATTTTTTAAATGTTACATTGAACTTAGTGCTTCCACTGATACAACCCTGCTCTCTACTTCAGCCCATCCCCCACCCAGGCCTCAAACGACACATGAACTGGATTTCTCCGGGTTTCCTTTTCCTTTCCTATCCTTTCTCCTGTCTTCCGACCCACTGGATGACCTTACTTGATAACGGGTGCCACGGGCCCAAAAGTCTCTTCCTGAGAGCAGAGCATGTCTCGGGTGACGTTGCTGAGCAGGGTGGGCTCGAAGAAATTTTTTCCAACTTGATGTCGCTTCCCGCCTGTCACAACAGTGGCCCCTTTGGAAATGGCATCACTCACATGTTTCTCTACCTGTGTGAAGAGAAAAAGAAGAGCCCTTGGGAAAGGTGGTTGAGGATACTTGGGAAACGTTTAAACTGCAGAAAACTGTAACTGGGTTTCTTTCTTTTTCAAAAAAACTGTAACTGGGTTTCTTTCTTTTTCAAATAGGTTAATGTACCCTGGTCCCTTCTGGGTAGAAAGAACCAAATGCACAGAGGTACAGAGGCAAGAGGGCACATGGTGTGTACCATGCTGTCTCCTCCCACCTCTGTGATTTTCTCGCTGTTTGCCGTTACAGTTTGTCTAACAGTCTAATACACATATGCCCATGTCTTTGCAGGCCTGATGCTCAGCTGTCTTCCTGGGATTTGTTCTCATCTCCTTCCTGGTAGTTCCAGGCTCTTGGATCCCATGTTGTTCTCCTCCCTGGATTTCACTTTCATTTTGTTCTAATACATTCTCGAGTAGTTGTTTCAAAAAAGGTGCACTGAAAATGGTTTACCTTCAGAGTTTTCTGACACTGCATGTCTGGTGTTTTACCTTGCATTGGTTGGTGATGGAATTTGGACCCAAAGTAATTTTCCTTCAGAACGTTGAGTGCAGGTTCGATCCCTGATCAGGGAACTTAGATCCCACATGCCAGCAGAGTAGCCAAAAAAAAAAAAAAAAGTCCTCACTCCTTTGTGGGTTTGTGGTAGCTTTTCCCGCCTCTGGAAGCTTCTTGAATATTCTGGTATGTTCCTAACATTCTAAAATTTTAATGAAACATATCTGGGTTTTTCTTTTTATTATTCTACTTGGCAATTGACGAAGTCTTTCAATTTTGAAGAATTGTTATTTTCCTGTAGCTCTGAGAAGTTTTCCTCTAGTATTTGATAATCCTATTTCTTCCATCTCAAGTCTTTCTTTCTAGAGTTCCTATTACTAAAATGGATACACCTGTCACCTCAGGTCGATTTCTTTGTGCATTCCTGCCATATTTTTGCTTTAAATTCTAAGAGCTCTCTTCGATTTTGTCTTCCATCATCATTACTGAGTTTTAAAAAGATTTTGACCACCATGTTTTCAATTTCAAAAAACATTTCTAGGAGTTCCCTGGTGGCCTAGTGGTTAGGATTCCAGGCCTTCACTGCTGTGGCCCGGGTTCAATCCCTGGTCAGAGAACTGAGATCCCACAAGCTGCACGGCACAGCCAAATAAATAAATAAAAACGTTCTTTCTTGTTCTCATTGCTTCATTTTCATAGAACCTGCTTCTGTTTTATAGATGTACTATCATCTCAGAACTCTTGGAGAATACTACTAGATTCCTGGAAAAAATCCTGTCTGTTCACAGCGTCATCTACTTTCTTGAGAGTCAACTGTTCTGTTTGCTCTTCTTGACCCTCCTCTGATGTGCTGTGGGTTTTCCTCTAGGGCTGTCAAGATTCTTGGTTGTTCATCTTTCTAATGAAGTATGCGGTTGGTTAATTTCAACGGGTGACATGGGTGACCTCTGCTGTTTCCAGTCTCTTCCCCGAACGAGAGGGACAACACCAAGCTTGGGTTTATCTCACTCGGCAGGCTTCACTTTAGGGGTGGCCCCACCCGAGCAAAGGGCAAAGGCAGGGGAGCTCCTCTCTGGCGTGCCTACCCTCACTCTTCACTCTGTACTCCTCGTAGGCTGGCTGCTCTATTTCTTCAGAGGCATTTTCCTGCCCAGAGCAAATGCCTCTGTTACGTTGTATGTGTTGGTGGTGGGTGGAGGGAAATGACCCAGAAAACTGTGCAGAAGTAGAACCAATTAGCACTATTTCTCCCCTCCTCCCATTGCTACCCTCTACCCCAGCCATTTCTAGAAAAGCTCCATCCTAGAAATGACACCCATTTCCTCTGCAGGCTTCCCCTGGGCCTGCCTCATCTGCTTTGACTTTTCTGTTAACACGATCCCTGCTGCCTTCCAGAAGTTCTTCACAATCCGTGGTCCACTGGAGTCTCCCCCTGCCTCCCATTCTCAGCGGAATATGCTGTAGGATTTCAGAAGAGATAAATAGAGGCTTGGGCACAGTCTGCCATCGAGATTCACCCTTTTGAGATCCTCACCCCTTCTAATGCTCTCATAGTTCACTGTCTGCAACAAATCCCCATTAGCGTCCTTTCTATGATTTATATCTCTAAAAATACCTCTATTTAACATACTTAACAAGGCCCCATTCTATTTGACCTCAATTAGAATATGCTCTGTCCTCCTCTTGTCACATTAAAAGTGATGTGCACTTTTCTCCCCCAGGTATTTACCCTGTGACTGTATGTACACTAAAGCCAGCACAAGGGATTGTTTTCAGACAAGATGTTTTCTACTAAACTCTCAGAGGGGAAAAAACAAAAACAAACCTTCAACTGTAGTTGCTTGAGGTCCTAGGAAACAGCGTCCTCTAGAGAGCAATGTCTATACAATCACTTTGGCAAGAATAACAACAAAATCTCCAGACAGGTTTCCCAGTCTGCAAACTAGCAATAACTGGGGCACTAAATGGCTAGGCCCTACTCCAGACAAATTCACCCCCAATCTCCTCAAGTAGGACCGAAGCATCTGTAGTTGTTAAAGGTACTGGGTGGGTTAAGAACCACCCCTCTGGGACTTGAACCATAGCTGGTACAGAGCCAGATTTTCTTTGCTGGCTGAGTGCCCAGGGTCCAAAGGCATCTCAGAAATGCAGGTGGTACCCATGTAAACTTTAATGTATGTTCTTTATCTAGAGGTAGAGAATACCAAGGCAATAACTAGACATGTTATCAGAGCTCTGTAAAACCCCAGTGCTTCCTTGGTGTCTACTGGGGAAGGCACCAGATATGATCTTCAGCCAACCAGACTGCCCACTGGGTCAGGGCAGCCATGGCGGGGCTTGGTCCTCAGGCCCTCAGGAGGCTGACGAACAGCGACTGGGCTGTGCTTCCCACCTGGGTGCTGACCTGGCTCTAACTTGATTTTGGTTCCTCAGGTGACCCAGGAGGCTGGCTGTGCCCCCTTCCCCCCCCCCCCCCCCCCCCCGCACAACCCCCAGCCTCCATTTTCTACTAAAATCCTATTGAAATCCTTTCTACCAAGTAAGGACTTATCTAGGGAGCATACCGGATGTTTGGTATTATATGAAACCTCCTTGTAAGCAACTCTAAAGAGGATTATTTTTTTAAAACAGTAGGACAAGAAGAGAAAACTCACCTCGCTAGTAGTCAAGATTGTGACATTATTTGAACAAACAAATCCTTGCTTAAGGAGTTTCCCTTTCTTGCCATCTCTAAATCTTAAACATGATTTCTGTGGCTCTATATCTCCTGCCAGGGTGTTTTCGCCAAGGATTCTTCTGCAAGGGCGTTTTGTTTTCAGTGCCAGCCAGCAGTTCAGCTGAAACATAAACGATCTCAAAAAACAAAGCCTTTTTCCTTTCCTTTTAGGTGTTCCAGAAATTAAAGAACTTTGTATTTCAGGATCTTAATTCCTGAGGCAGCAGGAGATAGAATTAACACCACTGTAAAAGAAAATTTAGGGAGGGCGGTAGGAGAACAGAAGTGACAGATCTCATGGGGACTCAGTGAATTGATGGAGCTGGAAAAGCTTATAACCACGTGGTGCCACTCAGTTTGTACAAATTGGCAGAAACTCATTTGTTTTCCCGATTTCTCCATTGTTTCCAAAACCGCCTTGCTGGCCACCTTACCAGAGTGGTTTTGCTAGTTACGCTTCTGATACTGAAACCATGACATTGAACAGATGATAAAACGAACTTACCTTTTCTACAGCTTTCTCATTAATTAACGGGCCTTGAGTAGTTCTCTCCTCAAATCCATTACCCACATGCAGGTTTGTTTTCATTGCCTCGGCAAATTTTTTCACAAAGGAATCATGGATACCCCTTTGCACCAAGAAACGGTTTGAGCAAACACAAGTCTAGACAAAAAGAAACAAACTCACACTGACAGTTTGTTGGAAGCTATTGACCCAACCAATAACCGTGTGCCTGCTGCTACCTCTGAATGTGAATGCACTTCCCCAGGTGATTCCCGTCCTGTGTTCTACCTGCTGTGTTCCTCCCCACGTGGGCTTGGCCCTAAAGACAAACGTGCTGAGTGCATGGACTTCTCCAAGCCCCTCTACAGCCGCCACCTCCCTGTGGTTAAACAGGTAAGCGAGGATAAATATCTGTGCGCAAAAAACCAAAAAGCCACCTAACCCAAGTTTTTTCGAATGGCTCCTATTGGAAAGAATAAAACCAACACAAGAAGCTGTAACTCCCTGAGACAGTGATGCTACAGTGACAGCAGAGCTAGAAGGAAAGGGATTCAAAGGCTAACTTACATCCACTAGCTTATTAAACCTTTCAGTTGCTTGGCGGAATCCGAGATTTTGAAAATGGACGCAAGACCATTCTTCTGTGTCAGCCTAAATTATTGAAAAGCCCTTTGCTTATTATTTTTTCTAATTAGACCTAATATTTTAAAATTATGTAATATAAACACATTACAGGAAATGTAGTTACCCTTGATATGTTTTCTTCTTGGCTTTTTCGTTTTTTTTTTTTTTTTGTCTTTTTTCTTAATTGTGTATTTTTCTAATAGAAACAAGCCTATAGATAATTTTGTATCCTGTCCATTTTTATTGGCTTAAAGCAATACACCCCAAAGTTGTAACTTTATAAGTGTAACTCTGAAGGTTACATACCTTGCCATTTTGTGTTTCTAAAAGGAAACATACCTGTTTCCGAAACAACCAAGCTTATTAGGTTATGTGAAAGGAGAAAAATTAATTACCAAAGGCCAAAACAAGGATGAAAGCTATTTAATATGGAATATTGTACAACATTTCACCTTTTTTTCCCCCAGATAACCTTTCAGGAATTATCATTCCATTTCTGGAATGCATTTAAAACTGCTTAGTGATGGTACTCCAAGACAAAGTGCTTAAGAATATTGTATAAGAAGCCAGGATCCTGGCGACAGCTTGGATAGAAGTTGGGAGACTGGGCCCTAGGCTCACAGTCCCAGATCCTGAACCCAAGGATGTATGACTTCAAGTCAATTAGTCTTTCTAGAGTTTCATGTCTTCAGCTGTAAAATGCAAGGTTTGTGTCAGATACCTGGGAAGTTCCCTGCTAGATCTAATGCTCCAGGATTCCCTACAAGGGGTGAGCTCAGGCCACCACTCTCCCAAGGACAACCTGGACCCTCCTTGGGCCACTGTAGTGTGTGCAGCCCTGTAGTGGGTGCCTGTCATGCCCCCTCCATCTCGGGAAGAATGAGATCCAGGCAGCAGGGTTTTGAGTTTTTAAAGGCTCCATCTCAACATTTTCCTCCCTTCTTTTCCTTAAGACTGTGGGCCTCAGACCCTAGGTGTTCAGGCTATTTTGTGTCTGAGGAGATGTTTAAACCTGTTCAGCAGAGAAAAGCCCAGTGAGGTAAAACTATGAAAATAACCAGATTCAAAGAGGAGATGAACGATGAGATGAGAGAATGATTTGATTAAAAGGCATCTGCTGTTCAGGAAATGCCTTGAAGCCAGGGATAATACCTTATTTCTCTTTGGACCCTCTGAGCCTAGCAGAGCCCCAAGCAAAGAGGGGGCACTTACTAAACACCTGATGAAAGAGGGCATGGACAAAGAATGAGGGGAGTGTCGTCCTAGGAGGTGAGGAAGGGGGTAGGATCTGTGAAACACACAACCCAGAAAAATGCCCTGGGACTCACCTGTCCAGAGTTCCTAAATTTAGATGCCATGGCCCCAGCGACAGCCTGGTCAACATTGGCACTGTCAAACACGATGAATGGGGCATGGCCGCCCAGCTCCATGGACACCCTTTTCACAGAGTTTGCTGCATGATGCAACAGGACCTGGGAGCAGATGAGGGGATGCTGTGAGCACCGAGTCAACTACATGGCCCGGTAAGCCTTTGTTTCAAAAAATTGCCCAGTAGTGGAAAAAGCCAGGTGCACAGTCGTGTATACGAGATGACAGTTTGCATAAGAAAAGGGGAAAATAAGAATCTATGTGGGGCTTCCCTGGTGGCGCAGTGGTTGAGAGTCCGCCTGCCGATGCAGGGGACACCGGTTCGTGCCCCGGTCCGGGAAGATCCCACATGCCGCGCAGCGGCTGGGCCCGTGAGCCATGGCCTCTGAGCCTGCGCGTCGGAGCCTGTGCTCCGCAACGGGAGAGGCCACAACGGTGAGAGGCCCGCGTACCGCAAAAAAAAAAAAAAAAAAAAAAAAAGAATCTATGTGTATTCATATTTGCTTGTATTTGGTAAAGAAACACAAGGAAGATAAAAAAACTAAAAATTATTTATAAAAGGGAGGAAATCAGGGATAGGGGTGAGGGTGAAACTTCTGAATATAACCATGTTTATACTGTCCCGGTTTTTGAACCATGTCAATGTATGACCTATTAAAAATTATGATAAATTTGTTATGATAAACATAAAAAATTATGATAAAAATTATAAAATTATCGTATTATAGAGATATGCTAATAAAATCACCCATAACCCCATAACCCATAGCTTACCACTGATAAAATCTTAAGGTATATCCGTCCAGAATTTGGCTACACACACCAGGGACATGTGCCTTTTTTTTTTTTTTTTTTAAAGAAAACAGGATGGTAGAGTTACACAGCTTTATAACCTGCTTTATCTTCCCAATTAGTCATATATCTGGAACATCATAACATGCTCACAACACTTTAAACACACCCACATCAGCGTGTGTTTCTAGAACATCCTTTAGCTGCTTGCCTAGTATTCCACTGCAGAGCTACTCATTCATTTATTTATTCAGCCCCCATCTGTTGGAAATTTAATTTGCTTCCAATTCCTTGCTATTAAAACAACACTGCAGTTACTCCCTCAGTATAAATAGAAGTAGAATCACTAGCTCAATGCACAACTGTAAAGCTTTTGTTTGTTTGTTTTTTGCTGTATGCGGGCCTCTCACCATCGTGGCCTCTCCCGTTGCGGAGCACAGGCTCCGGACGCGCAGGCTCAGCGGCCATGGCTCACGGGCCCAGCCGCTCCGCGGCATGTGGGATCTTCCTGGACCGGGGCACGAACCCGTGTACCCTGCATCGGCAGGCAGACTCTCAACCACTGCGCCACCAGGGAAGCCCCTGTAAGGCTTTTTGATACATATAACTATTAGGCTTTAAATATCCAGGAAGAGATTCTTATGGCCTAGGAAAGCTGCCCAGGGATGTTTGCTTTATTACACAATAGTAGGTCTTCATCCAACCACAGCTATGAGAACGGTGGACCCACTTGGATGGTTCAAGTGAAACGAACAGTGGTCACAAGCCCAAGGTCACTCCAGGACTGGTCCCTGTGATACACAGCTGTGGGTTTTATGATAGGTCTCTTAGTCAAAATTCAGAAAAGCTGGAAAATTGCTTCAGTGCTGGTACTTCTCTATATGCCCAGATGTTAAGATTCCAGCAATGAACTAGTAAAAACGGTCTTCTCAATGAAATGTTACTATTCAACAAAGTAGTACAAGTTTTAAGATTAAACCTATTTCTTTTTTTAAAATTTATTTTATTGATGTATAGTTGATTTACAACGTTATTTGTTTCTGCTGTACAGCAAAGTGATCCAGTTATATATACATATTTATGTGTATGTGTGTGTATATACTTTTTCATATTCTTTTCCATCATGGTTTATCACAGGATACTGAATAGTTCCCTGTGCTATGCAGGAGGACCTTATTGTTTATCCAGTCTATATATAATAGTTTGCATCTGCTAATCCCAAACTCCCACTCCATCCCTCCCTCAGCCCCCCTCCCCCTTGGCAACCACAAGTCTGTTCTCTATGTCTGTGGGTCTGTTTCTGTTTCGTAGATAAGTTCATCTTTTAGATTCCACGTATAAGCAATATCATATGGTATTTGTCTTTATCTTTCTGACTTCACTTAGTATGATGATCTCTAGGTCCAACCATATTGCTGCAAATGGCATTATTTCATTCTTTTTTATGACTGAGTAGTATTCCACTGTATATACATACCACACCACACCTTCTTTATCCGTTTATCTGTTGATGGACATTTAGGTTACTTCCATGTCTTGGCTACTGTAAATAGTACTGCTATGGACATAGGGGTGCATGTTATCTTTTCGAATTATAGTTTTGTCTGGATATATGCCCAGGAGTGAGATTGTTGGATCCTATGTCAACTCTTATCATATGGCAACTCTGTTGGATCATAGTTTTTTGAGGAACCTTCATACTGTTTTCCATAGTGGCTGCACCAGTTTACACTCCTACCAACAGTGTAGGAGGGTTCCCTTTTCTCCATACCCTCTCCAGCATTTATCTGTAGACTTTTTAATGATGGCCATTCTGACCGGTGTGAGTAAACCTATTTCTTTATTTCCTTCTGAATTTTTAAGAACTGCTGTCTGCCAGGCCACTGATTTTTCTGACTCTGCTCGCTCTTGGGTCGCTTGCCTCCACCTGTGTCCTCTGACTGCGTCTTCTTGCTACTCAGTGCGCATGATGAGGGCTTGAACCTGCCTCTGACCTTCATGACCCCTGTGGCACTGCCTGCAGTCCTGCTACGTCTTAAGGAATCCTTTCTGCTCCAGTTCCCCCTGCTGACCTTCTCAGGATCTCAGCTTTCAAAGCCCTAGAAAGGGAACGTGAGTGCCCAGCTCTTCTCTCTATGGCCAGGTCACTCGTCCTAGGTCACTGGCCAGCCTATGAATCTGTTTTCCTCGGGTCAAATGACCACTCATGGTTGAATTCTCTGTGGGGGAACAGATGAGGTATCATGTGCTATAAAGCATGGCTGCTGTCCCCGCAGCAGGCCCCAGGAGGGGTGGTCCCCCTGGAAGGAGTGAGGGCAGGGCAGCATCTCCAGAACAGGCTGACGGAATGGGGTTCAGTAGAGGCAAAATTCTACGTTGCAAGATCAGGAGCTCAGCCACTGATCCTCTGCAAAGATCAGCTCAGAAGAGGCCCCTGGCTATTCCTTTATCAGTGATTCCTATCACTCTTCCCTTTAAACCACTTGAAGTGAATCACTGTCCTGCGTAAATAATTTAAGAGGCACAGTTGGGCTTGGCAGGAACATGGTCGACATTTTCCTTTGGGGTCTATCCAATGGGGATAGTTCACTGAGCAAAGCGAGGTTGAGTAATGAGTGGCTGGCCTTTGTCCAGCATCTGAGAATTTCTCTGGCTTCAATGGCAAAGGTTTACCACCTTTTTCCCAGGCCTCTCTCTTTTTCTCTAACTACTGATATCTTGAAACCCTCTGAGAGTAAGTTTGCTCTGCAAGATCCATTGATCAGGGTGGTAGCAGTTTATGGATCTAAAAATTCCTGCTTCTGGAATGAATGGCAGGCTTCCCAAGTGTGCGTTTATGGCATGACAAATGTGGTTATGGTTGGGAGCTACTAAAATTGCTTTATTCTCTCCTGTTTCTCATGGTGTCAAAAAATGACCAGTTTCACCAAAACTTTCAGATTAGATTTATATTATTTTTATCTGGTATATGTTTATGTACGTCTCTAGCATGAGTGTGTGTGTGTATATATAAATACCAGCAGAAAAAAGTATACTATCCGGAGACAAACACCATAAATAAGAACTTTTGTTCTCCTCTGCTTTTTTTCTCTTTTGAACATTTAAAAGGATAAGTAAAAATGCACTCACAGGCACACAAATGAAGTTTTCGGGAAAGAACTTTTCAACATATGAGGGGGGAAAAAAACGAAAAAAAAAAAAGACCTTTCTATTTCTGTAAGCACCTTTATACTAAACACAATTTTTGTTCAATTCTAAGACATCCATTTCTTTAATTCTAGATTATGAAAGAAACATGCATTCCAGAGTTATGGGAATTCCAAAGTTATGGACAACTTTCAGCTACTTCACATGCAACAAATAATGGGAAACTTGTCTACCCCTAAACAGTTTTGTCAAATAGAAACCTAGGTCATGTCACAATAAGGAACAGCATCCAGATATCTCCAGAAAATGACTGTACGTTACGTTATGGGACAGAGCTTTTTTTTTTTTTTTTTTGGGACAGAGCTTTTAACACTGCCAGAAATCTTCCTACAAATGGTGATCAAGATGAAATAGTATTTTGATACTCTATAAAGACAAGATATTAGAATGCCATTTGGTTTTTTGAGACTTGAGTCACATACCTTTCCAGTGGCTGTTGAACCAGTAAAGGAAATTTTAGACACTAGGGGATCCGTGCAAAGTGCTTCCCCTACTTCCTTGGCCTTCTTTTGAGAGCAGGGAATAACGTTGTATACACCCGGAGGAATTCCAGCCTGGTCTGCAAGCTGTAAAGAGAAACAGCAAACGTGGCAGCAAGTGACCAAACTGGAAAAACAGAAAAGAGAAATAAATAGATGTTTTAATCTAAAAAGTAATGGCAAAAAAAAAAAAAACCAGGCTGACTTTAGGGACAGAATATATTTGGAACTGAAATAAGATTCTTAATAGTGCTAATGTGATATTAATGTGTTGTTGGAAGTTTCTGTATGAATTTAAGCACTATTTTATTGTGTGTGTGTGTGTGTGTGTGTGTGTGTGTGTGTGTGAGAGAGAGAGAGAGAGAATACATATATGTATATTTCCTAGCCCTGACACTAAAAGGCCTAGAAACAATGAGCAACTAGTAGCAATGACCATCCCTAGTGCCCCAAATGTAGTCTTAAAATAGAATTTCCTACCAGAAGAAATAAGGGCTTTCTGCAAAAATGGTTAATCCCAGGTCTGAGGCAAGAAATATATATAATAAGTCTAAAATATCTTGTCATACTAGCAAGGAAGGTCTCAAAAACTAAGAGTTATGTTAAAAGATAAAAGAGCCAACTCGAAGAGGCTGCCGTTGGCCAAAAATGGGGGCAATCTGAGCTTCATCAAGGATAATAACCACAGCAAACTGAAACTCATCAAATACGTTAAAATCTACTAGCACATAATGCCACTAACACACTAATTGGGAGCCTTAGGCAGATGACAGGAATAGATGCATTAATTTGGAAAAATGTAAATAAAAAGAAACAATCAAACATATTGTCTTTCCTATGGGAATTTACCATTGGGTAACCACACAGGAGATGATGGGTGGCTTTGATTTATAGAAGTGGTCTGGTGAATAAATGAAAGAAAAAGGAAAGAATTCAAATATCAACCATTTTTGCACTCGTAATGAATTAACAGACTGAGCGGCATTGCACAGCAATGGCTGCAAATATGAAAACGGAGACACCCAGACATTACTCGCCTCCTGACAAAAGGACACAAAACGGGATCGAACCCAAATCTGAGGAAGCGTCTGGATGCAGCTGCCAATCCGTGGAAAATGCAGCAGACAGAGGAACCCAGTGCATGGTGTGCCATCTGCAAAGCCCCAGACTATGGGGAACTCTACCGGTCAAATGTCTCGCTTCTTCAAAAGATAAATTGTAAGGGACAGAAAAGGATGAAGGGGAATGTGTAGAACAGGAGAAACTCATCAAACATTCCCAATTTTTAAAAAGTGAAGGCCACTGCAGGAAGCCTGAATTTTACTCTGAGAGACATGAGAAGCTATTAGAGGGTTTTAAACAGAAGAACAAGATATGACGCAGATTGAGCTGGAGAAGGGAACGGTAAATAAGAGGTCCCTGAATCTGAGAAATGCCCACATTTCAGTTACATTACTATGACTTAATAAAAATGATGGCTAGATATCATTTTTAGGGTAGGCTAAACAATACATTGCCTACAGATGACAGAAGACTCCCCCATCTGTTATTTTTTCTAAGAAGAACATCATCTGGGTTAAAATAATGGCTAGTGAATTAAAACACAACACCATCAAACAGGAGACGCAGGCAAAGAAGGTTTCGAAAGTCTTTCCTTCCGTCCCAGATAACATCCTTTTTTTGGACTCTGTGCAGAGAGCTCACCGCGGCCAAGGCCAGGGCAGAGAAGGGCGTGTCCTCGGCAGGTTTCACCACTACCGTGCAGCCTGCGGCCAGGGCGGCCCCCACCTTCCTCGTGATCATGGCGCTGGGGAAATTCCACTGGATCAGAAGAGAGAGGAGGTAAGTGAGAGGAAGGACTGCCCCCTGGTCCAAAGGCAGGCAGGTTGGGAAGTCAGCCAGCAAATTCCAGTGCACAACTGCCTGGCAGAGCTGTTCTTGCACAGCTGAGCTCTCAGAACACCTGGTACCTGCTGACTGCAGGGACTGGGGAGACAGAGGCTCATAGAGACAGGAAACATCTTCAGAGTTTAAAACAGTACAAAATCATCTACACTGGGGACAGCCAACTTTCTCTGTAAGGGGCCGAGTAGTAAAAATTTTAGGCGTTGTGGGATGTCCAGTTTCTGTCACGAGGACTCAAGACCACAGACAATACAGTATGTATATGAATAGGCGTGGCTCTGTCCCAATAAAACTTTATTTACAAACACAGGCAGTAGGCTGGATTTGGCCTGAGGGCCATAGTTTGCTGACCCTGCAGGGGGAAAATATTAGCAAAGGTGATTTTGAAAATGGTAGATGATATATTACTTTCCTCTCTATATATATTTATAGATAGCTCTCTGTACACATCTGTGTATCTATAGTAACAATGTTTTATTTCAGCAAAAACTCATATAGTGCTTATTCTGTCCCAGGCACTGTTCTAAGCACTTTTAAACTATAATTAATTAAATTCTCATCACAACCCAGTGAGGTTGGTATTTTTCTCCTCGTTTGCAGGTTTGGACAAAGTGAGACAGAGCAGTTAAGTAATTTGCTCAAGGTCACACAGCTAGTGGAGAGTCGGCTCTGAGTCAAACCTGGTCAGTCTAGGCAGTGAGGGGGGCAGTTCTCTGTAACTATGGTGAGCAGGGAAAGATAAGCAGTCTTGAGACCAGCTGGCAGACACTGTAGAGAAGTTAATATGGGATCTAGAAGGTGGACCCAAGAAAGGCAGTTCATGTAGAGAAAGCTGGGTGCCCCACAAGTATACTGCAGCCCTATCCAGGCAGACACAATATCTTATTTTTTAGCCATTTTACTTTCAGAACCTGGCCCAGTGCCTGCTGGTAGATACATAAATACTTTGCTGTTGATGATAACCATAAATTAAGCATAAAATTTTCTCAAAACTATAGCACGTTTAAAAATTGTCAAATCTTAAGTCTTTTTAAAAAATAATAAATACCAAAGATCTTTTTAGATGTACTAGGCAATGCCAAGAAGAAGCCTTTATGCTAAGTTAGAGGAGCCCCTGGGTCCTCCAGGGGGTCAGTCCCCTTCTGCAGGCATTAGAAGTGCCCCTTGGCCACCACCACACATCTCACACCTATCGCAGAGGACCAGGAAACACACCTCCACAGGCAGCAATGGCATCAGGAAGCCAAGAACAGGTGACAGAGCTAACAGGATGAGCACACCTGCTCAAACCCCACTCAACCTCCTCCCCCAGGATCTTGCAGATCCTGCCACATACTGGAGTGATGACTGCGGCCACACCGAGGGGCTGCTTGAGGACCAGGGCCCGTTTTTCTTTTGCTGGGGTGTAGATAATGTCTCCGTAAACGCGGCGGGCTTCCTCTGAAAACCACTCCAGGAAATTTGCAGAATAGAGAATTTCTCCCTGTGCCTCCTTTAATGGCTTTCCCTAAATTAAATCAGAAAAGGACACACTCATTACCTTCTAATAACGAAAGCATGATTCTGAGTTTCTAAATTCTTCAAGGATGCAAGCAGAGCAGGAAAGTCTCCCGTTACAAAACCCACAGGGTAGTTGAGAAATTTCTAATGAGAAATGGAATATTTCCTGCCACATCAGTAAACAAAGGATGTCACAGTCATCAGCGATTTGCAGCCCCAATGTGAGCTGGTGAGCCCTGAGTGAACTCAGGATGTGAAAACACAGGATACTGGCCCCAGAGAGCTGAGGTGCATATCAAAGGAATGATTTCAGTGAGCCCAGAATCTTGCACCTTCCCATACAAAGGAAAGCGCTAAATTCCTTAACTTGGGATCTGGTTTTCTTTACAATAATCCTTTGACATTCAGACTACCCGCTCTTTGTTGCAAAACTTCTGTATAACCTGGCTCTGCACTTCACCTCCTCAGAGCAGTTCTCTCAGGGTTACTTGAGATGCTGCCTCCCGGGCTTGAGGTCCTAAAAATTCCCGCCGAATAAAACAAAACTCTCAACTTTTCGGTTGTGAATATATTTTAAGTCAACACTAACCTCAGTGTGAGTCTTAGAAAGCAGAATCACAAATGGTGATGGAAGGAAGCCTGCCAGGCTGATAGGAATTGAGTAGGATAATCAAATAGCTTAGAAACCCCATTAGGGGACTGTAGATAGAGAGGGGACTTTAGGAGACCACAGTAAGGTTAATGATCACTCAAGAAAGTAATGGGAAAATCCTGAAACAATGTGGGCTTGCTTGACTCATAAAGCCGAACAAGTCGCTTAGCATCAAAGCCAGATTGGCTTGCTTGACAAAATCAAGCTAACTTGATTAGCAACAAAATCATACAACAGAAGCATGAGACATGCCCCCAATACAATAAAACAATGGTGGCATGAGACCTACAACCTGTCGGTGGTGTCATCAAGTTAATGACCCCCAACACATGCTCTGTGCGCACACAAAAATCATTTATGGAAAGGACATTTCAAAGTGAAAGACCCTCATTGTAGTGAGACCTGAAATAATTTTTCCAAAGTGCCATGACAGTCCTGGCCTGACCATGTAGGGACAAAAAACCAAAAGTGGAGGCGGAGCCGATGACAGAAACGTGGTACCTACTCAAGAAAGACAAAGAAGGTCTTCCCCCTCTCCCCTCTCTTCCTTTGATTATAAAAATGTAACCCAGTAAGTACTTGGGGCAGCGCAATGCTTGCCTGCCCGCTTGTAAGCCTCACAAGCAACCTATTCTAATAAATCACTTAAAAAAAATAAATTTATATATTTATTTATGGTTGCATTGGGTCTTTGCTGCTGCACACCGGCTTTCTCTAGTTGAGGCGAGCAGGGGCTACTCTTTGTCGCGGTGCATGGGCTTCTCATTGCGGTGGCTTCTCCTGTTGCAGAGCACAGGCCCTAGGCGCACAGGCTTCAGTAGTTGTGGCACGTGGGCTCAGTAGTTGTGGTTCGTGGGCTCTAGAGTGCAGGCTCAGTAGTTGTGGCACACGGGGTTAGTTGCTTCCCGGCGTGTGGGATCTTCCCGGACCAGGGCTCGAACCCATGTCCCCTGCATTGGCAGGCGGATTCTTAACCACTGCGCCACCAGGGAAGTCCTAAATCACTTCTTATCTATCACTTTGCCTCTCGTTGAATTGTTGTTTCTGCACTGAGACATAAAGGACCAGGCTTCTTGGAGGCCCCCGAAATGACACCTAACAGTTTCAAGACCGCCCTGAGCCACAATCATCATTTGCATTCTCAATATGTTTACAATTAGGAGGAGGCACCTAGAACTGCCTCTTCAATTTTTTTTCCTTCTAACATCTTCTAAATGTTGTGAACGGTGGAAAGTAATTTATTAGAGCAACCAAAAAACTGGTACCTTTGAAAATGTACAAAAACAACATGAAAAATCAATCAAAGCAATCACATGCTAAAAACCTGGAATGGTGGAAAAGGAGTATTCACGCAGTCCCACTCAAAATCTATTTCTTGCATATTATTAAATAGGCGTGCCTGACTTAATTTTGTGCCCAAAATAAGAATTAGCTGATATCTGATCGTTAGGCAAGGAATTCACGTTTTCTTTGGCTACAGCACTGAAGTTAGAGGCTTCCCCATGCTTCAGTCTAAGAACTCCTGGACAACTTCTTCAGGTAGTAAGTTAGCATCTGAACTTACACTTTCAGCTGTGATTATCTTGGCAAGGTCATCCTTATTTTGTATCATTAAGTCGTACCATTTCCGAAGTAAAGAACTCCTCTCCTGAAAAAGAATTAAAAAATAGTAAAATGCCAAGTGTGAGAGAGACTATTAAATAATCTTCAGTTTCCTAAAATATCTGCTGTGTGGTCTCATTCTTGGGGAGACATACATTGACCTTTTTTTTAAATTGAGGTATAATTGACACACATTATATTTGTTTCAGGTGTACAGATCTTTCTTTGATAAGTGATAACAAAGATCCAGTTGTCAAGTTGCATCTAACAAGGTGTGCGGAGTCATAAATTGTAAGAGAGAAAAAAAGTTCTGTGGAACAGCTGTTATTATTTATGGTAAATATGAATAACTTGAATTTCACCACACTAAGGTATAGTTCCTTACTTTAAAAAAAAGTACGTTTAATTGCAGTGAAATACACTAAAATTTGCCATCTTAATCATTTTTAAGTATGCAGTTCAGTGGCATTAAGGACATTCACAGTGTTGTACAGCAGTCACCACCATCCGTCTCCAGAATGCTTTTCGTCTTGCAGAACGGAGACTCTGTACCTGTTAAACAGTAACTCTCCACTCCCCGCAGCCTCTGACAAGCACGATTCTACTTTCTGTCTCTGTGAATTGGACTGCTCTAGGGACCTTATATAGGTGGGATCATACAGCCTTTGTCCCGTGACTGACTTATTTCACTCAACACAACGTCCTCAAGTATAGTTCTTTATTTTAACGACTCACTGGCTAGTTAAATTTGTCCCACAGACTGGGGTGGAGGTTGCAGGGTAAGGCATCTGAATGGGTTTTGCACACTTAAGAAGAGGGCCCAGGCACAACACCGTGGATGCCCTTGATGCCACTGAACGGTACACTTGCAAATGGCTAAAATGGTAAGTTTTATGTTATGTACATTTTATCACAGTTTTTTAAAATTTCCAAAGATAAAAGGATGAATGAATGAATTGGATTATTAAGTATATTATGGAAGAAATGGTTTCTTAAAAAAAATTTTTTTAGGGCTTCCCTGGTGGCGCAGTGGTTGAGAGTCCGCCTGCCGATGCAGGGGACACGGGTTCGTGCCCCGGTCCGGGAAGATCCCACATGCCGCGGAGCGGCTGGGCCCGTGAGCCATGGCCGCTGAGCCTGCGCGTCCGGAGCCTGTGCTCCGCAACGGGAGAGGCCACAACAGTGAGAGGCCCGCGTACCGCAAAAAAAGAAAAACAAACAAAAAAAATTTTTTTAAGGAACTCATATAAAACCATAAAAAAAAAAGAGGGCCCAGAGAATCCAGGTCAACCAGGCCACACAGAGGTGCCCCGAAGGAAGATGTGCCCCGGAGCTCTGGCTTCCTGCATCCAAACAGGTGTATCCGAAGCAAAGGAGAATCTTTGGTTTATTCCTACCTACCTGAAGTGTTGCCCACAGCAACGAGCAAACCTTGTTTGTGATTCTGTCATCCTAATCCATCCAGCAGGTGTTAAGATTTAAATTATTTTCTCATTCCACTCATGAGCAGGGAGCCTGAGACTGTAAGGACCACTAACCATCTTTCTCTGTGTTCTTTCCCTTCCCTATTTTGGATAAGCTAATAAGCTTCGTTATCTTAGCTCTCAAGGGTGTTGTTGAGATGAAGTCTTCTGAATCTCCAACCCCCAGAGAACAGGCATTGACAGCTCTTAAAACAGTATTGCTGCAGTAATTTCACCCTCACTGTGTAACACTGGTTAAGAATCTGATGACTGTGGGCCTGTGTGCTGTGACTTATTCTGGGTAAGAAAGGAAAGACTAAAATCTAGGAGGCCTGGATTAGAGAAAAAAAAGAAATATGAGTAAATGGCCTGCAAGGAATAGAGCACCACACAGAGTCTGAGAGAGAATGAGAGAAGAACACGGAAAGCATGAGAACGGTAAGAATAAAAAGCAGATTCTGCTTGCTGGCAGAAAACCCAGGGTCCAGTCTGAACACAGAAACCAGCAGAGGCCACAAATTGCCCTCAGTGTGCGCAGCCCGTGTTACGGGTTAGTTGCGCCTGCCCAAAAAAGGCGTGTTGGAGTCCCAATTCCCAGCACCTCAGAGATGGGGAGATGGGGTCTTGACAGAGGTCGTCCAGTTAAGACAAGGTCATCGGGATGGGCCCTAACCCACTATGACTGATGTCCTTATAAAAAGGGGAAATTTGGACAAGACAGAAGCACGCACAGAGGGAAGATGACACAGAGAGACACAGGGAGAAGATGGCCATCTATAAGCCGAGGAGAGAGACCTGGAACCAACCGTTCCTTCCCTCGGAGCCCTCAGAAGGAACCAACCCTGCCGACACCTTGATTTCAGGCTTCTTGCCTCTGGAACTGAGGTGACACGTTTCTGTGGTTTAAACCACCAAGTCTGTGGTACTCCGTGGCGCCAGCCCCAGGAAGCAGCTCCAGCCTTTGTAAGGAGCTGAGTAAGTGTGCAGGCCTCAGACAGGGCGCTGGGGAGGCTGGTGGTGGATGGAGTAACGTGGGGCTCAAATCCCAGACCCTCCACTTGAGCGACAGTGAAGTTACATAACCAGGAGCCTCTGTAAGCCAGTTTCCTCGTGCACAGCATGGCTCGACTGTCTACCTCACAGGGCCATTGAAAGGACTAAACAAAATGCACCTGGAGCACCAAGAACAGTACTCAGCTGTGGAAGGCGCAACAACAGCCCTCAAAGAGGGCCTCAGCCTAATCCCTGGAACCTGTGAACATATTACTTTACAAGGCAGAAGGGATTCTGCCGACGTGATTAAGTCAAGGACCTTGCGGTAAGGAGATGATCCTGAATTACCCAGGTGGGCCCCGTGTAACCAACAAGGATGTCTATAAGAGGGAGAGAGGTGGGGCAGAGGCAGTGTGGGAGGTGTGATACAGAAAGAGAGGTTGGAGTGCTCTGGGGCCACAGACCACAGACTACGGGCGGCTTCTAGAAGCTGGAAAAAGCAAGGAAAGCCCTAGAGTTCCTGAAGGAATGCAGCCCTGCAAACCCGTTTTGGACTTCTGACCTCCAGAACTGTAAGAGTAAGTTTGTGTTGTTGCGTTTTGTTAAGTCCCTGAGTTTGGGGTGATTCGTTAACAGCAGGCCACAAGGAAGTAATGCATCAGCTTATAAGGCGGTTAGTAAACGCGTCAGTAACCATCTTTCCCTGAACTCCTCCAGGAGTTCACAAGGTGGAGAAAGGAGGTCATAAAACGCGTGAAAAGAAAGACGTGAAGTAATGTAAAAGATGTCAAGGGGAAGGGCGAGACAAGGGTACGGGCCACGCTACGGGTTCGGGGGAGACTGACGGAAGGCTGTGTGGTCCAACGGACGCCATGGCAGACATGATACACGAGCCAGACCCCAGGAATGGCGGGACGTGAGTGGGCCTAGAGAGGAAAGCAGAAGATAGCTGGGGGGCAGCGGGGCGAGCAGCAGAGGCCTCGGGGCAAGAAAGCTGCCTTACAAGCTGCGTTTGCGCCCCACCGTCCAAGCTGCAGAGGTGGACCCAGCTTCCTTAGAAAGCCAAACCCACCACTTCCTTAGTAAGACGCTCCAAGGTCCTTTCAAGAAGCCCCAGGGAAGACCACCTGATTGCACCTGGAAGAGCTCCAGGGCACTGTAACACCCCTACATGGCAGGCTTGAGGCTGCGGTCCCTGGTGGGGCTCCAAAACAACGGCAGAGGGCCCAGGGTTCAGCCTCGACGCCCACCCTTCCTGTAAGCTCGCCATTCCCACAGCTGTAAGTGCATACGCGTGTTGTCTCTAGCTCAGGCCTCCCTCTCCTGACTCACGTAGCCAACATCCTACTTAACACCCTCACTTGGTGACTAACAACGTCTCAGACTCAGTGTGTCCAAAGCTGAGCTCCGATGTCTCGCCCCAATGCTGCTCCTCTCACTCCCTTCCCGTCTCTGGATAGTTACTCCTTCCTTCCAGTGGCTCTGGCCAGAAGCCCTCGGGTCATCATTCCATCCTGTCTTTCTCTCACACCTCGTCTGTAATAATCTGTCGGGGAATCCAGTTGCCTCTACCTTCAGAATATATCCTTGATCAGAACACTGCTCACCGCCTGAACGGCTCCCACCCTAGTGCAGGCCCATCAGCATCTCCCACAGGAGTCACTGGCACAGCCTCCTAGCCCTCTGGGCTTCCACCATTGCCCCCCCTTCAGTCTATTCTCAGCACTGGGAATAGACTGAAACCCTTTGAAATGGAGCCCCGCCTCACTCGCAGTAAAACCCCACTCAGTCCTTAAAATAGCTCCGCAGCCCACTGGATCCAGCACCCTTCTCTTAAGACTCTCCCCCCACGTTAGTCCCCTCAGCCCACGGGCCTCCTTGCTGATCTACACCTGTGTCAGGCATGCCCCTGACTCAGGATTTTTGCTCCAGCTGAATTCCCTCACCTCCTTTGGTCTTTGCATCTCATGTCCTCAATGAGGCCTACCCTGATGTTATAGGGTCCCCCTCCGCAATTCATATAACCCCCCAGTACCTCAGAATGTGACTGCATTTGGAGATAGGGTCTTGAAAGAGTTTTTTTTGTTTTTTTGCGGCATGCAGGCCTCTCACTGTTGTGGCCTCTCCCGTTACGGAGCACAGGCTCCGGGCGCGCAGGCTCAGCGGCCATGGCTCATGGGCCCAGCCGCTCCGCAGCATGTGGGATCTTCCCGGACCGGGGCACGAACCCGCGTCCCCTGCATTGGCAGGCGGACTCTCAACCATCGTGCCACCAGGGAAGCCCGAAAGAGGTTTTTAAGGTTAAATGAGGTCATTAGGGTGGATCCTAACCCAATATAACTAGTGTCTTCACAAGAAGAGACTAGGACACTGACAAGTTCAGAGGCAGAAGCATGTGAAGATGGGGGACGACGGCCATCTACAAGCCAGAGAGAGGGGCCTCAGAAGAAACCAACCCTGCCCACACCTTGATAGCAGATTTCTAGCTTCCAGAGCTTTGAGACCAGAAATTCCTATTGTTTAAGCCACCCAGTCTGTGATACTCTTATGGCGTCCCTAGCAAACCAATACACCTGCCCACACTACTTATTTTGCATCTTGCCCCTTTTCTCTGGCCTCTGATCCTCTTAGCCCTCCTTCTCTACCTTTTTTTCCCTCATAGCATCCATCACTTCTAACATTTGTTTAGCTATGTTTTGTTTACAGGTTAGAACTCCCCTCCCACGCCTCACCCCCAAGTGAACTCCAAGAGGGCAGGAATCTTTTTTGTTGATTGCTGTATCGCAAGCACCTCCCACAGTGCGTGGCATAGCAGTTGCCCAGACAATATCTAATGGATGAATGAAAGCTATGACTCCCTCGGGTACTTGGACCTTATTGCTGGATTTGTATCTTTCTTCAGAGGAAGGATGCTGACGGACAGGGTGGACAGTCACTTCATTGGGCTGACTCCTAGGTGTCACATAATAAGTGCTCTAACAGCCCCCATCCCGCACCCCCAATTCTCCACTATTCTCTGTGTCAGTTAATAGATGGAGCTCTCTAAACAGGCCCCAAACCTGGAGACTGGTCCTGGACTGGTCCCTTCCCCTGCTCGATTCTTTTCCCCAGTTCTCTCCACTGCCGAGTTCGTGACTCGAGCCCGAGGCACTCACTACCAGCCTCCTCGTGGACCACTGAAGATGCTCTGAAGTCACTCGTGCTCTCACCTTCCCTGACCCTTCCCGCCCTCCACCCCCAACACACATGCACACACGCACGCACCGGCCTGCTCAGCCTGCTCGCTTGTAATCGCATGTTGGTGTTCTGCCTCACCTACTGGATACCTTATGAGGCTTGAGGTTGGGGCTGTGCTCCCTAGCGCCGGCACAGGGCTTGGCACAAAGCCGACGCTCCAAACGGATTTGTGGGCCATCTCTTTTCTTGTTACCATGACTGTCCGCGTGGTGGATGCCGGAGCATTGGGGAGGGGAGGTGACAGCTGGTTTCGCTAGAGGGCAAAGCCCGATCGCCCCGTGGACCCGGCGCGCACTCACCTTGGCCGAGACCCCCCTCCAGCTGCAGAAAGCCTCGTAGGCGGCACGCACGGCGGCGCGGGCCTCGGGTACCCCGCAGTCGGCCACCAAGCCCAGCTCTGCGCCGCTGGCCGGGTCGTGCACCGGGAAGGTGGCGGCGGCCGGGAGCCAGCTGCCGCCCACGAAGCCGTCGGTGCGCAGCAGGGCCGAGGAAAGGCCCAATGGGCCCCGGGCGTAGCCGCGAATCCGGGCCACCGGGTAGTCGGCGCGGGGGCGGAGCACCCGGCTGGGAGGCGTCCGCAGGAGGTGCAGGGCCAGGCAGCTCCGCAGCCGAAAACAGGTCGCCATGGCCCAGGCGGCTGCGGCGGCAGGAAGCAGGCAAGCGAGCGTGCGCACCCGAGTGCAGGGATCAAGGCGGCGGCGGCGGCGGCGGCGCGGACGCGCCGGGTGGCGGCGGACGCGGGCTGAAGGTGGCCGAGACGCGAAGCAGCGCCCTCTCCCCGCGCTCTTCGCTCTGCATCTCCGCGCAGTCTGGACCTTAACCCTGAGCGCCGGGTGGCTTGGCTTCCTGCGCGACCTGGGAAGGGTCGCTGGGAGAGACACCTGAGGAGTGCCGTGCCGTCACCTTTGTCCCTCTCGTTTGTCTAACTTTTCCTTAGCCCCTCAACCGCTGCAAGAGAACCGCTCCCTCTCTCCACCACTCCCCCAAACCGGCATTCCCCCGCCACCGGCATTTGTGCTTGGCCCATGAATATGCTGGTGTCTGCCCCAGCTTCTAAGGACGTGATCACGATTCTTTATTGCCATAGCTCCTGTGCACTCAGGATTTGGGGCGAGGGTTCTCCGAGGGGGTGCAGTGTGGTCCACCGTTCTGCTGCCTGGATGCTTTTCTAAGTGTGTGTGTCTAAGTGTTCTCTCCATTAACTGGGAGCAAGCAGGGGTGCCCATGATATAAGCGCCTTTGGAGACGAACAGACTTGGATCTAAGCTCAGAATCTGTTGTTGGCAAGCTGTGTAACCTTCTACAATTTATTTAACCTCCTTCCTCTCCTTTGTAGAATGGAACAATACCTGCCCCATAGGTTTGTTGTGATTTAACATATGCTCAGTACAGCATTACTCAGTACGTTAAATTCAGCAGTGTTCAAAGCCATGCTAGCTGCCCTGGTTCAAACAACTAGTGAGACTAAAGTTAGGACGCCTACTAATCAGTGGGACCATTTTGTCAAAATCATCAACCAAGGTATAATCACAATTAGACTTGGCCTAAAACCCGGTAAGTAGCAAGGAAGCCTCAACTTCAATGAGGATAAAAATAAAAATAGCAGGCCTATACTCGGAATTTGTGGGTTCAAATGAAGCCTAACTCTAGGCGTTGATTGGATCACTAGTCTCAAAAAACTCCCCTTCTGTATCTCTGCTGAGTGGAGAGTCTCTTGCTGGCTTTTGCAGAGCCTGTGGGCTCTTTACCTTTTCTAGATTTTTATTTGCAAAAGGCCGAGGCGGTACTTTATATTTTGACTTTGGTTTTTGCTGCGTCACTGTCACTCAATCTTGAGTCCGTCACATTTGGCAGAAATGGGAATAGCACTTAATTAAATAGTGTTTAATCTTGTGTGTGAGTGGGTTCACTTTTGGGTTCTGTATTCTATTGAAGGAATCGGGAGGTGAGAGGCAGTCCTGATGGAGACCACAGCTGGTTGGGTATCACATTCGGGACTGGGGAGCTGGTGTGCTTCCACCTACGGCCTGCAGAGAGAGCTCTACGGATAGTTGATTTCTAAGGGTTGGGGAAATCCATTCTGCTGAGCAAAAACTAAGTCCCAGAAAAGTGAAGTCGGCTGTGGCTGCCTCTCTCGATCCAAAATTACTTTTTTTTTTTTTACTTATTATTTTTTCAAGGTTCTATTTCAAACGGTGCCCACTCTGCCTAGGGCCCATAGGACTTTTAGGGGAACACAAAAATATTGACCTTCTTATAAAATCAGAATAAAAAAATAAGCTTTTACGTTCAGTATTAATAACCTTTATACCAATGCAGATGTAAAATGTGATTTTTTAAAAGTTTATTTTTATGAAGGAAGGGACCCTCCCCCCCCCCCACCCCAACCAAGGCAAAAGTGCCCAGGGCCTAGGAAATTCACCATGTCCCCTGCCCTTCTCCCCAACTCACTGTTCTGTGCTCTTTGCATAGTTCCCATTTAGGGTGGGAAAAATTCCCTCCTCGTTCCGGGCTTGCTTCTAGGCCCGCCCAGAGCTGGCCAGTTGTGTTCACCAGGGCTTAAAAGGATAAGACCACCAGGTGACAGGGACCTTTCTTCCTTTCCCCTTGGCTTTCCCCCGTCCTCTACCTCTAATTCTCACTTTCTCCATCCTCTCTTCCATTCACTATAAGGGCACTATGATGACAGCAACATATTAGACTGTGCAGAAGCGAGCTGAAATTGTCTGCTTTATCTCAAAAGTTTCTGGACCTCAAAATTGTATCTCATTTAACTGCACAAGGAGACCCACCTTCACTTCAGAAGTCCTACCCTGTGTTGGCTTCATATACCAATCTAAACTGTTATAAAAGGTATATTGCTGTATATCTGAGTGTAAAGTTTTTATTTTTAAATTCAATAAGGAATATAGTTACTCAATAGAAGTCTAAGATGCATCTTTTAGAAAAGGAACATTTCTTTTGAATGATAATAGTTAACATTCATTAAACACTTACTGTATACCAGTCACTTTTTTTTTTTTTTTTTTTTGGCGGTACGCGGGCGTCTCACCGTTGTGGCCTCTTCCGTTGGGAGCACAGGCTCCGGACGCGCAGGCTCAGCGGCCATGGCTCACGGGCCCAGCCGCTCGCGGCATGTGGGATCTTCCCGGACCGGGGCACGAACCCGTGTCCCCTGCATCGGCAGGCGGACTCTCAACCACTGCGCCACCAGGGAAGCCCTATACCAGTCTCTTTTAAGCATGTTACCTGTATACTCATCTGATCTTCACGGCAACCCTATATGGTAGGCATTATTATTATCCCCATTTTTATGGATAATTTTATAAGTAAGGAAACTGAGGCAATGAAACTTTTAGTAACTTGCCCAAGGTCACCCTAATAGAAGGTAGCAGAACAGGGACCCAAATGAAACCCAAGGCCTTGTGGCTCTCAAGCCTGTATCTCCCCACTCATTCCTTAATATACCTGCATGTTTACTTCTCAGCTTGTGTCTTTATTTCCAGAAAAGCTCTAAATGGTAGACTCATGATCTCTATTTTATAACAAAGCCACCTGTATTAGGGAAAGAGGGCGTGGGGTAGAAAGAAAAACAATTCCATACACCTTTGTCAGGTAGTTTTCTTAATATTGCCAGCTCCATTTTAACTTTCCTTTAAAAGTCATATCTTCATTACAAGCAGCATTGTCCTACAAAGGCCCTATCTCAAAACCATCACACTGTACTGCCTAAGCAAATAATTCCCTCCCATTCTATTACATACCTAAAATTAAGTCATTCTGAATCTTAAACACAAAAAATATATGTAATGAGAAATTTGGCATTAATATGGCTTAGTTACTGAACCCTGAACCCATTTCTTTCTCTGGTGCTTTTTGGATAGGTTTGCTTTATTAAACCTGATTAGATATTGTCTTCAGGCAGTGTTATTTTCCCTGTCGACCCTTTGCAACCCTTTACTGTTATTCATTGAATACTCCTGGGTCTTCTGGGCTTACCAGAGCCCTAAGTTATAATTGCCTCCCCCTCTCTTGCAGGCTTTGGAAAGCCCGGAATAACAGGGGAGCAAATTCCGTGGCCTCTGATGGCCAGAGGGGCATGGCAACCTGTACACGTGTGTGTGGGGCGGGCTGGAGGACGTGGGGAGGGCACCTCTGTCTGTGGAGGGGAGACTGCTGGCTCTTCAGCTTCAGGTGGTGGTCACATCACATGGGAATGTCAGTTCATGTAGCCAGTTTGTTGTTTTGCTTTTTTAAAGAGAGCTAGAAATCTAGGTTTCTATGTGGATTTTCCCCATTAAGAAAAAAAAAGTTGGCCTAAATTTATAAAACACCCTATTTGCCAAACAAAACACATCAGCTTATGGCCTCTGACCTACAAACAGGAGCAGCAGGGCCTCATGCCATCAGGGTTGAGGGAGAGCTCTAGGATCCCTTTCCTTGGGGCTTTGCAGATGCAGAGTTAGGGTTACAGAGGAAACTTGGCAGACACCTGAGGGTCTCAAATCATCCCATCTTCTATTCTTCTCTTCCGTTTGGCTAACCTGAGAAGGAATACCGTGTCCTCCCACTCTTTTAAAATCTCCTTTCTTGTTTTTAAGGTATAATATGCATAATTCGAGCTTTAAGATCACCATCATTTCTATGAAGAGTTAAACCTAATGTTTCCCATGGGTTAAGTGCTATAGATTGGATACTTTGTCAGGTGTATTCTGAACCTAGCATTTTCTGAATCCTTCTTTCTTGGTCCTAAATCTGTCTCTCCCCACTTGCCCCTCCACTCCCCACCCACCGACAGTGGTATTGGCATCTTTGTTTGGGCTGCAGGAATCTGACCAGGCAGCAAGCTCTGGATAAGCCCTATAAGAATAGCCAGAGATAAAAAGACCAGGAGTGGCTGCTGTTGTGTAATCAATCCCACACAAGTGTCAGAATTTGTTGCCAGATACTGAAAGAGAAGCTGGTTCCAGCTGATCGTCATAAAAGACTTCCCAGCCCTTGTGGCTTCAGAGGCTAAGGAGACAGGGTAACCAGACGTACGTGTGGAGAGATGCAAGAGAAATCAGCTCTTGTAAGGTGAGGTGGTCCAATATACTGATTATCAATAGAGACAGGTGAGTCTTTTTTTTTTTTTAAAGAAAGCGAAGAATATTTGGAGACAACTTTGCTTGTGTCTCCGTCCAGATTTCATGTTAAAAAGAAATCCAGGGGAAAGCGGGGTCAGAAGATGGGAATGCACCACCTGGAGGCATTTAGATTTCAGTTTATCGCTTTTTTCTTTCCCAGGTGGAGTTTGTTTGCTGTTCTGGTGAAGTTAAACAGTAGTTAAACAGTTGAGTTCACTGGAAAATGATATTATTTTGAAATGAGGCTGGGTTTCCCGTGTCAGTGACCTGCTTAGCGGGAGAGCAGTGGGTCTGGGCCAGGATTTCAGACTCCGTGCTGCCGCAGCTCTGAGCATTTCTCGTCACCATAGGAGCAGGGAGTAATGAGAGCATGTCTACTTTCAGATTCTGGTCAGGAGTGCTGATTGCACTGGGCTCCCTCTGCCCTAGAAGTTCACCGTGTGGCATTTCAACACACATAGAAATAGGTAAGTGCCGACCCCTTGTCATGGTATTAAGGACAGTATATCTGTCAGAAATGTTAAGGAAGGGATTTAAAGTCTAACGCGTGTATTGATAATGAGTTTCCCTGCTGCACTGAGCCGTGGGGCAGTGGAGAAGAAAAAGCCAGAGATGGAGTCGTCCAGGATTGGGGATTGACTGCTGGGGTGAGGTCCATGGAGGAACAGGAAGCCTCTTTGGTCATTGGGTCCCTGGCTGTTTCTCCGCGTGGGGAAATAGGAACTGGATAAACTAGGGGTTCCCATGAAGCAGAAGAACTGACAGAGTGGGAGAGGAGAAAGACGGGTGGAATATGGTAGGAGTGAGGAATTTATGCTTGTTTTTACATTTCCAAGTATATGTAATGGACCGTGTGTGGCCACGGGCGTGGGTCCCCTGAGTCAAGTGGCTTTAAAGATGGTTGGCTTTAGGGAGGGCAAGGAATGGTCCCTGGCACTAGAAATGCCCAGAATGATGGCAGGATTTGGGGAACACAGGGGTACAGCAAGCTAGTGCCTATGAGCTCAGGGGCAAAGGCTGAGTTACCTGGATAGAGGTAAATGGTAACACAAAAAGTTGTTTCTTGGACAAAATGTATTTGTAATGTTTTTTAACTCTTTAGATAAAAACAATAACAATATTTTATAGTTATGCTACTTCCAGAAGATTCAAAACAGAGCAAGATTACAAATAAAATATAAAAGTTTATCAATGCAAAACAGACCTAGAATATTGAGCTCAGCTGGGCAAGAACTATATTATCACAGAATTCTATGATCTGAAAGGACACTAGAGGTCACTGAGTCCAGTTCCTTTATTTTACAGCAGAGGAAACTGATCCCAGGGAGTTTTCACAGCTCACTTGTTAGTGACCTGGTCAAGAATTACATATCCTGACAGCTGGTCCAGCGTTCTTTCCATTAAACATCTATTGCTGGGCTTCCCTGGTGGCACAGTGGTTAGGAATCTGCCTGCAATTGCAGGGGACACAGGTTCGAGCCCTGGCCTGGGAAGATCTCACATGCCGCGGAGCAACTAAGCCTGTGCACCACAACTACTGAGCCTGCGCTCTAGACCCCGCAAGCCACAACTATTGAAGCCCGCGCACCTAGAGCCTGTGCTCTGCAACAAGAGAAGCCACCGCGATGAGAAGCCCGTGCACCGCAACAAAGAGTAGCCTGCGCTCATAGCAACTAGAGAAAAGCCCACGCGCAGCAACGAAGACCCAATACAGCCAAAAATAAATAAATAAAATAAATTTATTAAGAAACCCAAACATCTATTGCTAAAAGGGAGTCAGGCGACAGTGGAAAAGGAAATTGGACCTAGGTTCTAGTACCAGCTCTGCTGTAAACTACATGGGTGACTCTGAACAATTCACTTTCTCTCTCTCTTCTTCTTCTGCAAAGTGAGGGGGCTGAACTTCTTAATGAATTCTAAATTATTTTGCACATCTAAGTTCTCTGAAAATGAAATTGCTGAAATTATAGCAGTGGGCCAAAGAGGAACAAATATAAGTGGGAATATTCAAGTTTTTAATCTTTGGATTTTAAAAATTAGACATGAAATCTAAAAAATTTTTAAAAATCAGATAATTATGTTTCTTCAGTAGTTGCAAAACAGGTGCTAATAATATGTTAATATATATTAATCTAATATATGCTCAATATAAAACGTAATAAAAAATAATAAACATGTTTATGTGGACATAATTGAAGGCAACTCCTAATCTGCATACTGAATATTTTTCTATAAAAGGCGATTAAAACAACACTTATTTACTAATAACTTAGATTTCATAAAATCCTGGTTCTTGTTTTCACCTCTTATGTAGGGCCTGTGTGGATGGTTGACATTTATGTGAGTTAATTATTAGAATTGGCCTCATTCAGTGATTTGGGTTTATAAATCACTGGAATCCTATATACAGGTTATTTGTGGGCTGTGACCTTGTCTCTCTTATGGTATAAATGCTTATAATATGGTAGTGGCTATATTTTTGTTGTATGAATTAAAAAAAAAATTGGATGTGACTTCCAGTAGAAATAAGGTATCACCTCTGAATGTCTCTTCATAATTAGTGTTCGTTGATTCTAAGGGGATTCAGGGTGTGGGCGTGTGGGTGGAGCAGGTGGCTTTTTGAGACTTTTGTCCTTCTGAAGTAGTCCAGTGATGAGGAAACACTTAAGGGACACTGATTCAGTCCATGGTTTAGGCCCTGTATTGTATTTCCTACTTGGGTTTATCTACCCCAGTGGGCTGCAAAATATGGTGATGACAACTTCTGTTTATTGAGTTCCTGCCATGTGTCAGCCATGAGCTCCTCACTTAGCATTTATTTTCTGTGATTCTCTTAACCTGTAAGGTAGATATTATTTACTTAATTTTACATAGGTGGGAACCGAGGCCTGGAGAGGTTAAGTAACTTACCCAAGGTCATAAGAGCTAGTTAAGCAGAAACTTTAAATCATCATGCAATTTTGATTTGTATTATAACAATATAAATATTGTTTGAATCTAATTATAGCTAATGAAAATTACTAGTACAAAGTTAACTTTCATTTCCCGCTTCCTTGACAGTTACAACCACAAAATTATGTATTTTCCTTTTAAAATGATCTCTAGGAAGTTCTGTTTTCAGTTATAGTTGAATTTAATTGATTTATGTATTTATTTCTCTCAGGTCACAGAGCTCTGGAGTTTCTCCACCTTCAGGATAGGACTGTTAACTACAAAGAGGTAAGAAGTTTGATTTTTTTTTTTTTCTTCCTTGGGCATTAACTTTTTCTCATAGGTGACAAACAAAGGTCCTAACAGATATTGAAATAGTAATTTTAAGAGTCATTTATATATCTTTATAAAACATTAATATTTGGGGTTATATGTCTCCTCTAGCACAACTTGAACATATATAATTTAAATAATATCGTTGAAATATTTTCATTATATTAATGATAGTTTGAAAAATATTTGAGAGCATTTAAATTTAAATCTTATTTGTTCTTATAAAGAAAGGTTGCACCTAAGATGAGCCATTTATTTTCCACCACTTATCTCTGTGTGCTGTATAAAAATTGCATCACCGTGAGAAGAAGGAAGTATTTATTGAGAAGTATGCCTTGAGATAATCCTTCCAATTTTTCTGCCTACTGTATTCTTGGTAGGACTAGCTGATGGCTCACCTTTAACCATCCTCAAATTATTTGAACCCATTCTGGCCCTATACACTATTTCTAGTCCTATAGCTAAATAAAACTTTGTGACAAAGATGATTCTTAAATATTACCTTTGAGAGAAATGGTTAAATTCCCTCTTGACATCAGAATTGGATCAAATTATTTACCAGTGAGTCTTGACAATCCAGTATGGAAATCAGTATGGTTAAAAACAACAACAACAGAACTGAAATCTAGCATCATCCATAAATCACTTTTAGTCATTAGTTTCAACTTCCTTATTCACCAATTTAACAGGCCCTCTAGGAAAAAAAAACAGCATTTATATTTGATTGTCATCTTCCTTGACCCTGATAGAAAGTCGACAGGAAAGAGGAGAAGCAAGAATCTAATTCATGGTGTGAACAATCAATCCCGAGCAGAGTGATTTTCTAGTAGAGGCATTCAAGCTCCTATCACTAACTTATAGCATGTTAAATGGACACACATACTTCCCCTCAGCATTGGTCCTAATCCAAATACTGATGTCATCATTGGAAATGTCCTGAGGACACACACCTCCCCCTTTTAACTTATGAGGACAGTTAGGGATTACTTTACCTTTTATCATGTTGTCAAAAAATTCCTTTTGAAGGATTGGTGATCTATTTTATATCTCCATATGTGGGAATCTTTGGAGTTTCTCTTTCTCCCTATTAAAACCTGCTCTTTGGTGACTGCTGGACTCATTGGTCCAGTTTGGTGAAAGGATAGAGAGGGAGGTTACCCAAAGGATGCCAGACAGACCCCCACAGGCTGGCAGTATCTCAGCAAGCCCTGCACATTCGGGGTCTGAGTTTTGTTGGTTCTGGGATTATCATTTGCTGATACATCCAGAGGTGACTACATTTTAATGACTTTGACTTACCCTAATCAAGTTAATAAGAGACTAATGCATAAAGCTGAGAAAACCAGCTTATTAAGTTATAAGAACTGTAAGAACCAAGTGTACCTCACATTGGTGGTCATTATTGCCCTGATTTTATTCTCTTTCTACAACAATAAACAGAATGTGGTATGTTAACCAGGAAACCAAAACGATGGTATTTGGTTGGTTGCTCTCCTCTCTTTGCTCTGCTCCTCCCTCACTGCCCATAGAATAGATTTCGTCTTTTCTAATTATAAAACTAATAGAAACTCATTGTAAAAAAAAAAATCTTAGAAATAACCAATGTTAACATTTTGCTTTAAATCATGCCAGGCATTTTCTCTGCATTTATTAGCACTTTCTCTCTTTTTTTAAATTACACATTATTTTGTAAACTTGCCTTTTTTGTCATTTACCATATCAGAGATATAGTCATATATCTGTTCATGTCCATATCAATAGACATCTTCAGAATAATTTTAAACCATTACATACTTTTCTGTACCATAATTCATTTAACCAGTTCCTTATGTTAACTTTTTATTTTGAAATAATTTAAAACTGATAGAAAAGTTGAAAAAATTAGACAAATAATTCTTGTATGCCTTTTACCCAATTTCCCCAGTTGTCGATAACTTATCCTATTTGCCTTTTGAGCCTCTGTATACGTATTGATTTTCCCCTGAGCCATTTGAGAGTTAGTTGCTGACGTGGTAATCATTACCCTTCAACACACCCTTGTGTACAGTAATTCCCCTCATCCTCGGGGGATACATCCCAAGACTTTCAGTGGATGCCTGAAACCGTGGATAGTACCGAACCTCATATATACTGCATTTTCCTATACATATATTCATACTTATGATAGAAAGCTTAATTTATGAATTAGGCACAGTAAGAGAAACTACAATGACTAATAATAAAGTAGAACAATTATAACAGTATACTATAATAAAATTATGTGAATATGGTCTTTCTATCAAAATATTGTACAAATTTAATGTCTTTTCCATTTTATCTAAGCACTTAATCACACACTGTGGCTGTAACTTTTACAGTCTGAGGTGCAGCAGCAAAATTCGCACAAATTTCCTGTTCCTTCTTCACAATTTCATGGCTAGAAGGTTTGTTCTTACTGTACAGTAGTTCTTCCTGTATATCTTGCTGTATATCAAACTCATCATACACTTTCTTTCCTTATTAAGTCTACAGTGTTCACCTTTTCACTTAAAGGAAGCACTTTACAGCTTCTCTTCAGCATATCCAAATTGCCAGCATCATTATTCTTGTGCTTTGGGGCCATTTTTTTTTTTTTTTTTTTTTGCGGTACGCGAGCCTCTCACTGTTGTGGCCCCTCCCGCTGCGGAGCACAGGCTCCGGACGCGCAGGCTCAGCAGCCATGGCTCACGGGCCCAGCCGCTCCGCGGCATGTGGGATCTTCCCGGACCGCGGCACGAACCCGTGTCCCCTACATCGGCAGGCGGACTCTCAACCACTGCGCCACCAGGAAAGCCCTGGGGCCATTATTGAGAAAGATAAGAGCTACTTGAACCCAAGCACTGAGCTACCTTGATAGTAGATCTAATAGTGGAGACAAATGGGCAGGATACACTGGACAGAGGGATGATTCACGTTCCAGGCAGACAGAGCAGGATGGCTCGAGATTTCATCGTGATACTCAGAATGGCGCCCAATTTTAAAACTATGAATTTTTTATTTCTGGAATTTTCCATTTAATATTTTTGAACCATGGGTAACTGAAACCAAGGAAAGCAAAACCATGGATAAGGAGGGACTATATTTCCTAAAAACAAGGACACCATGTATATACATATATATAACTACTATATGTATCTATATAACAACAGTATAATAATCACAATCAGGAAATCAACATTGAAATAACACTATCACCCAATCCTCAGGCTCTTACAAATTTCACCAGTTGTCTCAATATACTTTATGGTTCCAGGAGCATGTGTTTAGTTGTCTGATCTCCTCCAACATGTAACAGTTCCTCAGGCCTACCTTGTCTTTATTGTCCTCAATAGTTTGAAAAAGTACAGTCTAGTAACTCCGTAGAATGCACCTTCATTTGGTTTTGTCTGATGGTTCCTCGTGATCAGACTCTCCTGCAGGTTATTTTTGGGCAGAAATATTATAGACCATTGAAGTGATGCTGTATTCTTCTCATTGCCTCTTACCAGAAGGCACATGATGTCAACTTGTACCATTTCTGAACTTTTATTTCAGCTATTGTATTTTTCAGTTCTATAATTTCCATTCAGTTCTTTATATCTTCTATTTCTTTGACTTTTGTTTGTTTCAACTGTGTTCGTAATTGTTCACTGAAGGATTTTTATGATGGCTGCTTTAAAATATTTGGCAGATAATTGGAAACATTCTGCCATCTCAATGCTGGCATCTACTGATTATCTCTTTTCATTCCTTTTGACATCTTTCTAGTTCTTGGTATGATGAGTGATCTTTGATTGAAACCTGGACATCTTAGGTATTAGGTTATGAGACTCTGGATCTTATTTAAACTTCCTGTTTTAGTTGTCTTCTTCTGATACCACTCCGGTCGGGGAAGGGGTCAGGGGACAATGCCTCCTGACTGCCAGCTGGGGTTAGAATTCAAGGCTCCCCACTGGGCCTGCCCTGATGCCTCTCTGGCCAGGAGGGGTAGGAGTGCCTAATTGCCACTCCTCACCATGGCCTCTACTGATGTCAGAAGGCAGAGGTGGCCTCTTATTGCTGGCTGGAGGTGGATGTCCTGACTTCTCCTGGGCTTTTTCTGACACTGCCCCCCTCCCCAGTGGGGATGTGGAGAGATTCCTTGTTACTGCCAGCTGGGATTGGATGCCTAGGCTCTCCTCATGGTCTCACTGACATCAAAGGGTAGGGGTAGGGGGCAGGATGGGAGGGATGAAAGTCCTGGCTCCCTCCTTAGCCTTGTCTGATACCACTGAAGTTGGGGTGCTGGGGCACCTTACCGCAGCCTGGTGAGGGGACAAGTCTAGGCTCCCCACTAGACCTTAGTTGGTGGTGAGGAAGGGTGGGACCACAGGTTTTTCTGTGATGTTTACCTGGAGGAGAAAGGTTATTGTGTAGAAGTCCTCTGTCTTGCTAGGCTGTCCGTTTCCTGATTCTCTGGCTAGAGAGAGCAGGCTTTTGTTGTGGCATTGTTTTGTTCTGTCTCTACCCATTGGAGTTTCTTGGTGGCTGGCTTTTCCATTATCCAGTTTGGGATATATGAAGTAAAAAGAAAATCCACAGAACTCACCACAGTGTTATTCTTCAGGTCCTGAGTTTCTTAGCCAATCTGCATACTTATCTCCACCTTTAGTCATCTTATATTCGTTCTGAATACAATGCCCAGGGTTTGAGTTGTATTTAGCAAGAAGAATAGGGAAAAGTACACCCACTTCTGGAAGCAGAAGTCCTATTGATGTTAATTTTATCACTTGGTTAAGATGGTGTCTGCCACATTTTTATATTGGAAAGTTAATAAATATTTTCTACTTTTTAAATTAATTAGTAAGTAAATATTTTGTGAGGAGATATATTGAAGTAATGTAAATATCCTGTTTCTCCTCAAACTTTTTAGCATCCATTGCTTATTCTTGCCTGAAATAATTTTGATTGTTGCCAAATTGTTTATCTGATTCCATCATTCCTTCTACATTTATTAGTTAGCATTCTGCTGTAAGGTAGAGCTTTTCCTTATTCCCCATTTATCTATTTCTTTATATTAGTATACAGTCATGGATTCCTATTTTATTCAGTGGTTTATATCACATTACTAACATTATTTATCTGGATGCTCAAACTGTCCCAGATTTCACTTGAAGTTGGCTTTTGTGTCTGTCTGTTTACCTATTTAAAACCCTGAGTTCACACAAAAACATCTCCAGTTCAACCCATCAGCACAGGATTTATTCTAGCTTTCTCCATGTGTGTATCTGTAGCTCCTTTCTCCAACAGTGAGAAACCTGGCCTCCATCATCCTCAATATATATTCTTACACGCTAGATCTCCTTGTATGTGATCCATTACCTGGCAAATCCCTTCAGCCCTGGCCCTGCTAGTCTAATCCCCTTGGCCCAGAAACAAATAAAAATAAAGAAGGAAAAAACAGGGAAGATATACATGACCAAGAAAGGGTTAATATCCTTAATTGTTCATGTATTTCATTGAAATTTCTTTATATTCAGATTTGGAAATGGATTCACTTTTATGGTCTATTTTTTAAAATTATTTTTTCATTTTTGCCAATTTCATATGTGAAAATGGTATTTTGTTATTGGTTTAATAGACATTTAAACGATTGATTTACTATTAATGAGGTTAAATATATTTCAAGTGTCTATTGACTATTTCTATTGCCTCTTCTGTGAATTGCCTATGTCTTTTTTTTTTTTTCATAAATTTATTTTATTTTTGGCTGCTTTGGGTCTTTGTTGCTGCGTGCGAACTTTCTCTAATTGGGGCGAGCGGGGGCTGTTTTTCATGGCGGTGCGCGGGCTTCTCACTGCGGTGGCTTCTCTTTGTTTCGGAGTATGGGCTCTAGGCATGTGGGCTTCAGTAGTTGTGGTACATGGGCTTAGTTTGCTCCACAGCATGTGGGATCTTCCAGGACCAGGGCTCAAACCCATGTCGCCTGCATTGGCAGAAGGATTCTTAACCACTGCGCCACCAGGGAAGCCCTTCCCTGTGTATTTTGCTCATTTTTCTATTACGATACTAATCTTGATGTGGAAAATGGCTTATTTATTAAAGACAGTAGCCTGTCATGTGTCAAGTGATTCTTGTGGTTATTTATTTTTCTCTTAAATTTGTTTCTGATGCTTTTAACCATGCAGAAACATTTAAATTTTTGTGTAGTTAAGTGCGTCAGCTTTTGTGGTTTCTGCCTGTATGTTTTCCTTAGAAATATCATTCCCACTCTGAGATTAAACAAATATTCACTTAAGATGTGTCCTGTTAATTTCATGGCTCTATTTTTGACATTTAACTCTCTAATTCATCTTGTATCATTTTGACATAAAGCATGATAGTGATCCAGTGACCTGTTGTTGGTAATGTCAACTTCAAGTCAGCGTCACCTAGGCTAAGTATGGATTCCCTGCAAAAATGGAATACTCATTGCCGTGGGATTGTGCTAACACAATTGTTGATTACTCCGTCCTTTATTCATCTCTATCATGCATTAAATTATTATCTTTGCTTGAGTCTGTTTCTTTACTCTTCTGTTTCATTGATCTGTCTCTTTTGGTTCTGATATCATACTGTTTTAATTTCTGTAGTTTAAAAATACATTTTTATATCTGAAGGGTACCTCCTCCCTCTGTACTTTTTTTCCCCCCTAGCAGTTTCTTGACTATTTTTCTGACACCTTTACTTTTAAAAATTTACTTTAGAATTATTTTTCCCTGTTAAATGACACAGCCTCACTGGGAGATGCAGATTCAACAAGTCTTAGTGCATATAAAGTGAAAAACAGTGGCTGGAAGGTAAATATTCAATAAGGTTAATTATTACTTTTAAGTGGCAAAAGTCCAACTCCAGCTATCTTTAGAAAAGAAGGAGACTTTATGGGTTCATGTAACTGATAGACCTGGGAAAGAGCTGGACCAAGAGGTCTAGATGTTGCTCTCTCTCCTAGTGGAAGACACTGGCCATCCAGGACTCAACCTCTAAGTTTAAAATCCCCGATGAGAGGAAGGTATCTTCCCCACAGCTCTAGCTGAGAAGTCTTGGGGAAAGTTCTAGCTGAACTAGCTTCCATCAAATGTGCAGCTCTGAGCCAAGCACTGTAGTGGGAGTGGATATGCTGGCCTTGTACCCCTATGGTCAGCCTTACTGATCAGTATGGAAGAGATTCTATCTTTAGAAGACTGGGGATGAGACACTGCTTGAAAAAGCAAAAACAAAAAGTAGATGATACTATATTTCCTTATGTTTTAAGTTCTTTGAAGTACTTCTTTGTTGCTTTCATACATAGCCTATGTTATTAGTAAGTCTCTACTGAAAAATTAAGAAGTTGGAGTGCCAGACTTCTACTTTGCCCATGGTGTCAGAGTTCATTTGCAGATCATGGAAACCCTTCTGGCTAGCGTATGCTGAGAGGGGCGTAAGACCATGTATTAGGGGATTCAGTGCTGATAAACTGTGAGAAATGGAGGAGCGAGCTGTAAGCTGAGTGTCCAGAATGGATTCCCAGGAAAACACGCAGAACTGGCCTGCCAGGACCACCATGCAATCAGACAGCCACTGTCCCATTCACTAGCTCCACGTCCAGCTGTCTCCTGTGTGGTTTGGAAAGGAAGAAGCCACCACCTTGACTGTTGGCTCTGGGGTCTCATCACCTCAGCCACCCTCCATACAAGCAAAATAGATGCCCTGCACTCTGCCTGTGATCACCTGGGCCCCCTCCACCTTTGCTGTGGAAAGGCCAAGCACTTCCTTGCTGGCTGAAGGAGCAAAAGAGGGAGAAGTGGGCTCCTCGGTAGAGGCTGGGAAATGTACTCTTCATTTTCTCGACTCTGGCGTGCATCTGGGCACAGCCATCAGGGGGTCGGAATGGGATGGAGTGAGCCAGGCCACCAAGGAAGAATGCTGAAAAGAACACCTCTACCACTGACTTGTACGTCATTTTAATGGGGGAAAGGATATTTTTTAACTCTCCAAAAGCTTATAATCTTAACCTTTAACTTATAAAGGATATAATCTTACTCTAAAGCACAGGTAGCAACTCTAAACATGTGTGTGTGTGTGTGTGTGTGTATATATATATATATATATACACATATATATGTACATATGTCTATTTTTCTCATTTCACTGATTGTCACTAGATCATTGAAAATTTTTACCACACACCAGTTCTGGGTCAGTGAAATAGCCTTGGGGAAATCCTGCTCTAGTGGGTGGGCAGAAAAAGTGGAAGGAGATAAAATTCAAACAGGTGATTTTTGCTACTACTTAATCAGCCTGTCTGCTTTTGGTAGGAAAGAACTTGAAGTTCTACGTGGCAGGGTGCTGTTTGGATTATACATGAATTTTTATAATTTCTTTGTCTACGCCTTCCTTCCTGCACTCCTTCCTTCCATCACCCCCTGCCCCGCCATCACATTGTTCTAACTTCCCATACTTGGAGATTGACTGGGCCTGCTTTTCCCAGACTGTTGACACTTGCCCTCTAATCTCTATATTTTCCTGCTCCCCAGCTGTTACTTGAACACCAGGATGCATATCAGGCTGGAACCGTGTTTCCTGACGCCTTTTACCCCAGAATCTGCGAAAGAGGTAAGCGAAAGATTTATAGACCAAATGATGTCACTTTTCCTTGGGTGATAGGAATAGCTAGGACTCAAAAAAATATAAAATAACACATTATATTTTCTACTATTGTTGATCAATGACTTAGGTGCATTTTCCATTTAACCAAAGCTTACCTGCTTAAGCATAGAAATTCTGAAAGCTTTATTCTAAGCACCCTGACTTGCTTTCCTGCTTCATGGCAGTAAGAGAAAACATTTTGAAAGAAATCAAAAGGCCTGAGTTTTTGTTCCTTCTATGTTGTCTGTTAGCATGTGACCTTGAAAAAGTCACTTCCATGCTGAGTCTCAGTTTCCACATCTATAACACAGTATAGTTAATTACTAGTTAATTACTATTTAATTAATAGTAATAATTAATGCCTGCTTTGCAGCTTTACTGAATTGCTGTTGCCATTAATGCATGTTATTTTGTCAAGTCTTATGCAAATCCAAGGTAGTGTTATTAGTGAACTGGGTTTATGAGTTGTTTCAGTCAGGGCCCCCGGAGGCATAGAAGATGTACTCAAACTGAATAATCTGAGGGGAGTTTTATAAGGGGACAGTTTACAAAGGTGTGGACAGGATACAAGAAAATTGCAGGGCATAGTGCAGGGGAGGGGGCAGACACAGCTGCAGGGAGAGGGTCGCTTGATGGGGCCAGACCTTGAGTCAGGGACGCAGCCAGCCCCCTGTGACACCACAGAAGGGGAGCTGGGAGAGTGAATACCCCACCCTCTCTCTCCTCCTTTTCTCTGATCTCCTGTCAGTTCTCCCCATTGGCCAAAACCAGCCCACCTCAAGCCAGAGGACAAAGTATTCAGTTGAAGCAGGTCACCTCAGAGGAACAGTGCAGGAGGGAGAAGGACAGAAAGTGAGTCTGGGGGGACCAATGAAAGACATCCAGTACATTGGGTTGCCACATAAACCATTTTTGGAGTCTTAGGGTCATCAGCCGTTATCTCATTTTTTTCCCAGTACAGTGATACATTTAAAGTCAATGAAATGTTTAGAGCTGCTCACGCCTCTTGTTACGATCCCAGATAACTCAGCTTTTGTGTTTCTCTATTTGTACGTTTTTTTCCTGTTTCCCTCTTAGTCTGTTCACTATCCTTTCTCTATCCTATTATTATATTTTGCCTGCTTGTTGTAGTTCTTTCTAATAATAGGATAACCTATAACTTCTAATTTAGCATTTCCCAAACTGTATTTAGGAGGCTTTAATGTCTCTTGATATTTTTAACAGCTTCTTGATATCTTACACAGAAAAAGAAAGAAGTAAAAATGATTTTTTTGTCAATTGAATTTGAGATACTTTTGCTTAACATATGCCCTTTTTAGAGACCAAAAAACCCCAACACAATAATAAAGGTTCTGAGAAGAGTGTAAGAGGAATGCAAACTCCAGCATTTTCTCTTTTTTTTTAAAAATACATCAGTAGATAAGATATACCCTTTTATCTGTTATAAAGATTGGGACCAGTATGTGACTGAAGTGAAAAGGTCAATTAGAATTATAAAACATGTACCATTACATGGAATTTCACCCAGAGTCCTCCTAGATTTTCTCAGTTTTTCTAAACCTTATCTTTCTCTCATACATATCTACTTCAACAGTTTTTTCTTCTTTGGTGATTCACTTTTATTGCATCTTTCGAAAGGACTTAAATTTCTTAGATAGTTAGTTGCCAAAGAAGCCACTTTTTGAACTCATATTTCATCAATTTACCTAATTAAATTCTATCATCATAGTAACAAGGACAATTGACTTAATAAACAGGGTTAGAAACAGACATGGCTGACCTACCATAAACTGTAACAGAGCCATGGGGACCGAGACGCTTGGGCCTATGCACAGTGGCCTGCTAGTTGCCAGCATCCAGCAGTCCTGGGATGTGGCTTTCTTTTGCTTCCAGTCCATATGATTTACAGAGGGAACAAGGAGCTTCGGTTAATCCAGCAATTTGGTTAAATGAAGTTTTGTCAAAAGAACTACTGGTATACTTAATTCTGGGTTTTTGCTGTATTCTGTAGAATAGGAATGGTAAGTTTATCTCTAGGAAAACTGTTGGAGAAAATCAGATTGCTTAGTTACAACTTCTTTGAAAATCATCTTCAGAGAGACCAGTGATTTAAAACTGGTTAGTAGGTCTTTGTTGTTTATTTATATATATATATACATACATATATATATACATATATATACATATATACATATATATACAGATACATATATATATATATATACATATATATATATTAGTGTATATCTGTGTATAGTGTATATATATACACTATATGTATTAGTGTATATACATACATATATATATACATATATATATATATATATTAGTGTATATCTGTTAATCCCAAACTCCTAAATTATCCCCCTCCCTCCCTTTTCCTTTTGTAACCATAAGTTTGTTTTCTATGTCTGTGGGTCTATTTCTGTTTTGTAAATAAGTTCATTTGTATCAAGCACAGGGGACTATATAACCTATAATGGAAAACAATCTGAAAAAGATGTATATGTACAACTGAATTACTTTGCTGTATACCTGAAACTAACACAACATTGTAAATCAACTATACTTCAATTAAACAAAACCCGATTAGGTTATTTTTAGTTTAACAACGGTATAAAAAAGTCGACCTGAGAGATCTGAGTGGAGTTTTGCTTTTGATTTCCACTGTGACATGTGACACTCCCTGAAGAATCTGGCACTTGAAGGTTTTGAGTAGATGTCAGTTCCTGTCTTTTTCACCTCTCCTGCGGGAATAAAGAGGCATATGGGACACCCCATTTAAAAATATTATAAACTCAAATGCTTGAAAGCCTTTGGAGTATCTACTTTTGTCTTTTGTGCTGTTAGGGAGGCTGACTGTGATGGAAAAGAAGATTGAAAAAAAACCCCAAAACCTAAAAAAAAAAAAAGGATAACTTATCTCCTTAGCTTTAAGGCACAGATCTTAAATACTTCCAGCTTTTCTTGCAGCCCAGCTGTTTCCAGATGCTATGAGCAGTTAAGGCTCCTTTTTCTTTTGACTGGCCCTTCTGTTCTAGAGGCTTCCTTGGAACATTGACTCAGGAAAATAAGAGGCTTGGAGGGAAGGCGAAGGGACGCAGCAACACATCAGGTGGTGGTGGAAGATTTGATTGAGAATGTCCAACTTTTTAAGGAGGAATTCTGAGGGTTGCTTTTGTTTTGTCAGGACAATTTCATGAAGTGTCAGAGAGTACTCACTGGACTCCATTTCTTAATGCAAGCATTCATTATATCCGGGAGAACTACCCCCTTCCCTGGGATAAGGTAGGCACAGCCTCTAACCCTAAAGATACTCAGTTCCTGCCAAGTACTCTTTCTGCTCCTACATTAACACCATTTGTGACCAGCAACCCCACCCCAGACTCTGTGAGGGCTGGTCACCGTCGTGCCTGCAGTGCCGAACACAGCATGTGGGACATAGTAGATGGCTAGTTAATACCTGAATAAATGATGGGTTTGTGTTTGTGTTTTGAAATTTATACCTTCAATTTTATCTGCAATAAATGATGTTTTTAAAATTTGGGCTATGTCACTTGGTCATTTTGTTCTAATAGTAAATTAATCTGAAAGCAGTTCCAAGGCACTCGAAAACATTTTTAAAAGTCCTTTGTGTTTTTTGGGAAACTACGATATACCTGTCTCTGATTTTTTTGCTAAGTCTCGATGGAAATGAATTCATCTGTATTAATCCTTTAATAAGATTTTTATAAAATAACCCCCTCCCCCCCCACCGCCACACACACAACTCTAATTTGCTCATTTGGCAGGACACAGAGAAATTGGTAGCTTTCTTGTTTGGAATTACCTCTCACATGGTGGCAGATGTCAGCTGGCATAGCCTGGGTATTGAACAAGGATTCCTTAGGACAATGGGAGCCGTGAGTACATATCTTCAGGTTTTAATGGCTTTATGGGAGTGATACTGTCATACCCAAGATCCAAAACTGACCCTCTTAGGAAAAGGAAAACTTTAGGTTATTCAGATTCACATGGAAACAAGACTTTGCCCAACGCGGCACTTGTTAGATTTCCATCTTTCCTGTTCATTCCTCTTACTCTTCTTGCTTCCCGGATAAATTCATCCACATGGGCAGAATGGCTAATGTGCACTGAAAACAGCGATGGATGTGATATTCTGTTTTAGTCACAAACAGTATTTGAGAAATTGTATGTTTTATTCAAGCTGTACCTCTTAACAAAAGTATAAATACCTACTACTTGGTTCTACCGTTTTTAAAAGTAAGTTCACATGTTTTTGTTTTCTTTCCTTCTTACTTTTCTATATGAGGATGCCATATCACCACTAAAAATTGTGATCTTACCTGGTGACTTAGCTTCTGAAAGTCCCCTCTGGTCATTCATTGATATTAATACCGTTCTGTACCAACTTTAAACTTGCACTTAGTAGAGATTTTCCATGCATCCTGTTCGATGCAAATGTCTGCAGTAGCTTTATCTGTCTCAAGATATTAAGTATACAACTCAGCTGCCAATATCATTTTTAACAAATAAAGCAATAAAATTAAATGTTTCTTTGAAAAGTGAGTCCATCACTAGGCATTCTCAACAATCATTGGGTTAGACCGTCACCTCTTCACTACTCACTTCATTGTGGGCTTTAATTTGTGAGATATAACAAATGGGTCTCTTTTTTTCCTCAGATTGATTTTCACGGCTCCTATTCAGAGGCACATCCGGCTGGTGATTTCGGTACTGTTTATTTACATTTACCAGATTTTCTTTTGTGCTAGTTATATTTCACTTGCAGTCACTATTGTACCTTAAATGTGTATTTTTTTTAAATCTCTTGCCACTAGCTTTCTATTTTAATATTGCAGTTTGGAGTACAGTAACACCTCATTTCACATAGAGATGTACTTCTGTAAAGTTGCATGTTTTTTTCGGTAAAAAAAATCCGTTACATTTTATCATTAATTTGCGTCATTATTTTAGAAAAGCATTGCTTTTTAAATTGGATTTAAATTCATTGCCTAGTGTCTCCTAATACTTTAGCTTTAAATTGGTAAACTCCATCTTTTTTTTCTATAGTAAATTACCTTTAAATATACAAAGTATTGGTGAGTGATGTTTATTTACAAGAACCCTTATGGCCCTTCTTAAAGTAAAAAACCTTTTGGTTATATGGGTGACTCTTTCTTAATTCATGTGTTTCACTAAAATTTTAAAAGATCACTTTTTCTTAAAGACGTGCTTATACCTAAAACAATGAATGGAAACCTATAACAATGTGAAGAACTAATAATCTGGATTGTGCAAATTTGTGTTCAAAGAAGCATGCTATGTGTTGTCATTAACTCACCAGATGCAAATATTTTCCTCATATCATAGGAGGAGACGTGTTGAGCCAGTTTGAGTTTAATTTTAATTACCTCTCACGGCACTGGTAAGAGCAATGTACATTTAAATGTGTGATACCAAATGGCAGTTAGGAGCTTGACTCTTTTTTCCTTAGGAAATATAACTTGCAATGTAATTAGGAGCCTTCTGCGTTCGTAAATTTTGAAAAGTAAAACTAAAGATTAGAATAGCCTAAGTAGATTCTTTTAAAAATTTGTGAATTATGCCAAACATATAAAATAATGTATTTTTATAAATAAAAAAATTAGATGATGCACACTGTGTGGCTGCCACCTAGCTTAAGAAGTAGAGCATTGCTGGTATCTAGAAGCTCCAAGTCTTTCCCGCTCTATCACATCACCTTTTCTCCCACCAGATGTAATCACTACCCTAGATTTTCTTAATCATTTAGTTGCTTTTCTCTATAGTTTTACTACATGTAGCTATATCCATATGCAAAATATTATATGGGTTTTCATTTTAGATAAATAGAATTACACAGCATGTATTTTGCTTAAATTTAAATTTAATGTAATTAAACTTAAAAATGTTTTTGCTTAAAATTATTTCTCTGACATTTAATCATATCGATATGTTCGGCTGTAGTTCCTTGATTTTCACCACTCTATGGTCCTCCATTGAGTGGATATACCAAAATGACTTCATTCTAATATTGATTGTTGTGTAAGTAGTGTAAAGTGTTTTTGCTACACACAGTGTTGCCATGTACTTTTTTGCACATGTATTTTTGCACCAGAGGGGAATGTCTTTCAAGCAAGTGGCACCAGAAGTGGAATTGCTGGGCTGTAGGGCTTATGCATGTTTAACTTAAGTAAATAATCCCAGACTGTCATTCAAAATGGTCTTCCCAATTTGTACTTCCATCAGCTTTGTTCTGCTTCTTGTGTGTTCTCCAATACTTGGTATTGTCCAGCTTTAAAACTGTTCTAACCTATTTGGTGTGTAATGGTATCTCCTTAAAGTTTTAATTTGCATTTCCCAGACTACTAATGAAGTTGAATATTCTTTTGTATTTTATCGATTGTTTGTATTTCATTTTAAGTGAAAACCTTTTGTTTGGTTTTTAGCCTATTTTTCTGTTGGGTTGTCCTTTTTATTTCTGAGTATTCTCTGTATATTCTGGTTTCTAATCTTTGTCCATTTATCATTTATTTGTTATAAATATCTTTTTATAGTTTGTGGCATGTCTTTTTACTTACGGTGTATCTTGATAAACAGAATTTGTTAATCTTAATGTAGTTGAATATATCAATCCTTTCTTTTGTAATTTGTACTTTTGATGTCTTATTTAAGAAATCCTTCCCTACCTTGAGGGAATGAGGTTATTCTCCTACGTAGCCTTCTAAATCATTTATAGTTTCATTTCTTAACTTTATATCTTTAATTTACCTGGAGTTAATTTTTTGTATATTCTGTGACAGAAATTTTACTTTTTTCCTGTAGAGATAACCGATTGTCTCAGAACCATTTATCAATAGTCTGCCCTTCCTCACTGATCCGTAACGCCTTCTATGACATAAATTAAAATTCCGTACATATGTGGGTCAGTTTCTGGGCTTTCTATCATGTTCTGTTGGTCTAATTGACTTTCCCTGAGCAATACTGATTTTTAAAATTACAACAGCTTTTAATACATTTTGACATCTATTAGGGCTGATTTCCCAACCTGTACTTTTTCTTCAAAGGTACCTTGTCCCTTCTCTTGCCTTGGCTCTTGGTAGGATCAAGTTGCCATGTTCCAGGAAAAATCTTGTTGGAATTTTGTTTAGAATTCTATTGACTCCAGAGATGAATTGGAAGAGAATTAACAATTTTGCAATATTGAGTCTTCTTATCCAAAAATATGCTATGTTTTATTTAAGTTGTCTTTAATGACTCTAAAATTTTATAAGTTTTTCCATCGAGGTCTTACACATTTTATTAGACTCAGCACCATAAATGGTAACTTTTGGAAACAATTGTATTTTCTAATTGATTGCTGGTGTATAGAAATGTAAGTGACTTTCTAATTTTGATTTTGTATCTAGCAACATTTCTTAGCTATCTTATTCTAATTATCAGGAGATTCTTTTGAATTGACTCACAATTCATAATCTACAAATTGTAACAATTTTTTGAAATTCATTTATTTATTTTTGGCTGTGTTGGGTCTTCGTGGCTTTTGCTTTTCCTTTTCAGTCTTTATACCCATAATTTCTTTCTTGCTGTATCATATTGGTTAGTATTTCCAGTACAATAGAAGTGGTGATATTGAGCATACTTTTCTTGTTCTTTATTGTAAAGAAAATGCTTTCAATGTTTCATCAAGTTTGCTGTAGATTTTTGGGAGTATCCTTTATCAAATTAAGGAAGTTTCCTTCTATTTCAAGTTTGTTAGTAGTTTTTATTATAAATTAATTTCATGTGTATTGAACTCTTATTCTTCATCTGTTGAGATAGTTATTTATTAATCTGTTAATATAGTGAATTATACTAATCTATTTGCAAGTATTAAATCAACTTTACCTCCTGGCACAAAGCCAATTTTGCAAAGCTATATCATCTTTTTTTATATTTGCTTCATCTCTTCTTGATGTTTAGGGTTTTTGCATCTATTTTTATGAGTTAGTTTGTACTGTAATTTTCCTTTCTTCTGTCTGTGCTTGGTTTTGGTATTAAAGTCATCCTGGCTTCATGAAATCAGGTGGGGAGTATGCCTTCCTTTGCTATTTTCTGGAAGTCTGTGTAAGATTATAACTCTGATTTCTTGAATGTTTGGTAGAACTTGTCTGTAAAGCTATCTAGGCCTGATGTTTTAAAAAGTAAGGACTCTTAAAAAACTTTTAAAACGGTTTTAGGACTGTACAGTTTTTCAGTTTCTTCTTAAAGAGTTTTATATTTTTCTAGGACTTTTCCATTTTGTCTAAGTGTTTGAACATTTTGGCATAAGGTAGTTCATAATGTCTTATGCTTTTTTCTTGTTTTATTTGTACCTATATTCCTTTGTTATCCATAATGTTTTTTATCCTGCCTTCTCTTATATTTTTAAACAATTAATCATGTCTAATATTTTTAGTTTTATTAAAAAAATAAACTTTTGGCTTTGTTGATCCTCTTTACTATATGTTCTTTTTCTCTTTCATTATTTTTTCTCATATTTATTTTCTTCCTTCTACTTTTCTTTGGTTCCTGTGAAATTTGAGTCTTGATTTTAAGGTCTAGCATATGATCAATTTTTATCAGTTTTCCATCTGTACTTGAAAAGAATGTTAATTCTCCAATTTTTGATTTAATGTTATATATATACTTATTAGCTCAAGCTTATTAAATGTACTGCTCAAATCAGAAGATTTGTAAGCTATAATTAAGATAGTCTTACTATTTTTATCTGGTTGGTCTAACAATTACTGAGAAATTTGTTTAAAAATCTCCCCCTGTGGTGGTTGAATTTTTCAGTTTCTCCTTGTAGTTAGTTTGCCATACATGTGTTTGAAGATATGTTGTTAAGTATATTCGAGTTTTAAAGTCTTATATTTTTCTAGTGAATTGAACTTTTTATCTGGTGACTCTTTATATCTCACAATGCTTATTGCCTTCAAGTCCGCTTTACCAGATATTACTGTAATTACTTTTTGTTGTTTGTTTTTTCTTCATATGTTTACTAAGCAGTCAGGTGACATAACTCTATCCCTCAGTCCCAGCCTCAGCCCCTGAGCATGGAGAGCTGAGAGTTGGGAGGAATGCTTACAGAACAAAGAGGAAGTAGAGCTGGGGGCTTGGCAAGTTGCCCATTCCCATCCCTGGTCCATCTACCTTAGAGCTAAGGGAGGCCCAGAACCAACAGGTCACTCCCAGATCAGATGAGGCCAGCTGGCCTTTGGATGTCCCAGGAAGAGGTGGTGGTAGCAGTGACATGAGGTTTCCCTCTAACGCTCCACACAAGGTCATCTGCACTGGATTAGATGTCCATTTCAAATTGTGCGTCATCGGGGATCTTGTCTTCTTTTGGTTATATTCACTGGTGCTTGAATTACTTGAGGCTTGCATTAGAGTTGCATTTCTCCAGAGAAGGTTTGTCTTGCTTTCTGCATGCTACCTCAAGGCACCACCTGGGACCACATTAAGTTACTTTCAACCCTTGAAGTTCTTCTGACCACACAGCTGGCATGAATGAAAGACAAAACATTTGTGGGGCTGGGTAGTTGTTATAGGTTCTCAGGGGAGATATTTTCCCCTCTCTCTATCCTTTGCCAAGATGAAGACAGGCAGGTTTCTTTGCTGTCCTTGTTGATATGTTGAGTTTATTTCTAGCTAATATTCGTGCAGAAGGTATAGCCTTTAATGAGGAGTTTCCTCTGGGATGGCCCACTTTTGGTATTTGGTGGTTCCTATACTTTATCTCCTGTCTCCTGCATACCACACAGCCATCAAACAAACAAAACAAAACAAAAAACTCCTAGGTTCCCAGGTTTAGCAGATGTCTCCAGGGCAAAAAGCTGGCTTCCCACATGCTTACCTCCCAAAGTTTCCAGTTTCAATTTGTTTTTGGCTTTTGGAAAATTTTCACTTTCTTTTTAGCTTGGTGATTCATCTAAGCAAATATTTTTGTTATTTTGTCTAGCGTTTTAAGCTATGTTTATGGGGAGGACCATTCTGGTGCGCTTGTGAAGTAAAAAATGGAAATCTCAATAGATTCCTTCTTATAAATACACTAAAATCAGGTTTTATTGGTTGTGATTTCTGTCTGGTATATTCTAAGGTTTTTTTAAATAAAGATAAAAGATAACAGTATAAATCTAATTTTTAAAATGCTGCTCTTCTTCCAACTGAAATAACTAATATCTGTGAACCAAAAGATTGACTTAGAATTCTCTTTTACTACCTTCCACTATGTACTCTGAAAGTAGGATGTTGGGGTAAGGAGCCATTTTTGGTGTTTTTAAAACAATGATTCTTGAGAGTAATTCAACTCAAGAGAATAAAAATACTTTATATTGCTCCTTGAACTCTGAATTCACAAAACTAAACATTCTTTTTATATTTTATAGTTACTTATCTTTGTATAAATATTTGATTAGGGTACCTGTTTGCTCTGCAGCATTGAGCAAATGATTGAACTTTTCTGTGCCTTAGTTTCCTGTATGTGAAGTAGGACTATGATAGCACCAACCACTCGGGGTTGTTGGTAGGATTAAATAAATAATGAATGTAAAGCCCTTTGCATGGTGTCTGGCACATAATAATCCTGGAATAACTGGTAGCTGCTACTGCTGCTGTTATTATCTTCAACTTCAGAATCAAAACAACTCTTATTCTAATGCTCTTCTCAGGTATGTGCCTGTTGAAGATCTCCTGGAAATTTATAAGAAACTCTATGGCCAAGCAGTCATCACCAAAAATGCCATTGTTGACTGTTCATACCTTCAGTTCTTGGAAATGTAAGTGTAACTAGAGGAATATTTGCAGTCGATTTTATTGTGACTTCCTTAACTTTCCAATGTTTAAGTTTTCTGAGAATGGATATTGGATTTATGGATTTTGCTTGTTCAAAGGCAGTTGCTTGATAGTGGATACATGTTGCTGGAGTCTTAGCTTCATTAATTTGCCTCATTTCTTTGTGGAAACCACAGCTCACAGGCAAAATTATTGCTTATGTTGCAGGTATGGTGAGACGTTAGCTGTTTCCAAGGTAAAGGCATTTATTCTTCAAAATCTTAAAGTGTTATAAAGATACCATGAGAAGCACTTGATTCATTTATTTATTGACTTATTTTTCTTTCTCTGTGCCATAGCTTTATCCCACTTATTCTAGAAAGTCCCCATTTTTGGTGGAACAATTTCAAGAATACTTCCTAGGAGGACTGGATGATATGGCATTTTGGTCCACTAATATTTACCATCTAACAAGTTTCATGTTAAAGAATGGGACCAGGTGAATTCTTACTCTATTTCTCCTTCCAATCACTCCCTGCTTTGCTACCCTGTCCCCAACATAACTCTCAGGTTTTTCAATTGATCAAATGAAGAACAAGAAAGTCTCATGAAGTGCTATCCTCTCCTAATCAAGAAGGAAAAGAATGGGACTTCCCTGGTGATCCAGTGGTTAACACTCTGTGCTTCCACTGCAGGGAGCATGGGTTCAATCCCTGGTTGGGGAAGTTCTGCATGCCACGTGGCGTAGCCAAAAAAAAAAAAAAAAAAAGGAAAAGAATGGAAACTGTTTTCTCAAAACTCCAACTAGCTCCCATCTGTTTAAGTTTGCTGATGTCTCTCCTGTCTTAGGGATGAAGAGGTAGATATTGCAAGGTTTGTGGTCTGGGAGAAATGGCTCAGGTGGGAAGGAATCTGCTTCCACAGCTGGACTGCATCTGTTTCTTTTGGGAGACCCCATGCTGTGGGCTGGGGTGTCCGCCTCCCCAAGCTCCAGCAGTGGATGTGGCCATCCTCCTCTCCACCCGATCGAGCTCTCAGGGCTCTAGGGTTTAAAAGGTTACTTCACCTAACCCCCGCACTCCAAAATGAAATTGGAAATGAATGCATTCATAAAGCTCAGCCTTCTGTTGGAATTTGACATCTAGCCCAGATGGGACAGTTGCTCAACCTCCAGCTCCTTTTCTGTTCCTCCCCAGCACACCTAGGAGGAGCGTCCATCAGAGACTCAGATGGCGTGTAGAAGAGGGTAGACTGGTCTTGTCCCCAGATCCAGCTGTAGTAGACATTTCGGCTCTCACAGAATCTGTTCATGGCCTGAGGGAGCCAAGGTTCTCTCAGAACCCATGTCCGACCATACCGCTGAGGATGCAGCCCCTCCCTCCCACGCTGTTGAACTGAGCAGGGTAGGGATGGGTCTGGATAGGGACCCCTGGAGGCAGCACCTGCTGCAGGGAAAGGGCAGGGTGGGAAGCTGAGGCAGCAGCGGGCAGGGAGAAAGAGGGTTCAGTGGCAGGAGCTGCACTGGGGTGGCTATTCTGGGTGAGGATCACAGGAGGGTTGGGCTTTATAAGTTCAGCTCCAGAACAGTGTACACTGCATGATCATCCTTTGCCCTTAAAACATCTGCTAGTATTCAAAGAATGTTAACCATAATTATATATTATGTTTTATATTATGTACACAACATATATATATATGTGTGTGTATGTATATACAACACAATTATATATATTGTGTTGATTTGAAACAAAATTCCCTTTGATAAATTCAACCTTAGCCTTGCTTTTAAGACTCGGCAAGTAACAGTGTGGCAGATGGAAACCATCCAATATAAATAGCACTTTTAATAGTGAAAATTAACCTTCATTGAAATCCCCAAGCTCTTTTATGGCTGTGGGTGTTTCAGTCCATGTGTGTTGTAGAGAGGATGAACTTTGGAATTTAAGAGACGTGTCACTCTCTATTGACCTATCCCAAGCAAATTGTTAAATCTCCCCAAGTCTCAGTTTCCTCGTGCGTGAAGTGTAGGCAGTAATAATTCTATCTTTCTCATAGGGCCTTGTGAGGAGTAAATGAGATCACTCATGTAAAGGGTTTAGCCTACAGTAAGCACTTGATAAATGTGGGCTACTAGTAGTAGTGTTAGAAAAAAGTTAAGTTTATATTGGAGGGATTCATAACACATGGCCATGTTAGAGTGAATGACCTACATTTATTTGTTTTATAAAGTCCAAGTGTATTGATCCTTAAATTGGAAAAACAATTTTGGTGTTTGTCTTTGGCTCAGTTGTCCAGCATAGCTAAGGAAAGTTCTGTAGCTGGACCTTATTCTTTAATTAGGAGGAGATAACTGAGAAAAAACAGATTTCTTGTCTCTTGATCTGTCTTAATTTATCAAGGCAGAAAATTCCATGAATTGATTGTATCTTTACAGACATTTGCAAAGAAAGATTCATCAGAATTTATGCAACTCTATGGGAAATTTGGAGAAAGCTCCAAAGAAAGACAACGCAAACTCATGACAGAAAGAAAAGCATACGTATTTTCACATTATAACCACTTCTTAACTTACTGATACGTGATGTTCCAAACAAATTTGTGTTACTTGAAACTCATAGTATATCTTCCTAAAGAAACAGTGAAATAACGGTAGTTACGTTCCCAGCCAGAACTCTACTTAACTCAAAAAGTATTTGTAATTGTAGTGCTAACCTTGTAAGGCTGCCGTCTAAATCCCGGTGGTGCAGAAAAGAGAATTTGAGGAAAACCTTTTCCTCAGCTTAAAGCTGGCCCTAAGAAAGATTTTGAGGGGAAAAGTTTGCCTTCAGCTCTTTTCTGAATTCCTTTTCCAGCAACCAGTCCTTTTGCCCCAGGCTCATACTTCCTTCATAACTGCCCTGAAACTCCCTCAGTGACCTCCAAAGCTTCCTCTCCTTCAGAAGAGTCTTCATTCTGGAAGAGACTCTTACAGTGTGATACCCACTCCTTTAGTGCTTCTGTTCAGTGTTAGGGAGAAAGTTCACCTCTTACATTCTATCAGCAACCTTTTCACTTGTAGAAAGGGATACTTAGTTACCTATTTAATTATTAGTTTATAAGTTTTTGTTTTTAAAGGAATGAGAATGAGAAATTAAAACATTGAGCATAGATGGGCAAAAGGTGGCACAGTTGGGAATCAGTTTCTTTCAGTCTCTAACTCTGAGATGGTTCACGTCAGCAGGGAGAACTCAGCAGGTGGAATCGGGAGGGAAGGGGAAGGCTGTGAGTCTAGAGTGACCAGCCGTGTGGCGCTGCCTATGTTACTGTAATAGCACCTGCTTATCCACCCTCATTAAGTAGGGCTCAGGCCCTTTACCAGTCCTGCCTGGCTAAGTTATAAAACCTCTGCATGAAGACTTTTGGAAGTGGTTTGAAATGTTACACTGATTCTCAGAAAAATTCATGCTTGAAAGGAAGGTAGAAAACTGCCTAACTCATTTGACTATTTCCCCAGTAACTGCAACCTACCTGAGAACCCTCTGTTTATCGCATGTGGCAGCCAGCAAAACAATACCCACGGGTAAGTGGATTCCAAAATGGCTCATAGAAAAAGAACATCTCACTCTCTCAGAGGGGTGCTCAGTAGACTCTGAAAGCATGGGCTTTGTAGACAGAGGTTCAAATTCCAGGGCTGCCATTTACAGCTGTGTGATTTTTAAACAAGTTGCCTAATTAATTTTTGAGCTGCAGCTTTCTCCTTTGGCAAACTGGAATAAATACATATCCATACTCCCAGAATTATGGTATGGATTATGTGCGAGAATGGATGTAAAGCAATTAGCACGTTAGTAAGTTGCTCATTAACTGGTAAATGATAGTTAATAGTTATTATTATTATTACCATCATTATTGTTATTATTCATAAAGTTTGGCCAAATTCCACCCTGAAAAAGTAATTATCAACAAGACAGGGTGGGGAGAAGTCCTCTCAGTTAGTTTCTGAGGAAGAGGGCCAGAGGATCTGCTTTGTATTCTAAGGGGTGGTGTTCCCTGCTGGACTCAGGTACCAACCACCAACCATTCATTCATGCATTTAATAACTATATTAATCCTAATAAATATTATTACTAATAATACAATAAAACAGTACAAATTATAAAATAATATTTCCTCATCATTATGTGCCAGGAACTAGTTCAGGCATTTAGAGACCTCATTGTGAACAAGACAGAAACAGTCTCTGCTCTCAGAGGATGGCGGGTGGATGGGCGCTGTAAATACCCTTGAGTATTAGGAAGGACAAGTGTTGGGTGCTCAGGATGTACCACAGAGTGTCCTAACTCAGTCACAGGAGACTTCCTGTGAAGAACTGATGCTTCAACCAAGATATTTAGGGTGAGCAAGTGTCCGATACTCAAAAAGAGGGCATTGCAATAAAAGATGCTAAGGTGAGAGAGAGTTCGGAGCTTCCAAAGAATTGAAAATGTGCAAAAAGTGTTCAGGTAAGCCCTCACTTTTTAATTTACGTGAATTAGGTAAGTTTTGTTTTGTTTTAATTAAATTGAACGCCTTTAGGCTGGGTTTGCAAGCTCTAGATTGTCGGGATCCCTACACTGGCTGGTATCTTATGCTGACCCCCTTTGTTCATTTGTTGCCCAGCTTCCACTGTAAGCGTCTCTGAAACCTGTCTGGCTTCTTTAGGCATCTGATTGGTAGACTGGTTAAAACATATGAATTTGAAAATGTACTTTTATTGTATAATTAATTCTTGCATGTCTTTAAGGATAAATCAGTCCACCTGCATACTGGTTTCCCGAACAGCTATGACCTTTTCTTGGCCATTTGTATGAAATGTTGACTTTCGATTTTTTTTTTTTTTTAATCTGGAAGGAATTCAAACTTATACGCCTATAGAACTTATTTTTGTAAGGACAGGCTTTTTCAACCTTGGAAATTAAAAGATGTGGAATCTCCTATAAAAGGTTTTCTAAAAATTTTTTTGTGTTGCTGTTCCTTCAACTTGCAGATGCTAAAATTTTATGGCCTTTTAACCTGTGATTAACTTGACTATAGTTTTCAACTCAGTTATTCAGGGGGAGTTGCTATTTCCTCAGTCTTAACCAGTTTATTCTTCTCTCTTTCCAGCAGCTCAAAAGTACAGAAAAATGATTTTCATAGAAACGTGACTGCAGCCCTAACTAAAGATATTGGAAAAAATATAAACTATACCAAACGAGGAGTGTTCTTTAGTGTGGATTCCTGGACCATGGTAAGAATTTTTGGCTTTTAATGGAGAGACAGGCACCTGCCGCTTCCTGTGATACCGCGTTTTGTAGAGTCGCTGGTTGTTTAATCGGTCATTGAAAGTCACCTGGGCATGAGCCAGGCTCGCAAGTATCCTTGGCCTCCAAGTCTGGCTTGTTCCAGAAACATCCCATGATGAGAGTCTGGACCTCAGTGGCCTTTGGCAAGCCAGGTGGAGCCCAAGGTGGCCGTGGGGCCAGTTCTGCTCTGTCCTTAGGCAAAGTGTGTCAGCAATATTGTAGGCTCACTGTGCAAGGCCCGACACCAAGGGGACACCACTGCATGTGAAGTTCCTCCATGAGATCATCTTAAGTGTCATTCCACCAGGGAGATAGAAGATGAAGGGGAAATAGCCTCTGACATTTAGAAAATTTCAGTCTAATAGGGGTGATAAATACAAAAATAACCATTTGTGAGTAGGATGCAACAAATCCTATGGTTGGGGGTGGGGGTGGGTACATAGACTCTCATGAAGATAAAAAATTATATCCCTACTATCAGAGAAGGCTTCATGGAGGAGGTGGCATTTGAGTTAGGCCTTGAATACTAGATGGTTTTTCATCAGTGAGCATGTATTTCTGGTAGTGGGTTGGGAAAGTTTCACGATGTTTGGAAATCTGAGGAGTCTTGTTTGCCTGGAACACAAGATAAGGGATACAAGGTACTTGCGAGAGTTGGGAAGGGAGAAGGGTTTAGACGACATTGTGAGCTGGTCGAGGGCCCGGGCAAGGCCTGCTTCACAGGTCTGCAGCCTGCATAGTCACACAGAAGGCCGCCTCACTTGGTTTAATGCTCTGCTGTCATTGCTTTAAAATTCTTAATAACTTGGGCACAAAGAAATTTGCATTTTCATTTTGCAATGAGTTCTACAAATTATGTACCCACACCTAGACCTGGGAAGCTCTGTCAAAACAACTCTCATTTGGTCTTGCAATTATGTAGATCAGTCTCCTTTGCAAAGGGAAAACTGTGTAAGAGAAGGACTTTATATTCCCAAGGCCTGGGTGGTACCTGGCATGGTGCTTCCTGGATGAATGAGGATACCAGAGCTGGGCAGCAGATGAGTAATCTGTGGATGGCCTGCCAGTTAGACTGGAGAAACGGAAGGCACAGTCCCTTCCTGCAGGGCCCTTAACGGGCACTTCTCTGGAGCCTGAGCTGTCCAGGGCTGTCCCATGGCTCTGAGCTGATTCTGCTCTGGGGCAGGCCCGGGAATTCTTGTTTGGTCTTATGTTACCCCTGGGTGGATTTCGAGTTGTGTTCCCTGAACTTGCATGGATCTGGTGCCTGGCCAGGTTGTTCAGGGCCACTGCAGTTTGTATTTGTGTCTCTGCAGTAACCACGCTAAGAACAATTCAGCATCCCAAGCTGAGGGGCTTGTTGTCCCCTCATTTCTCTCGCATACAGCTTCCAGCACTCCACACGTGACCACTCGTGCCTGCCCGGTTTCTTGGGACTCAGAGCAAATCCAGCAGCCTCTCAATTTGAGGGTGGTTGGGAGAGTTTCTAGCATTCCTGGTGGTATTTCAGTTCATTTTTTTTGGGGGGGGGAAAGAAGGATATATATATATATATATATATATATATATATATATATATATATATATATATATATATATACAAATATAATTACAGTTCTAGATTTGAATGGACTTATCTTTAAAAAAAGTTTAGTTCGTAACAATTATTTTGTTCAGTTACATTCTGCAAATTAATAGACCATCCTGACTTGGTTTAGGTTAATCCCAGCTGACTCTTTCTTTCCGTGATGGCCCTGACCTCTAGGGCTATAACTCCCATCTGTGAGCACACACTGGGGGTGTGATTTCACTCTCCTAACTGCCAGTCTTAAGTCGTCTTACTTGTTGATAGGAATCGATAAGTTTTTTTTCAGCACTTGTAAAAACTTGTTTCCTAAAGTCTAATGCTTTTGGCAGGAAACGGTAGCTTTGTTGATTATGCTGTGTCTTCTTCTGTCTGTAATCATTTTATTTCAGGATTCCTTATCTTTCATGTACCAGTCTTTGGAGAGGAGCATACAGGAAATGTTTACTGGCAGCTCTCTGCCACTGACGCATGTTTCTAGCCCCTCAGCATCTTACTACTTGTCATTTCCCTACACGAGGCTTGGTTGGTACGTATGAGTTTATCTAATTCATTTTCATCAGTATTAATTTCAAGCAGTCATTCACAAATGTTTTAAATGGTGCCTGTTAGCACTTTATTTTCCAATCAATTCATCATCAACAAAAACAGTAATTTTGTGGTTAAGTTCTGGTAAAGATAAAATTATCTCCTTAAAATTGGTCAAAAATATGTTTAAATACAAACAACTTTTACTTTATTAAATAACCACAACAATAAACTATTACTTTATAGAATATTTGTGAAGCTTCAATGTTTTCAGAGATAGATTATTACAGATATCTTGGCATCTAATGACATTAGAAAGATAAAAGCAGGTAGCTATTATGGTGACTGGACTACTATAACTTCATAAGGCAAAAGCCTAGCACACCACAATAATTTTATAAAGAGAATGTTAGGGATTCCTCTGATTTTAAAGATCAACTGTTACCAAACTGAAATCGAGTCCCCTCGCCCGATGCACAGCAAAGCCAATCTACTGATACCGAGCTGCGGTGAAGGAAAGTACAGCATTTATTGCAGGGCCCCAAGCAAGGGAGTTGGAGACAAGCCTCAGGTCCACTCCAATTTGGTCTTCGAGTTAGGGGTGTTTTTAAAGGGGGAGACCAGTGAAGCTGGGATCAGTCATCATCTTGTGACATTTCTTAATCATACTTTCAGGGGTCAGGATGTTTCAGTTTATGATTCTCTGGCCAGGTGGTCCATGGCTCGGGGATTTGGTAGCTCGCTTGGCCTGGAGAAACAACCTGAGTTTGTTTATATAATTAACAACCTTAATTATATCTACAACAGCCATTTTAGTACATTAACGATGTTATCGACAGCAGCTGTTTTAGTCATCTGACTGGTTGATTAGTGTTCAGTTAGCAAAGGATTGAGGTCGGAGGGGACAAGAAAGGGAATAAAGTTTTGGATAGAAAGATTAATCATAAACTCAGTAAGGGAACTTGGTTTTAGGGGGACTCAGTTTCACAACCAAACTGAGCCCAAGGATATAAAAGTGACTATTTTTTGGAGGTTTTTGTGAAACCTCTTTTTTTAAACCACACTTTTTAAATCCAAATAACATTGCATTTCCCTTGGAACAATATACTGACAGCCCTTCCTCTTCAGGCCGCTAATGCATTCAGCTCCAGCACAAGGAATGGGGGGTGAATGCTGTCTTTACTGGCCATTCATTTGTGAATAATGAATAGCTCTTCTTGGCTGCCTTCCTGAAAATCCAAATGAGGGCCTCCTGCTGGGCTGTCTGCCACATGGGGCGGGGGAGTGGGGGGGCAGCACAGAGGTCCTTCCTGGGGGCCATTACTGGCCAGAGTCCAGCCTCAGGAGTGCAGAGACCAGCAGTGTCTCCACGGTGTGCATCTGACCCGGTTCACCAGGCGTCACACCCGTTAGAAACTGCTCTTCTCTTTTTCCTCTGTTCTGCTATTTATTCTTAGGCGGTCGTCAGAACCAGAATAAATAAATGACTTTTGGTCATTCCAGCCCCGCCAGAGACGTTTGAACCATTGACTCAGTTTGGCCAACTCTGTAACTGGTAGGTCATGGGCTCTCATTTAGAAACATCCACTAAACCTGTTAGGCATTGAATTTTTTCCAATATAAGCCACCCTATGTAGCTATGGTAGAAGTAAAATGGTCTACTTACCACAAACTTGTCTTTGATCAGGTAACAAGTTGAAGTGAGTTGAGCCGATTGTAAAGTAACCTGTGCGATTGGCTGATGGGGAATTTCCTCTCTGTTCTCAGGTGGAGCCTGGGATTGTGCTTTGGCTGCTCTGGGTTTTGCATGTAGGACAAGGTGCTTTTGTGAGGATGCTTTTTATGTGTTCAGGTTATGTGGTCCAGAAATGCGCAGAGGCCTTGATTTGTCCAGTTTTGTTGTTATTTTTTCTGCCGGAGAACAAGGCTGAATCACACACACAATATAACCTCAGAGGTGAATATTCACAACAGTCATACAGGATGGAAAAATCCATGAGAGGAAGTAAAATTCTAGAATCCAGAAAGGAAAGGAGCAGAAGACCGTTTTACTCATAGCTCTCAGTAGACACTGCAGTGGGCTCCCTCTTCTTCCCTACAGGGCAATGACCTCGGCTGACCTCAACCAGGATGGGCACGGTGACCTGGTGATGGGCGCCCCGGGCTACAGCTGCCCCGGCCACATCCATGTGGGGCGCGTGTACCTCATCTATGGCAGTGACCTGGGCTTGCCCCTCGTCGACCTGGACCTAGACAAGGAGGCCCATGGGATCCTGGAGGGTTTCCAGGTGAGGCCCCCATCTCATATTTTCCCTTTTAGTGTCAATAAGCCACTGCCCACATTTCCCGGCAAACTCTTCCAGGATGAATGACCAATAGCAAGAATAATGATAGTAACAAACAGCTGGTGGCCAGCATTTGTGTAGTACTTTTCATGTTTAAAAGCATGTTCACGTCATTAATCTCATTCTATCATTAACTTTGAGTGTTTAGTCCAATACCTTCCAGAAACACCCATACTATTTAGTGGCTTTGAGTAGCCAATCAGAATGTGATACCTTGATAATATAAAACCTCGTTTGGTGTGTTTCTTTTAATATAAATAGTTTGTCTTGTAAGAATTTTAGATTCACAGAAAAGTTGTAAAGACAGTACAGAGAGTTCCCATGTACCCTTGACCCAGTTTCCCCTGTGTTAACATCTTACGTAATTATGGCATACTTGTCAAAGTTAAGAGACCAACACTGGTAAATTGCTATTTTTAAAAAAAAATTATTTATTTTTGGCTGCATTGGGTCTTCGTTGCTGCACACAGGCTTTCTCGAGTTGTGGCGAGCAGGGGCTACTCTTCGTTGCGGTGCGCAGGCTTCTCACTGCAGTGGCTTCTCTTGTTGCAGAGCACGGGCTCTAGGCACACGGGCTTCAGTAGTTGTGGTATGCAGGCTCATTAGTTGTGGCGCACGGGCTTAGTTGCTCCGCGGCATGTGGGATCTTCCCGGACCAGGGCTCGCACCCATGTCCTCTGCACTGGCAGGCGGATTCTTAACCACTGTGCCACCAGGGAAGCCCAACACTGGTAAACTGCTATTAACTGAACTCCAGACTGTTCAGGTTTCGTTCCGTTGGGTCGTTATTCACCACCAGAGGAGTCCCGCAGTGACTGTACAGATGTTCCGCACGGAGACAGCATGAATTCCTCGTGGGAGCACTAGAGACCGGGAGGGTTTTCCTCCCTGACGTGTTTGGTATTAGTCCTTACGTGAGCAATGAATAAGGAGGGGCCGACAGAGCCCTGCTACCAGCCACAGATGAGTATGGGGGCTTTGGTGACACTGCAAGCTCCAAATATCAAGCACCAGGGGAATTTGAGGTCAGATGGTTTCTTGCCCCAGACATACCATTAAAACGTTCGCTGTGGAGTTAATGCTGTGAAAAAATAAGATGGTGCACCTGAACATACTTTAAATAATGAAAAGCCCAATGGTTTATAAGCTAGGCTTTTTAAAAAATAAATTTATTTATTCTTGGCTGCGTGGGGTCTTTGTTGCTGCGAGCGGGCTTTCTCTAGTTGTGATGAGTGGAGGCTACTCTTCGTTGCGGTGCACGGGCTTCTCATTGCCGAGGCTTCTCTCGTTGCGGAGCACAGGCTGTAGGCACACAGGCTTCAGTAGTTGCGGCACATGGGCTCAGTAGTTGTGGTGCATGGGCTTAGTTGCTCTGCGGCATGTGGGATCTTCCCGGACCAGGGCTCGAACCTGTGTCTCCTGCATTAGCAGGCGGATTCTTAACCACTGCACCACCAGGGAAGTCCATATAATCTAGTTTAAGCTCTGATGGAAGGAACCTTTGAGTCCGAAAGGTGTTAAGTTGATGACCAGTGTAGGAGGTCACACAGTACCAGAGGGACAGCATTTTCTGGAACCTTCTGACACCACATGAGAAAGTTCCGAAATCAACTCATTCTTGTTACTTCTTTCTTCACCAAGCCATTTCCCTGTCAGACTGTGGTGTAAAGTGTAATCCTTTGGTCTCCTGTAGACAAGGAATAAGAAAGGCAACTGCTTCCTGTGTATGAGAAATTCTCTCAAAGACACTTGGGGTGAGGAAGGAGGTAGCTCCATGCTCTCTTGTCCCAGTGACCTTTGATAATTTGGAAGATGGCCAGATTAAGGCATGTGCTAGGGATGGGAATCCTGTACTCATCCCTGGTCTGCAGTTAACCTTTCTGGTCCTTGTCTATAAAGTGGAAGATTAGGATAGATAAGCATTTGCCTACTTTTAGAATGCTGTGCTTTTCTTGGAATGATGGTTACCCTGCAGGAGGGCTTGATGGTAAAGCTAGTGGTGATGAAACGAACCCATCTTCAGTTGGCAGGGACCCCTACTCATTGGTCCCCATACTGCCCCAATGCGCTTGTGTCCCGGGGCAGTCCTCTCTTATTTATCAAGTTCCTGCCTTGTAGAAAGGGGCTGTGTTCTCAAATGCCATTGCGCCACAGGTATAGGGAGATTAGCCAACAAATAACAGATGTGGGTTCTGGGGCGTGTGTGTTATGTGGCAAGCATCACTTGTGCAAGACTCTTCTTCATTGTTAGATAAGTTGTGAAAGAATAGGAGAACCTCATGAGTTATATTTAGGTCTAGGCTCACTCTAGACAGTAGGAGATGAAAGATCTAGAAAATCCACCTTGGAAGAAAACTGTCCCTGAATGGAGTGAATTTTCCATCTGTAAACCACAAAAGTAGGAGTAATAAAAGTATGTACGTTAATCCATGTGAAATGCTTAGTGTCTACAGCACTGTCATCGATAGAACTTTCAGTGATGATGGAGATCCTTTAAAGCTGTGCTGTTCAGTGTGGGAGCTACTAAGTGCTTTGGCTTTTGAGCATTTGAATGTGGCCAGTGCAACTGAAAAACTCTTTTGGTTTAATGTTAGGTAATTTAAATTTAAAAGTAATAGGCACATTTAGCTAGTGGCTACCGCACTGGAGAGCATGGCTCTAGAACCTCCTGAGTATTCGACAGATGTTAGCTACTGTTATGTGATTATTATCTTGGATACTTTCCAAGAGGAGTCTGGTCCTTAACGTGGGGCATGATACACACCAGACCATTTTCTGAAAACCTAGAACTTTTAAGAACCGACATTCTTCTCTCCGGCACCTCATCTTCCCCTCGGGGCAGACAGATGAGCCAAAAACATCCTTAGGGCAGAGCTACCCATCTGGCGGGTCATGGGTGTGTTACAGGCGGCTGCAGTTTTGCTCCTCAGTCCTGGGATACTGGGTGGGGTCCCCCAGGGAGTCAGGTGTGCTCTTCCTGAGGTTGTGGCTCAGCCCAGGGGAAGTAACTGGTGCCTCTTCAGCCTTCAGGTCGGTTCGGCTCTGCCGTGGCCGTGCTGGACTTTAACAAGGACGGCGTGCCGGACCTGGCCGTGGGAGCCCCCTCAGTGGGCTCCGAGAAGCTCACGTACACAGTAAGGAGGCTGCTGGGGGTGATGGTAGTGGATAGGGCGGGAGGGGAGGAGACACTGAGCGGCGGCTCCGGAGGAAAGCAGGCAGCAGGGGTGCCGGGCAGAGCTTTTGTAGGGAGATGGTCCCAGCCCCCCACGCAGGTCCTTGATGGGACTCCGGTTACCTGGCAGCTCCTGTTCCTGCCTCCCTGGCCTTAGTTGGGCTTCACGGGTGGCTCTCCACCGGGTACTGTACTCTCCCTCCCCCCTCCCCCGGGATGCTGAATGATAGGGAAGGTAGAAATTCCAGCTAATCCATAGCTTCCTGTCATCACAGCAGGGAGGTGACTTCCTGGAGCGGGTTCCCTCTTTTCTTACCGAGAGCAGAGATCCTGGGTCCTGGCCCACAGGGCTTTCCTCCCACAAGTCCTCCACACCATAGCCGGGCACCGCGAGTGACAGTGGAGTCAAAGGCCCTTCGTTTCCCTCTCCTACCTCACCCTGTTTCTAGTCCCGTGAACAATTTGTCATCCAGACCCATCAGGTGCCCTCACGTTAGGACTGGAGCTCACCTAGCTCCCTCCACCTGGAAAGCCCTTTCTCCCCTATTTTCCATAGGGGTGAAATGTCGCTTCTTGCAGGAAGTGTGATCTAATCCCTGGCTCAGGAGACACTTCGTTGTTCTGTGCTCGCTCCACCTTGGTAGCTCCCCACGCTGTGGTGTCACAGTTGCCAATTGGCCAGCTTTTGGGGTGGAGAGAGGTTGGTCTCATCCACCACTGTGTACTCAGTCCTTGGTTCACTATGGAAAATAAATGCATGTAGAAGGAGTAGGGATGGAGACAGGCAAGTTATAAGACGAGAACTGAGAACTAGTTCGTAACACAGTAACAGCACGGTCTGCATCCCAAGGCAAGTAAGCAGTACTGACACAACGTGTTAGTGTTCAGAGAAATAATGGGCTGGGCCGGAGGAGGGCTTCGTTGAAAAGCCAGAAACTGAGCTCGGGCTTGAAGGGGTGGGGAGTTGAGTAGGTCATTCTGCAAATACACTGAACAATTATGGATGGCAGATCCGGAGCAAGACGCTGGGGAGGCAAAGATAAAAATGACAGTTTCTGCTTTGGGGGCTCTAGTAGTCTGATGGACGTGGCCAATACACAGGACTGGACACTGACTTCTGGCAGTAACTAAGCTCCTGACCCTACAGGACTCTGATGGTGATTTATTTCATCATCAGTCACCTTTGTCTTGCTATTATTTAAGGTTCTCGGGTCACCACCAAGTCTTAACGATCGCCCTGTGGTTTGTCCTTGTCTAGGGTGCCGTGTACATCTACTTCGGTTCCAAACAAGGAAGACTACCTTCTTCCCCCAACATCACCATCTCTTGCCCGGTATGTTGAGCACCTTTGACAGGTACAGAAAACTAGAACTCGCCATATCCTACTTGCCTCAAGGGCTGAGTAAGACGGATTTTCCTGTTTCCTCTTTAGGACACCTACTGTAACTTGGGCTGGACACTCTTGGCTGCAGATGTGAATGGAGACAGTGAACCTGACCTGGTGATTGGCTCCCCTTTTGCTCCAGGTGGAGGGAAACAGAAGGGAATTGTGGCTGCGTTTTATTCTGGCTCCAGCCACAGCGACAAAGGTAGTGCTTTCTGGGGCTGGGGGTGGAATGGGCGGAGACCTCCGCTGCTCTAGTCTGTGGTGCCTTCTCTTGCATATGGGTTTTTGTCCTATTTTCCTCATTGCATAGCATTTCACCTAAATTTTCTAACACTCTTATTCTTACAGATGTTCTGGCAAATGATATGGATAGATTCACTGAATAAACATAGAGGGATCCAGCGTGTAGGTCCAGATCCAGAGGAGGGAGCGATAGTTATTCTTATAGTGTCTCAGTGGAATGGAAGAGTAGAAACACTCAAGCATCCCAGTGATGCTCTAACTGTCCAAAGGCCCTTTTTGCCGTGCGGCTTGTGGGATCTTAGTTCCCTGGCCAGGGATTGAACTCGGGCCCTTGGCAGTGAGAGCACAGAGTCCTAACCACTGCACCGCCAGGAAACTCCTAACAGGCCCCCTTTTTTAATTTATGTATGTATGTATTTATTTATTTATTTTTGCGGCACGCGGGCCTCTCACTGCCGTAGCCTCTCCCGTCGCGGAGCACAGGCTCCGGACGCGCAGGCCCAGCGGCCATGGCTCACGGGCTCAGCCGCTCCGCGGCATGTGGGATCCTCCCGGACAGGGGCACAAACCCGCGTCCCCTGCATCAGCAGGCGGACTCTCAACCACTGCGCCACCAGGGAAGCCCCAGGCCCTCTTTTTAAATAGCATCCTCTACTCCACAGAAGTGAGCTCTAGAAATGCATTGCTTATATGAAGCGTGAGTTCCATTTCTGACATTGGGACCCTGGGGACAGCAAGGGGGCACATGAGTTGTGGCAAAAACTCAGCCCAGTGAACCCATTTCTCATTGTCCTACAAAAGGGGCCCACTCTTTCCATTCTGTTAGTCTTTCCACATAAAGTAAAAGGCACTGGTTGTCTTGTGTAGAAGAGCTGAATGTGGAGGCGGCCAACTGGATGGTGCGAGGCGAGGAGGACTTCGCCTGGTTAGGATACTCCCTTCATGGTGTCAGTGTCAACAACAGGACTTTGCTGTTGGCTGGGAGCCCGACCTGGAAGAACGCCAGTAGGTGAGCACTGATGTTGGGGCCCAGGGACCAGTGAGCACGAGGGGCAGGTGCCTGTAGCCGTGGGAGCCCACTGAGTGTGGGGTTCGGAGGAAGCAGCTAAGAAATTCTTACCCTTCAAGGAAACGCTAAGGCTCTGGGGCAAGGTTGCAAATGTTCCTTTTTAGACGTTTAAAAGAGAGATGGGTGTGTTAGTTTGCCAGGGCTGCCATACAAAGTACCATAGGCTGTGTGGTTTAAGCAGCACGAATTGATGGTCTCATAGTTTTGGAGGTTAGAGATCTGAGATCAAGGTGTCAGCAGGGTTGGTTTCCTCAAGGGCGCCTCTCCTTCGCTCACTAGACGACCACCTTCTCCTTGTGTCTCACACAGCCTCTTTTGTGTGCCCCCATCCCTGGTGTCTTTCCCTCTTCTTACAAGGACACTAGTCCTATTGGTCAGGGCCCCACCCTAATGACCTCATTTTAGCATGATTACCTCTTTAAAAACTTTATCTCCAAATGCCATCACATTCTGAGGTACTGGCAGTTAGGATTTCAACATATGAATTTTGGGGGAACATAATTCAGCCCTTAACAGTAGGCATCCCTCTATTTTGTCAGTCGGGAAGTAGAATGGTTAACCTCACATCTGGAGAGCCTTGATATTGGGATTCATTCTGAAAGCACCCCACGCTCATGTCTAGGTTCACAGGGACCAGGGGCATACAGGGAGGGGGGCATATGCGTGGGGAAGATGTGGGTTGTCTTTCCTTGGACCTCAATACCTGGCCAGCATTGAACCCTGTGCCCCATCAGCTAAGACCAGTGTGCTTCATTCCAGTCTGGACCATTTGTTCCACACTCGTGATGAGAAACAGAGCCCTGGACGGGTATCTGGCTATTTCCCACCAAACTGTCAAAGCCGGTTTACCATCTCTGGAGACAAGGTATGACAGCCCCTCCCTCCCCAGGAAAGTGGACACCACAGTGAAAGTTTTCTTAGCTGTACTATATTGACTTACTGCTATTTCACAGGCAATGGGGAAACTGGGTACCTCCCTGTCCAGTGGCCATGTGATGATGAATGGGACCCGTACACAAGTACTGCTGGTTGGGGCCCCGACTCAAGGTAGGTCGCCCGCCATGAAACTTGCTTCCTTTTAGTCATGTGGCTCCTTGACCAAGTCATATTGGGGGAAAGTTAGGAGATATGGAGGCAGACAGACCTGCATTTGAATATTTCCTTTCCTCATTAATAGCAAGCTGGGTCACCTTGGGGAAGTTAAACTCCCTGAATGTAAAACACAGCTTATAATATCTACTTCAAAGGTTTGCTGAAAATCACACGTGAAAGTAACTTGGTGTGTTTTTAAAGCTCCTATCCCGTTGAGCTTGGAGGCGGAGCAAATTTTATAACCCAATTCACCAGGAACAGGTCCACTCTGAGGGTGTATGTTAATAAAACATTATTTTGTCTGATTTATGGGTGAGTTAAAAGAACAAAACAAAAATCTACTCCCTCCAAGAGTATAAAAGTAAGTTATGCTTATTATAGAAACTTGTGAAAATATAAGGAAGGTATATAGAAGAAAAAAAATCACCCCTTATCCAGATATTTTAAAGCTTAAATGCATACATATTTTTTCACACCTAATATTTTATATCTTAAGCATGTTCGCATGTTAAATATCCTTCTAAAACATTACTTTTGATACTTGTATCACATTTTTTCCATACACACATGCCAACATTTACTACCATCATCCTATTGCTAGAGGGTCTAATCTTAAGACTCTTACTACACATTGTGAAATTATTTTTCATTTCGTACAATACATTTGAATGATACGTAGAAGTGGATTGGGCAAAGGAGTGGTTAAATCTTTCCTTGCATGAGTAAGGACAAAGCATTACAACAGAAAGTTGCTGCCTTAGCTTTGGAATCGTTGTTTTCTTCTTTACAGAGTCTAGGTAGTGATTTCTACACTCTTGCAACACACATTACTAATTCTGGGTCAGCACTCTTGCCCTCAGAGTGCTGTGAATTAGAGCTTCCCAAATTTTCTTAGTTTTAGTCCCTTTACTGCCTTAATAATTTTCTCCATTATCAAATATTGTATAAAATACAGAATATACAGGTTAATTATATATGATACATATATATAAATGATGCTTTTTGAGATAAGTATAAAGTCACCTGCAGTTGTAAGAAATAATAAAGGTCATGTTACATTTTATCCAGTTTTCCCCAATGATGATAATCTGCACACCATAACCAGTGTCACAACTGGGTTATCAACAGATACAATCCACCAATCTTGCTCAGATTTTCCTATTTTTACTTGTATTTTGATTGTATTTCACCCACATAATTTGAGGGGCCCAGACAAAATTTGTTACCTGAAATTCTGGATCATTTTTCTTAACAGGAGAGCATAAAGCCAAGCACAGGGCCTTTCTCAGTATGGGGCCCCGGGGGACTCAGTAGGTTGCAGATGCTGTGTTTATGTCCTAACAGCTTAGCTCCTTTGGGGTACTGTACCACTTCTCAAACCCTGGAATCAGATTAGACACCGCTATCCTCATCTCGATCCACACTGATTTTCTGGTGGTACCTGCATTTTACCGTAACAACCCATTATGATAAAATCCCAGTTTTGCAAAGATGTGACATCATTGAAAGGAACATAGGGATCTAATGTTGAAACTATGACCCACCTCCAGCAGGTAGGTCATGTGGCATCAGACAGATGTCATTGTGTTACCAGCAAAAGTTCAAGATACCTGCAGTATCCCCGTGAGTTCGCTGAAGCGTTTCAGTGTATAGTTGGGGAATCACAGCTCTAGGGACAGATTAAGTTAAATGTGAAAAATCTGATCTACTTTCAGGGCAAGTTTGAGTAGGATCTCTGGGTCAGAAATGTGGCCACTATATACAAGTTTGAATATTCAGTGAGGATTTTAGAGTGCTGATTAAAAACTATGAAGTACTTTCAGTATGAAAAAGAATACTCAACGATGGCAAGGTTGAAGTGAGATGGGAACTGACACACTGCTTGTGAAATGTAAATTGATATACCTTTTCTAGAAAGAGGTCTGGCAAAATGGCAAGAGCCATTCCCCAAATCCAAGGCTCTATGGGCCCCTTCTAAGAATCTGTTCTCATAAAATACTCAGAACTCTGGGGAAGGATATTTATCATAGTATTCATTACAAAAGCAAAAACTTAAAAATGGCCTGAGCATAAAAAGAATTTTATAATCTGCAAAAACCCCCATTAAGATGTGTGTATGTATATGTAAGGATATATCATTGTCCAGAAAGAAATATATGCTTTATATACGTTTTCTTCTTTATACTTTTTTGGGGTGTTTCCCACACCTTTTATAATGATCATATATTAAAAAAAAACCTTGGCATTCACAAACTTAACTATCTCACAGTAATCCTGAAAGTCAGTGACACAAAGTAACCGATAACTTCTATGTCCTATCTTCGTCCTTGTGATGACAGCAGTTACCATACTGTGGTTTATTTCAGATGTCGTGGCGAAGATGGCATTCCTGACCACGACCTTGCACCAAGGTGGGAGCACTCGGATGTATGAACTGCCACCTGACTTGCGGCCTTCTCTGCTCAGCACCTTCAGTGGAGACCGCCGCTTCTCCCGATTTGGTGGCGTTCTGCACTTGAGTGACCTGGATAACGATGGCTTAGGTAGGAAGGAACGGTGTCTCGGGCCAGTAAGAAAGTCCTTTGCTTAATTGATGGGTCCCCCTAATTGGCTCACCTAGGCTGTAACCTCGTAATGAATCAAGACCAGAGCTGGATGTACAAGAGTAGTACTTTTTGAACATGGTGACACGAGAGCCACCCACATGAACTATTATTAATGAATGATAACAGAAAACAAAAGCCTCTGACTACATTGGAATGAAATCAGGACAGACCTAGTAAAAGGTGTACTAATATTATTTGTGGAAGGTTGGGTCAGGATCCAGTAGTGTAGTGCAACAATGACAGCGAGTAGATACTTCCTGCTGCTGGTTTTCATTGTTTACAGATGAAATCATCATGGCAGCCCCACTGAGAATCACAGATGTAACCTCTGGACTGATGGGGGGAGAAGATGGCCGTGTCTATGTGTATAATGGCAAACAGGTCACCTTGGGCGACATGACAGGCAAATGCAAATCATGGGTAGCTCCATGTCCAGAAGAAAAGGTAACTGTTCTTGTACACAATTCCATACCATCCTGGGAAAGGATGGCTACTTGCTGATGCCTTAGTAAATTATGTCCACTACAGAACTCTTAATATTTCTGCCTGAACTCAGGTAGCCTGCCCCTTACCTGGGGTCAGGACACAATCCCTTGCTTGTGTCTGTAGGCCCAGGCTGCCTGCTTACTGGCAGTTCTGCTGTGTTCACCCCCCACAGCTGCAGTTGGATGGGGTGTCATATTGGTTCTTGGTCAGAGCCGGCCACTGCTTGGTTAGGAGCCCAAGGCAGAAGAAAACAGGCCACGGCCATTGGAGTTTCAAGAAGACTCCCAATCTTTTTATTTCATCTTTCATTGCTTTGTTTTATTCCTTTTCTCAGGTGGGTTTCCTTAAGTTTCCTGGGTCTAAAACACTTGGCTGTTATTTTTAAACTTAAAAATCACTTTTTAAATTGCAAAAAGTGAAAGTTTATTGTAAAAATATTAGAAAATAAACAGTACAAAGAAAATTAAAATCTACCTAGAATTCTACTCTACAGAGATAACGTCTGTTAACCTTTTGATGTGTATCCTTCTAGTATTTTGCTATGAACTTAATTGCTACCATTTACTGTGTATTCACTCTGTGCCTAGCACTATGCTACACATAAAAAATCTAATCCACATCAAAGCTATTAATTTGGTATTTTATACCCATTATAAAGAAATTGAAGATTGGAGAAGGAAGTTGTTACAGGTCACACAGCTAGGAAATAGCAGAACAGAGACTTGAACCAAGAGCTGATTCTAAAGTGCACTCTTAACCACTACACTGTGCGTATCTTATTAACGGTGGTGACCATATTGTACAAGATTTTGTATACAACTTTGTTTTCTATGCCTTCCTATAGTCTTATACAATATATCTACCAGATACCTAGTATTTTATCTGTAGATAAACCAGTTTAATCATTAAGTGATTATTATTAGTCACTTAGTCCATTTCAAATTTTTGCTGTTATAGTAAGAAATATTCACATATAAACATTTTTATACATCTATTTTTCTGAGCTAAACTATAAGTGGAATTTCTGGTGACAAAGGGCTTCTCTAAAATGAAGAAATGTGAGTGTAAGGGTGTAATTAAAATTGGTTTAAAAAAACCCCCATGAACAGTAATAACGTTGTCTCCCTTTCTCATCACTTTCTTTCAGGCCCAATACGTATTGATTTCTCCTGAAGTAAGTACCTTCTGAAAAAAATGAAAAACTACCCAAAAAAAAGCAGCCCTTCCCCTTATTTCAAGTTGATAAAATAACATGGTGGGTTTTTTTTATAAATTTATTTTTGGCTGCGTTGGGTCTGTGTTGCTGTGTGCGGGCTTTCTCTAGTTGTGGTGCACGGGCTTAGGGCTTAGTTGCTCCGCAGCATGTGGGATCCTACAGGGCCAGGGCTCAAACTTGTGTCCCCCGCATTGGCAGGCAGATTCTTAACCACTGTGCCACCAGAGAAGCCCCATGGTGCGGTTTCAAAGGCTATTAACAGACTGTGTGTTTTCCAGGCAGGCTCAAGGTTTGGGAGCTCTATGATCACTGTGAGGTCAAAGAAAAAGGTGAGTACCAAGACTGTACCACTTTGATATCTGCATTTGTTCTAAGACTGGGATTTGGGGATGATCTCATTTTGTATGTATTTTAGATTTTTTTATTTGAAAAATAGAGGGACACACAAAAACTCACACATAATCCCATCATTTTTTGGTAAAAAGTTTCCCTTGCTACCCCTCCAACTTCATCCTCTACAGCAGGGGTTAGCAAATTACAGCCTGTGGGCCAACTCTAGCTGGCTGCCCGTTTTCGTATAGCCCATGAACTAAAAATGATTGACATGTTTGCAATGATCAAAAAATATATTTTGTGACACATGAAATTTATATGAAGTTCAACTTGCAGTGTCTCAAGTTTTAGTGGAATATAGCCACGGTCATTCCTTTCCTTACAGCTGCTACTGTTACCGTTGATCAGTTGCCTCAGACTGACATCCCACAAAGCCTAACATATTATCCTGGGCCCTTCACTTGCCATACTGGCTAAGCACTGTTAATATTTTGGTTCTTCTTCTACAAGACTGTTTTTGTATGACTTTAGAAACAATACACATGTAACTGTCTTTCAGTGCCTCCTTCCAGACAAGTACATATAGAACTGATTCTTTTCAATGACTGAATAGTAATTTATTGTCTGGATGCACCATATTTTATTTCTTTGGTTTACTTTCTCAATAGACATTTAGTTATATCTCATAGTTATTTCCATTTTTTTTCCTATTGCAGACAACGCTCTAGTGAGCATTCTTGTATCTTTATAACTGTGCAAATTTCTCTGCTGGTAAGATTCCTAGAAGACTGCTAGGTCAAGGGGTATGCACATTTTGAATTTTTAATAGATACAACAGATTAAATGGGTTTTATCTTAAAATATACAGCTAAACCACTGATTCCACTCATTTATTTTAGGATATGACAGTGTATGGAATTATGCTAGGCTATGAGAGAGAGAGAAATTTTTAAGATTTATACACATGGGAAGTTAAATAAAATGCAAATCAGTGTAGGATTAAATGGTAAAAAGTGAACTATGAGATGAAGTTCAAGTAGCCCTTGCTGTAACTCATTTATAGGCAAGCTCGAAAGCAAATACTCAACCATTATTTATACCAACTGAAGGGGGTGGTACAGATCATCTAAAAGTATATTTGATTCCTTTCTGTATAACAATGCAAGTTCATCTTCCTTATTACATTTCACAAGTCAACTAAGACTGGGGGCCCCTAAAGCATTCAGTGTAAAGATAAATCAAAGGTTATCTTTAAAAAATGGACACACACAATCTGAGGATGATCAGAGAGGGTGGCCTTTTACTTGAGTAAAAGTTATGACTTTGAAGACTCCTTTCTCTACGTGAGCATTAAGTACTGAACTAGTAACCAGCTAGAACCAGGAGGACTTGGCACTTACCTGAGTGGTACTGCCACTTCCTGTGGGGCTGCCTTCAGTCAGCCCCAGGGCCCTGGCGGAGCAGTGTTACACTGGGCACCAGAGAGGCAGACAAACCTGGTCCCTGCCCCCAGGTTCTTAGAGTCTAAGTGGAAAAATGAAACACCTGTAAGACCAGCAGGTCCATTTAGGACGACCAAAGGCAGTCAGAGATAAATGGAAGTCTATGCTGGTGGAGTCAGGGAAGGCCTTGCAGGGCCCCTCGGGCCTGAGTGGATCTGGAACTAGGAGTAGGATGACTGGGCAGAGAGGGCAAGAAGCAGGGTAAGACTTGATTTTAGGTATGAAGATGGTTTAACCAGGAAATGGAGAGGAAACTTAGCTCACAGACTACAGGCAAATCCAGTAAATGAGTAATTCCATAAATAAGAGTTGAGATTTTCCCTCTTATCTGACACTAGTGTATTTAAAAAGATACAAGCAAAGGGTTCAGCACAGTATTTGACATATGGTAAAGGCTCAACATGTTAGCCTTTATTTCTGGATTCCATTGGTAGTTTTCAAAATTAAGTCAATGAGAAACGTCACAGAAGGGTTGGTCATTTTATGGTCACAGCCTGCTCTACCACAACCCTATCAGCCAGTTTGATCAGCTACACCTCATTTATCAGCCATGGTCCAGAAAAACTCTTCACAGTTTCCAAAACTAAAATCCACCTCAAAAAATGTTTAAAAACGTGTACAAGCTTAGACCATTTTGAAAGACAGTTCCTACAATATTTCAAGCAGCAGGGGCAGAGTAGGCGGTGTGAACACACTGACAAAGGCCAGCCTGTTTGTGGCAGTCTTATTACGCAAGATATGCCGTCTACACTGCACCAAAGCTCAGATGCTGAATAAACACACATGGACGCACTTTTCCTTTATGTACCAGAGAAGGGACTAGAGAGAACTTCCTCAGCTGTGGTTTTCTGAACCTACAGATCTGCCAAAGGGGTATTTAAGCTCAAGCCCTGGGGTCTGGCCAAAGTCTTACTCATCTTTATATTTCCAGAGCATAACACGATGCCTGGACTACAGCAGGAACTTAATAGATGTTATGAACGGAAAATGAATTCTGTTTTGTGTCCCCTACAGAACCAAGTTGTCATTGCTGCTGGAAAGAGTTCTCTGGGAGCCCGACTCTCTGGGGCGCTTCACATCTATAACCTCGGCCAAGATTAAAGGTTTCATTCCATTTTCCTAACCTGCCCCTCCCTCTCTCATGCCAAGTCATCTCCAGGGTGAGCGTTCTGGTGGACAGAGTGGTGCATCCAGTGGAGCCTTGTAGATCCCACCACAGGTGGGGCTCCTGGGGATGGAGACATACACACTAACAGCCAAACTATCTGGAAATAGGATACAGTAAATGGGGACATCAGAAGCAAGTGAAACAGCAAATACTCTGGTTATGTCCCTTCCAAAGTTTGTACCTAAACTTATTCCTAACTTGGTTCCTGTGCTCAGACCTGCTGTACAACCTATTTCCTCTTCCACATGAGTACCTGTGTCTTTCTGATGACTGGAAAGGCCTCTCTCTGGTTATCTCTTAGGAAAACCTCTGTAACACAATTCTTCCTAAAAATGTCCTTTTAAAGTTGGTGACCCATTCTAATCAAACTGAACTAGAAAGCACAGTATACAGGAAAAAGGCACAAGGAGGAGAAACAGAGTGAGGAGAAAAGTAAGGGGTGAGGCATAACCTCACAACTCCAAAATCATCTTGCAGATGCTGTGGTCCTTTCTTATGAGGATGATTGTATTTCCAATGTTTCATATAGTGAACGACAAATATTAAAAGTAAAACATCATCTTACTGTGCCCTCAGATGCTTTCGGAGAAACGACTGTTCTAACAGCAGATGAACCTAGTGAGCTAGCCTGAAGTCATCCCACGAAGCCTTGGGTGCGTTAGGCTGCCACAAGCTGTGCCAACAGAACTAGAGCAGAAAGGAGAGATCTGTCCTGAGCCAGAGGCTACTGCAAGGGACCAAGAGGAGTGAGGCAGGCTTGTTTCTGCGCTGGTTTTAGCAGAGTAGATCTCATCTGCCAGTCCTGCAGGGTGGCATATTTAAGGGAAAGGAAATGTACCACAGGATTTCAGCTTCACTAAAAATCTGCAGGCATTATTATCCATAAACAGTAACTAGTTGATTCTCTATCAGTCAGGGTACAACCTCTTTCTTCTGACACTAGTGAAATGATACTAAAAAGCAGGAGAAAATAAAAAATGACCAGAGCCCTTCTCTTAGCTTCTCTGGAGGCAGTACAGAGACTGGTCAAAGGAGACAGGCATTCAGCTGAAGAGTAAGCTAAATCAGAAATCAAGGAAAAGCTAGTAGAATTACAACTGTGAGCATAAGGTGAGTATGTATATAGGAAAACAGCATAAACAGGCACATACCTAGATAGGACCTCTGGATCACTCCTGGGACTGTCTCATCTTTCTGAAAGAGGTATACTAGCTGCATGGTTCCCCTATGGCACAGCAAAAAGCACATAGAAACACCGTGTGGTTTTTGGTTAACAATTATTGGCAGCTCAACCTATTTGAAGAATTATTTTTAATTAAAAGGAAGTTTATTTTTAGGGGACCAGAAATTAGCTGTAATTATGAGTTTTTATGAATTGAGACGTCTGAGTGTAGAACAAGCTAATGACACTGCATTTTAGTAAAGGCATGTTTTCACTATTGGATTAGAAGGATGCATACCTTCATATTGCCATTATTATAGAAAGTGTTATGCTTTACTAAATGATAGGGCCTATGTTTAAACATTATTCTCTACCTGAAGATTTTTATTTTCTCAATGCCTGAACATACCACATAGCAAGCAGCAGGAGGAGAGGGTTAAAATTCACAACGTTAGAAGCAGGTTTTCATATAGGATATCAAACCATACTAACCCCATATTCAAAATTATATAAATTGTACTTCTACTGAGTATATGGCAAATAGGTAAAAACCCAGCATACAGGAAAAAAGTCTAATACCTGACAGTCTAATGTATTATCCTAATAGGTGGATTAAATTTTCACTCTACTATGTATTAACTGTAGTTCCAAGCATTGATTCGAAATACTTAACAAAAACACCTTAGGGATTTAATCTCTCCCGAACACAAACCTGAACTTATACAATTTAACTCAAAATTACCTTTAAGATATCAGAACACATTTACATATTTGCAATTTTTATCTATTACCTGTATATGCCAAAACTTTCATCAAGGCTTCAATACTGGAATTGTTCTATGCCTTTGTATCACAGACCTACAGAGATTTGAAGTGAGTTTGGGAATAAACTCAGGTCTCTGAATTCCCTATTCCATGCTCCATCTGCATAGCTATTACTAAGGTAATGACAATAAATCCTGAATTTAGAGTGAGTTTAACATTGCAATCCCAAAACATAAAGCTTGTACAACTCTTGGAATAACCAAAATAAACGGCTTTTTAATACGACTATTTAGTGGTTATCAGTCTTTATCAAGGATGAAGCAAGTGTTAATAGCCTCTTAAAATGACGTCTATTCTTGCCACATTTTCTTAAAGGCCTTACAAAGGCAATCTGTTAAGAATATCATTCCTTGTACTTATACGTGTTAAACAGAATACGACTGCCTGCTTACTCATAACTGAATGTTTGGTATTCTTTCCCCTTACTTACATACTCCGTCTATTTAAATTCAAAATTTAAAACTGCTGAACATTTTTTTGGCATAAGCTGCTATTATTTGAGGGCTCTTTAATATAAGAAGCATCCTGCTACCTATCACCAAAGCAGAGCTAGCTGACAGCTGGAAATCATACTTGATTTAACCACCTTCAAGAAATTTAAACCATTAGTACCTTCCCTTCATCAGACTTATGAGGTAGTTGCATTTATTCTCCCATTTATTGATGCGACATGACTCATCAAAAATTTTTGTAAGCCCACAAACTAAGCAACATCAGAAAGAAAAAAAGACCAAAATTCTATCCTATGCCTGATCTTAACCAAATCAAGTTTTGCCCTCTGGACTTCCAACTCTTCATATGTCACAGTTAAGTGATATTTATTACCTTATTTTACAGTGATGACCTAAGATCAAAACTAGCAGCAGAGTGCTCTGAGGTGTACCAGAGAAGAGTGCCCTGTGAAATCTAAATATTGTCAAAGATACTTCATCTTGGAAATCATCAAACAGATGTATGATGCCATTCACATTCCAACCACACACCATAAAGTGTGCTCCAAGACAAGCCCAGCCTGTTTCATGCTATTCTAATGTCCTTTCATAACCAGACATGGGAACAGGGAAAACTTAATACTTGTAACTTTTCTTTCAAATCGGCTACTAGAAGATCATTTTTATTCCTAGCACTAAACCACCTGGTAAATGGACCCCTAAACTCCCTCATATGACACATTAGGGTATCAGGTATCCTCCAACATCATCAGGGTATGCATATTTATTTTACTACTAAATTTGTAGCGCAAGAGCTGCTCTGAACACTAGAATCTTCTATGCATCTTTTGGAGGCAAATATAACTGTCATGTTCTATTGCATAACTGTACTTAACCTCCAGAAAATAATTTGGGTTCGCCAAAAAGTTCGTTCAGGTTTATAAACCCAACATTAAAAGAGGCAGAAGATGTTAAATACGATAGGAGCTTTTTTTTTTTTTTTTGGCGGTACGCGGGCCTCTCACCATTGCGGCCTCCCCCGTTGCGGAGCGCAGGCTCAGCGGCCATGGCTCACGGGCCCAGCTGCTCCGTGGCATGTGGGATCTTCCCGGACCCGGGCACGAACCCCTGTCCCCCGCATCGGCAGGCGGACTCTCAACCGCTGCGCCACCAGGGAAGCCCCAGGACAGGAGCTTTGAGACATACAAATATCAGTCATTTGTTTTAAACCCAAATCTGACTGTGAAAACAAAAAGGTATCACAATTTTAAAGTTTATCTACCCTCTTGTTTTAGGAAGCCCATCTGTCAACCTCCAAGGTGTAGGCAAATAGATTAACTAGGCTACATATATTTTCCTTTTTGGGGTGACATGTCTATCTGTTCTAAAAACCAAAACAGCTATAAAGCCGTAATAGAATGGAAATTCTTTCAGCTCAATTCCCAAAAGCTTTAATTATAGTCAAGCAAAGAAAAATAGTTTCATTGGTTGAGGAAGTAAAATTCTGATTAACTGGAATCTATATAAAGCTGACATTAAACTCATTTCCTTTTTTTTTATTCCTTATATAAAAAGGGGGCAAATACAAGAAAATAAGGTTATGTTCAAGACTGGTTTAAAGCACAAACTCCCAGAGTTTGTTTTAAGGTTAATATATATTCTGCTAGCTTTTCAGTTCAAATTCACAAGAATGTGATTCCTTGTACTAAGACTAAGGCAACCTGGTCTCATAACTGTGGGCTTGTCAAGTTTCTAGGCTTCATTTGGCATGAGGCTGCACTTTTGTTGACATGTATAAATTAAATAAAATTGATACCACAATCTATTCTTGTGTTAAGTTAATCTCTTCATGCCTTACATGTCTATAAAAACAGCTTCTTAAGTTTGTAGGAAATAGAACTTTGGCCTTTTACAAAACAAGTGCTTTGTTTCTTTACTCAGAATCCTGAAAATGCAATTAAGTTCTAGTACTGTGACTGCCATAATATTTTTAACATCAGACACTATAATTTAAAAGTGGTTTTTTTCCCAAGTCTCTGACTCTTATAAAAGAAAATAGCAGAAGAATATCAGAATTCTCCTGTGACTACCATAAAAAAATAATTCAGTTTCCACCGGGTTGTGCCTAACGGTTTGTTAGGACACTCCTGCTTGATTCAAGTCCATCCGGCCTGAAGCTGTGTTTCACTTCCGTCCTTCTATCTGCCTGCAGTGTCTTTTTAGGTAAAGAGGCCATCTAAATGAAGCAGAAAAATTCGTAATTTTAGTTGTGTCGTTTAAAAGAAAAGCCACCAGTAAAACGATACATTAACCACTAAACGAGGAAAGGACTGCAAGCCACGTATCAGTGTCTTGAGCTCCAGGGGTATAAACTGTAAGTGGAAACGTAAGAAAAAGAGGTAACCTGTGTATCTTTTCCTATACATGATAAATGTTCTCTACATTTCAATTTTGGTTATGACAAAAGCTGCACCACAAAGTTACTAACATCTGTCTAAATGTACAATGCTTGTCAGTGCCCCACACAGAATAAATTTCTAACTTATTTACTGTGCCAGGCCCTGCGCTCATAAGTGCATTACACACATTATCTAATTCTCCCTTTAATTACACGAAGCAGGTGGCAGATGCGAAAACTGAGCGAGGCTTAGAGAAATTAAGTAACCTGCTCAGGGTCACTTCAGAGCCCAGGACTGTAGCCCCTCTGCGGTACTGCTGTGAACCAGACCCTTCATACCAGAGGAGGCAAAGGAGCTTCCAGCTGTCGTCCAAGGAATGACAGCAAGCGCCTCCAGATGAGGCCACTTCCCATGAACATAATTCCTGTGATCAGCCAAAACACTCTATGGTCCTAAAAGAGAACACACAGTTAATTTCAATCACAAAAGGTTAGTTTCCTTAGTGATAAAATTTCCTGAACTTATCATTGCCCCAGAGTTTAAAAGAAACCTTCTGTTATTTGTACTGCTCTTTCCTATAGGAACTAAGAACAAATAGCACCCAGAGACCAAGCGTCAGAAAATAAATCAGAAGGAAAACATGATTTAAGAGTATTTTACAATCATCAATGAACCCACATTAACTGCTTTTACTTTGTGTTTCCTTCGTCTGTTTACATTCACACAAATTTCAATAGTTATAATAGTTAGGATCACATAGGACATACAACTTAATTTAAATTTTTTGCTTATAGCCAAATTTGCCAAACTGTGAGCTGAGGTGTCCTGGCATTACAGCACCACAGAATACTTTAAATTCTCAAGGAAATCACAGTGCCATCTGTGGAATACCATGAGAACTGCTACTCTAAAATTGTTTCGACCTACCTTCTTCTTCCTGTAAGGTAACACGACAGAAACCCTAACATAATAAAAGAAACTTTTGGTCTAGGGATGCTGCAAAAAAATTACTAAGACACTAAAAGCATCATGAACCAAGAAAGTCTGGGAACCTCTGACTTACAGTGAACATTTTCCCTCACTGTCATTTTCTTTTCTTTTTTCTTTTTGTGGCCACGCTGCACGGCTTGCAGGATCTTAGTTCCCTGACCAGGGATCAAACCCAGGCCCCCAGAGTCCCAACCACTGGACCGCCAGGGAATTCCCCTCACTGTCATTTTCAGAATTGTATTATCTTTTGCAGTGTGATGCTTTTGAGTGCATGTGTGAATGTATAGAATCACAGAATTTATATTAATCTCCCACATGGAAGGAGTCTCAGCTACAGAAATGCCATTCGTTATTATCAACAATGGCTTGGTCTCCAGTGATTGGGAGCTCAATTTCCTCCAAAATGATCAGTAACCACTGATGGAAATTCAAGCCACATATGAAAAAGAAATCTGCCTCCTTTTTAACATGAAATTAGATGTTAGACATAATTTATCAAGAAGACAAGTGCTAATGTGAGTTAACTGTTTGGATGAACACATTTCCAGTTATCCTAAACGAAGACGCTAATTTATTAAGTAAAAATTATGTTTAAATGAGATTTAGCATACCCAGATTACTGTTGTTTTTTTGCTATAGACTGGTTCTGTAATGCCCTATAAATCAAAAGTCTGGGAATGCTAAAATGTGATAAACTTGAGAGGTAAGCAAGTCCAAAATTCTATGTGTCATTAAAATACACACACAGCACAGTGTGAGACCTCTAGGAGATTAAGGGAAGGGACAAGTGTCTAAGAGTTGGATTTTTAATGCCCCCTCAGCTCTGGGCGTGCCCTGCAGTATTGTATGTTTAAGTACCTACCTTTCAAGCTCTTCATCTCTGCCACTGTTCAGTCTATCTACTCCTTAAAAATAAGATGCCTAGAACATCTTGATGTGCCAAAGGCTAAAAAAACACTAAAACTGATGGGGACATGTCAAAAGTACTCAGAAGTCAGCATGAAAGGAACAATTTGAACACCAAGATAAATAATGACAGTAGTGACAGATTATAACTCATTGACTAAAGTAAGACCCCATGAGTCCATACTGATACAAATGAATAAATAACTGGGAGAGAAGGAAGGCTCTACTTTACAAAGAATAAAAGTAGGAGGAGTGATGAAATTAGAAATCACCATGTGATAATCATCATTGCAGTACTTGATTCAGACATGAATCCACTTTGGATCAATTAGTGGATGCTAAAACTAGAGGGTGCAAATTATTAGAGAACTGCAAATCAAAACCACAATGAGGTACCACCTCACACAGGTCAGAATGGCCATCATGAAAAAGTCTACAAATAACAAGTGTTAGAAAGGGTGTGGAGAAAAGAGAACCCTCCCCTACACTGTTGGTGAGAAATGTAAGTTGGTGCAGCCACTATGAAAAACAGTACAGAGGTTCCTCAGAAAACTAAAAATAGAATTATCATATGATCCAGCAATCCCACTCCTGGGCATATATCCAGACAAAACTATAATTCAAAAAGATACAAGCACCCCTATGTTCATAGCAGCACTATTCACAACAGCCAAGACATGAAACAAACTAAATGTCCATTGAGAGAGGAATGGATAAAGAAGATGTGGTATGTGTATACAATAGAATATTACTCAGCCATCAGAAACAATGAAATAATGCCATTTGCAGCAACATGGATGAAACTAGAGATTATCATACTAAGTGAGTCAGAGAGAGAAAGACAACCATATGATATCACTTACATGTGGAATCTAAAATATGGCACAAATGAACCTATCTAAAAAACAGAAACAGACTCACAGACATAGAGGACAGACTTGTGATTACCAAGGAGAGGGGGTTGGGGGAGGGATGGAGTAGGAGGTTGGGGTGAGCAGATGTCAGCTATTATATAGAGAATGGATAAACAACAAGGTCCTACTGTATAACACAGGGAACTATACTCAATATCTTATGATAAACCATAGTGGAAAAGAGTATTTAAAAATGTATATATATGTATAACTGAATCACTTTGCTGTACAGCAGAAACTAACACAACATTGTAAATCAACTACACTTGAATTAAAAAAAAAAAACTAGAGGGTACAAATTTGATGAATAGCAGAGTTCTTACAAGATACTTAATTCCACAGAGAAAAAGAGTAACTTCACAGGACAGAAAGTGGGCAGATGCCACCTTAACCAAATGATCATAGTATCACCAGTAATGAGACAAACTGACATCAAGGGTCTCCTGATGGGATTCAATGTGAGGAACACACTGACACAATGTGTAACCAGAATCTAATAATGAAGAAAGAGTATCAAGGGCCAAACAACTGACCTACATTCTTTGTGAACGTCAAGGCCATGAAAGACAAAGATCGAAAAACTGGCCTAAAGAAGCCTAAGGAGACATGACAACTATATAACAACACACGATCCAAGATTTTCTATGACGCAAAGGGCTCTACTTAGCTGAGTGGTGACACCTGACCAGGGTCCATAGATTAGAAAATAGTGTTGTTTCAATGTTAATTTTCTGGAGCTGTGGTTATGTAAGAGAATACATGTTTTTAGGAAATATATACTGAAATATCTAGATGTAAAGGGGCATCATTTTTTGTTTACTCTCAAATGATTTAGAAAAATATGTATATATTGATAGAATGATAGAGTAAATATGATAAAATGTTGCTGTTTGAAGAATCTGGGTAAAGGCTGTATGGTAATATTTGACTATTCTTGAGACAGTCTGGTATTATTTTAAAAAAGAAAAATGTTTTTCCTATCTTGGATTCACCATTGTAAATATTAACTCCAACTATACAAGAACAGGGAAACCTCTGATATTCATAGATTTAATGAACATCTCTCAACTCTCCTCCAGGAAACCTGGAGATGTCATTTGCGACTCTGGTGAGACACTGATCTGAATCTTGCTCTGGGAGGCAAGCCTAGCTCACTACTTTCTACTCAGATCTCATTACAACCAGAATTATTGCATATGCTGAAACTATCAGAAAGGAATTTCTAAAAACTCTTCATTTTTTTTAAATGGGCATTTAGAGAAAAATATTAGAGTAAGCATAAGATAGAGTTAGCTTGTAAAGTGAGTATATGTACATAAAAATAGTTCTTAACAAAAATAATTTGGGAGAATAACAGGGAAGAGTTCTGCAGTCACAAATTGGGGAATTTGCAAAGGTCTTTGGAAGTACCTTCTGAGAATGTCCAGGGTTGGTCTATGTCGCACAAGATATTTTGGCGGCTACTGGACTTTCTACTATATTTGGGCTCAAAAGCCTCCAAGAGATTCCTGTCACACTTAGAACAAGCCCAAACTCTTAGCATGCGCCACAAAATCAACACGCCCTCCCCCTCTGTCCTTCTGACATTCTCCCTGCCTTTCTCCACTTGACGCAGCTCCCCTACCACTCTGGCCTTCTTGCTGTTCCTTCAACAAGCTCAGTGCAGCCCTGCCTCAGTCTCACATGCATGGTTCCCTCTGCTTAGATCACCTTCCTCCCAGGCCTTCCCACTTTCTCTTTTCATTCAGGTCTCTGCTCTAGGGTCACCTCCTCAGAAAGATCTTCCTCGACCACCCTATCTCTAGGATGCCCCTCGTCTCACCTCCTGCTAACAGTCTCTCCCTTTACCTGGCTTTATTTTTCTTTATGGCACTTATCACCTAATATACCATGGATCTGTTTATTCTCTTCTACCTCACTGTAATGGAATCTCCACAAGGGCAGGGACTCAATGCTATATCCCCACGGCTAGAAGCAGTGTTTCGTGTGCAACAGGCACCAAAAACCGTATCTGTAAGATGAATGAATGAAGTGTGTTGATTTATTTTTCTTTCACATCTTATAAGGAGCATTAAAATGACTACTGCTGACTTTGCTTCAGGGAGCTATAATCTTTTGCAGACTTTAAACAGCAACCGCAAACTTGAGGAACACGGCAAATGGGAAAGTGTGGGATTATTTGGGCACATATAACCAGGGGAGTAATTTTACTCGGCTGGGTTGGGGGTGCAGTCAGGGAAGAGTCTCCTTGGAAGTAACACATAAGTTGAGACCTGAGAGAGAAACAGATGTTAACTAGGCAAAAACAGGTGGATGCCGAGGAGAGACATGTGGAGGCCCCGTGAGTAACAATAGTGATGAATCAACCGATGGTGATGGCAAGGTGTCTGGAGACAAGATGGGGATGTGGGTGCAGCAGGCCAGGAAAAGCCCTACAGGCCAAGGAATCTGGATTTTTATCTTAATGACAGTCAAAACCCCCTGAATAATTTTACACAGAAGAGTGACCATCAGATTTGCTTCTTTTAAAGACCACTTTATAAAACTGAATAGTGGTCCTGATGAGATGACATGGGTTGGACTTCGGCAACAGCCAGAGACAGAGAACAGATCTGTTAACGAGGACACAGAACCCAGCGCCAGAGTGTGCCTGCCAAATGCACATGCAGATTCATTTCTAGAAATCTCACAGTAAGACATCTTCTGAAAGTACAAGCCTACAGTGTTATGAAAAACCCTGCGAGGGGCTTCCCTGGTGGTCCAGTGGTTAAAAGAATCTGCCTTCCAACGCAGGGGATGCAGGTTCCACCCCTGGGCAGGGAACTAAGATCCCACCTGCCGCAGGGCAACTAAGCCTGCACACTGCAACTACTGAGGCCTTGCACTCTGAAGCCTGCAAGCCTTAATTACTGAGCCTGCACGCCTTAACTACTGAGCCTGCACCACAATTAGAGAGCCCACATGCCACAACTAGAGAGAAGCCCACGTGCTGCAACTAGAGAAGCCTGCATGCCACAACGAAAGATCCTGCATGCCGCAACAAAGATCCCACATGCCGCAACAAAGATCCCACATGCCGCAACTAAGACCTGACACAGCCTAATAAATAATTTAATTAAAAAAAACCCTGAGAGTTCAGTGTTATATTAAAATGGAGCAAAGTGGAAAGTGCAAGTCTTGGGGACTAAATCCTAGTTCTGTTATTTCCTAGCTCTGTGCCCTTGGTCAAGTTACTAACATTTTCTGAGCCTCAGTTTTCCTACCTATAAAGCAGGGAAAATACATTCATTTTCAGAGTTTTGATAACTGAGTCAAATAAAGCATGCAACTGCCTGGAACACTGCCTGACACACAAGAATTTAAAAGAAAAAAAAGAATCCCTCATTAACACTGCCTCACAGTGTACTACTGTTTGTTCAAACCCTTCCCATGTGTAATTACATGTTTTGGGAATCATAAGGTAACCTAAGCTATCTATGTTATAACAGAGTCTAACGATACGGCATGAATTTTAAATGAGTTAGAGTATATATTTTATTTCACTAGGGGAGTATGCATGTTAAAACTTTCTTTTTAAAATCCATTAAAGGGACTTTCCTGGTGGCACAGTGGTTAAGAATCCACCTGCCTACAAGCAGCTCATGCAGCTAGATATCAAAAAAACAAACAACCCAATCCAAAAATGGGCAGAAGACCTAAACAGACGTTTCTCCAAAGAAGATATACAGATTGCCAACAAACACATGAAAGGATGCTCAACATCACTAATTATTAGAGAAATGCAAATCAAAACCACAATGAGGTATCACCTCACATCAGTCAGAATGGCCATCATCAAAAAATCTACAAACAATAAATGCTGGAGAGGATGTGGAGAAAATGGAACCCTCTGGCACTATTGGTGGGAATGTAAATTGATACAGCCACTATGGAGAACAGTATGGAGGTTCCTTAAAAAACTAAAAATAGAACTACCATATGAACCAGCAATCCCACTACTGGGCATATACCCTGAGAAAACCATAATTCAAAAAGAGTCAAGTACCACAATGTTCACTGCAGCTCTATTTACAATAGCCAGGACATGGAAGCAAGCTAAGTGTCCATCGACAGATGAATGGATAAAGAAGATGTGACACATATATACAAAGGAATATTACTCAGCCATAAAAAGAAACAAAAATGAGTTATCTGTAGTGAGGTGGATGGACCTAGAGTCTGTCATACAGAGTGAAGGAAGTCAGAAAGAGAAAAACAAATACCGTACGCTAACATATATACATGGAACCTTAAAAAAAAAAAAAGGTTCTGAAGAACCTAGGGGCAGGACAGGAATAAAGATGCAGATGTAGAGAATGGACTTGAGGACACAGGGAGGGGGAAGGGTAAGCTGGGACGAAGTGAGAGAGTGGCATGGACATATATACACTACCAAATGTAAAACAGATAGCTAGTGCGAAGCATCTGCATAGCACAGGAAGATCAGCTCGGTGCTCTGCGAGCAACTAGAGGGGTGGGATAGAGTGAGTGGGAGGGAGACGCAAGAGGGAGGAGACATGGGGATATATGTATACATATAGCTGATTCACTTTGTTATAAAGCAATTATACTCAATAAAGATGTTAAAAAAAAAAAAATCCACCTGCCAATGCAGGGGACATGGGTTCAAGCCCTGGTCTGGGAAGATCCCACATGCCGCAGAGCAACTAAGCCCGTGTGCCACAACTACTGAGCCTGTGCTCTAGAGCCCACGAGCAACAACTACTGAAGCCCGCGCACCTAGAGCCCGTGTTCCGCAACAAGAGAAGCCACCGCCGTGAGAAGCCCACACACCACAACGAAGAGTAGCCCCCGCTCACCGCAACTAGAGAAAGCCCGTGCACGCATAACAATGAAGACTCAACACAGCCAAAAATAAAGTCCTCTTAAAAAAAAATCCATTAAAAAAATTATCTTCAAAACATTTAAAACAACCTCTAGATTACTGAAATAATACATTCTCACCTCCTCAAGGGAAGATTCCAAATTCATTCCAAAAGCAACTCCCATTAGTCCAAAGAGCGAAAGAGAGAAGGTTCCCATGGTCAACTGTAGGTTCAACCTCATCATCACATTACGGTGGCTGGGGAGGAGAACAACTGCTTAGTTCAGAAGATCTTACCAACTACACGCAGCAAATTCACGGAATAATCTATTAAAGACCACACGGATTAAACATACACCTTAAAAAAAAAGACACGGCCATGTAGTAATTACAAACGATAATGATGGTATAATTCTTTCCAAAATGGAAAAACAAAGCTATCCTTAAAAGCTTTATTACTTTGTATTATTTTATAAAGAAAATACTGATTGTTTTATACGAGGCCTTCTTACCTGTCCAAGTTGATGAATATGATACTCTGTGAATCGTCAATCAGTGCCCTAAGTTCCCGAGCTGCATTGGAAAGGTCCTCAGCTAATCGGTAGTAGTTTTCCAACAGCAACTCCATCTCTTCTGCATGGTCAATCCCAGCACTGCTCTTTTCACTTTAATTAAGAGTTAACATAATTAACATGCCCCCAATGCATGCATTATACATTTAGTACCACAGAACTTCCTGAATTAGTATAAAATATTCAGCTACCAGTGAAAAAAAACTACCCTTTGCCTTTACTATTATTGTGATTGAGGCCAGTCTGGAGTGGCTTTGCCAACTGATCCTAAACATGACACAGGTAGTTGAGGACACGGGTTCCATCCGTACACAGGCCTCACTGTATGCCATGGCCCTGATCCCAGGGATGCTCATGCAATGCTACCAGTTACAGGAAAATGCAGACATGTGAATGCTGATGAATTAGTGCAAATCCCAAATCACTATCAGGTAAAACAAAACCAAAAATTAAAAATGAACATAAAGAGCATTTCCTTTCCAAGGTAAATAATTAACATCATTTTCATATATGAAGTAAACTGTTTTTGAAAAATGTCAATACAGTCAGAGGCTCAAGATGGCAGAGGAGTAGGACGGGGAGCTCACCTTCTCCCACAAATACATCAACATGCGGAACGACTCCCACAGAACACCTACTGAACGCTGGCAGAAGACCTCAGACTTCCAAAAGGGCAAGAAAATATCCACATAACTGGGTAGGACAAAAGGAAAAAAAAAGAGAGAGAGAGAGAAAGGAACCTGGAAGGGACCTGCTCCCAGGAGGGAGCTGTGAAAGAGGAAAGGTGTCAGAACACTGGGAAGTCTCCTCCCTGGCAGGCAGACCAGCTGGGACGGGGTGGGGGGTGGGGGGGGCTTCAGAGCCTTGTAGGAGAGCACAACAAGCAGTTTGCGGAGGGCAAAGCGGAGAGAGCCCCACACAGTCAGTTGGTGCTGCTGCCTGGCACTCCCCAGCCTGAGACGGTCCTCCACTGGGGCGGGTGGGGGCCAGGTGCTGAGGCTCAGGCTTCGGAGGTCAGAACAGGAGAGAAGACTGGGGGTGGCTGCCTGAGGGGGCTAGGGTGTGGTGTGCCACCACTGAGAGAAGAAGCCTGGGGCCCCCAGAGAGGTAGGGCACCACTGCTGGGGGGGGGCATGGGGGGGGACATAAGGAGAGGGGTGGAGCCTCCACAGGAGCTTATTTCTCAGGCAGCAGGGCACTGCTTACATGAGCTCTGGGGGCGGGCACAAGCCACCACTGCCATCTCAGGCTCCAGAAGTGGGAACAGCCTGCCAACGCCGAGGGTCCCATGACCAGGCACCAACCGCTGCCCCTGACCTCCTGGGAGCGTGTGCGGGGCACGCACCTGCTCACCCTCTGACAAGAGGATAATGGCCAGCACACGCTGAGGAAAGAGATGGCAAACATCCAAACCAAAGACAGCCCTCAAGCCAAAAAAATATTAAACCCACAAAAGCTAAGCAGGAATGCTCCCGCATGTAAATAGCCCTCCAAGCCTACAGTAGATAATTGTTTCTCCTAAACTCACAGGGTAAGAGAAATATAAGCTAAATGAAGAAGCAGAGGAACCACTCCCAGTTAAGACAATTGCCCTGAAGGAACAAACAATGAAACAGACCTCTTCGGTCTAAAAGACACCGAGTTCAAAGAGGAGGTAATGAAAATACTGAAGGAATTAAGAAAGGCTATCAACAGAAATGCAGATTACTGTAAAAAGGAACTAGAAACTATAAGGAGGAGCCAAGAAAAGTAAGAAAATTCATTTGCTGAAACGAAAGCTAAGCCTTGAATAGCAGAATGAATAAAGCAGAAACATAAGTGATCTGGAACACAGAATAATGGAAATTACCCAATCAAAACAGCAGGCAGAAAACCAAATGAAAAAAATGAAAGCAATATAAGAGACCTATGGGATAATATAAAGTGTGCCAATCTATGTATAACAGGGATTCCAGAAGGAGAAAAGGGGACTGAAAATGTATTCGAAGAAATTATGGCTGAAAACTTCCCACATCTAAAGAAGGAAACAGATATCCAGATACAAGAGGCACAGAGGGTCCCAAACAAGATGAACCCAAACAAACCTACACCAAGACATACTATAATAAAAATGGCAAAAGGTAAAGAGAGGATTCCAAAGGCAGCAAGAGAAAAACAAAGAGTTAATTACAAGGGAATCCCCTTAAGGCTATCATCTGATTTCTCAACAGAAACACTGCAAGCCAGAAAGGAGTGGCAAAATATATTCAAAGTTTTGAGAGAGAAAAATCTGCAAACTAAAATACTCTATCCAGCAGGATTATCATTTAGAATAGGAGGGGAAATAAAGAAGTTCTCAGACAAGCAAAAACTAAAAGAATACAGCAACACCAAACCTATCCTGAAAGAAATATTGAAAGGTTTTCTCTAAATACAAAAGAAGAAGATATAGGAAAGGGGAAATCACAGTTGAAAAGTAAATCACTTAAGTGAGCCAGTATACAGATCAAAAAGAAAAAAAAAAAACCTACTGTGAAAGGATGATAAACACAAGAAACAGCAAAAGGATAAATATGAAGCTGTAAAAAAGGACATCAAAATCATAAAATGTGGGAAAGGAGAGTAAGAAAATGTAGATTCTTGTTTTTTAGAATGTGTTTGAGCTTATATGACTATCAGTCTAAAGCAAGCAGATATAAGAAGGGGTTAACATACTTGAAAAACAGGGCAACCACAAATCAAAAACATACACTAGATCCACAAAAACCATAAAGAAGAGAACACAAGCATAAAATAAAAGGAAATCATCAAACCACAAAAAGGAATAACAACAAAAATCCATAGAATCAACTGGAAAACAAGGTTTAAAATGGCAATGGATACATATGTATCAATGATTACCTTAAATGTCAGTGGACTGAATGCTCAAATCAAGACAGAGTGGCAGACTGGATAAAAAAACAAGAGCCTACAATATGCCGCCTACAAGAGACTCACCTTAGGGCAAAGGACACACACAGATTGAAAGTGAGGGGATGGAAAAAGATATTTCATGCAAATGGAAATGACAAGAAAGCAGGAGTTGCAAAACTCATATCAGACTATAAAATAGACTTTAAAACAAAGGCCATAAAGGAAAAGAACACTATATAATGGTAAAAGGATCCATACAGGAAGAGGATTTTACAATCATCAACATATATGCACCTAACATAGGAGCACCAAATCCATAAAACACTAACTGACATAAAGGAAGAAATTGACTGGAATACAATAATAGTAGGAGATTTTAACATCCCACTCACATCAATGGACAGATCTTCTAGATAATTAATAAGGCAAGAGAGATCCTAAATGATGGAATAGGACAGTTAGACTTAATTGTTATTTTCAAGACATTACATCAAAAAAACCAAAAAACAAAAAACAGAATACACATCTTTTCAAGTGCACGTGGAACATTCTCTAGGACTGACCATATACTAGGGCACAAAACTAATAACCTCAACAAATTTAAGAGTATAGAAATCATTTCAAGCATCTTCTCTGACCACAACAGCATGAAACTAGAAATCAACCACAGGAAAAGAAATGAGAAAAAAACGATTATATGAAAACTAAACCATATGTTACTAAAAACCAATAGGTCGATGAGGAAATCAAAAAGGAAATTAAAAATTACCTTGAGACAAACAACAATGAAAACACAACCACACAAAATCTATGGGATACAGCAAAAGCACTTCTTAGAGGGAAGTTCATAGCGATCCACGCCTTCCTCAAAAAACAACTCAACACCTAACATACCACCTAACATACCAACCTAACATACCACCTAAAAGAATTAGAAAAAGAAGAAAAACTAAAACCTAAAGTCAGCAGAAGGAAGGAAATAATAAAGATCAGGGAGGAAATAAATTGAGATTAAAAAAATAGAAGAAAACATCAATAAAACCAAAAGCTGGTTCTTTGAAGGGGTAAACAAAATTGACAAACCTCTGGCCAGGCTCACCAAGAAGAAAAAAGAGAGAACCCAAATAAGCAAATTAAGAAATGAAAAAGGAGAAATCTCAACTGATACCACAAAAATAGAAAAATCCATAAGAGAATACTATGAACAATTATATGCCAACAAATTTGACAACTTAGAAGAAACAGACAACTTTCTAGAAACATATAGCCCACCAAAACTCAATCAAGAAGAAGTAGATAATTTGAACAGACCGATTCACTAGAAGTGAAATACAATCTGTAAAAAAACAAAACAAAACTCCCTACAAACAAAAGTCTAGGACCAGATGGCTTCACAAGTGAATTCTACCAAACATACAAAGAAGAACTTACACACATCCTTCTCAAACTCTTCCAAAAGACTGAAGAGGAGGGAACACTCCCAAAGAAATTCTATGAAGCCACCATCACCCTGATACCAAAGCCAAAGATACCACCAAAAAAGAAAATCACAGGCCAATATCTTTGATGAATATAGATGCAAAAATTCTCAACAAAATATTAGCAAACTGAATCCAACAACACATAAAAAAGATCAAACTCCACAACCAAGCAGGATTCATCCCAAGTTCACAAGGATGGTTCAACATATGAACATCAATCAGTATAATACACCAAATAAAAGTAAAAAACCACATGATCGCCAAAAGATGCAGAAAAGGGCTTCCCTGGTGGCGCAGTGGTTGAGAATCTGCCTGCCAATGTAGGGGACACGGGTTCGAACCCTGGTCTGGGAAGATCCCACATGCCACGGAGCAACTGGCCCCGTGAGCCACAACTGCTGAGCCTGCGCGTCTGGAGCCTGTGCTCCGCAACAAGAGAGGCCGCGATAGTGAGAGGCCCGTGCACCGCGATGAAGAGTGGCCCCCCACTTGCCGCAACTAGAGAAAGCCCTCGCACAGAAACGAAGACCCAACACAGCCATAAATAAATAAATAAAATTTTTAAAATGCAGAAAAAGCCTTTGACAAAATTCAAAATCCATTCATGATAAAAACATAGTAAAAGCCATTTATGATAAACCCAAAGACAGTATACTCAATGGTGAAAAGTTGAAAGCCTTTCCACTAAAATCTGGAACAAGACAAGGATGCCCACCCTCACCACTTCTATTCAACGTAGTATTGGAAGTCCTAGCCACAGCAGTCAGACAAGAAATAAAAGGTATTCAAACTGGAAGGAAAGAGGTAAAATTGTCACTATATGCAGATGACATGATACCATATACATAGAAAACCCTAAGGACTCCACACAAAAACTACTAGATCTAATAAGTGAGTTCAGCAAAGTAGCAGGATATAAGATTTACATTTAGAAATTGGTTGCATTTCTTTACACTAACAATGAAATATCAGAAAGGGAATATAAAAAACAATACCTTTTAAAATCACACCAACAAACAAAAAAACCCTAGGAATAAACCTGAGCAAGGAGATGAAAGACTTACATGTTGAGAACTATAAAACATTAATAAAGGAAATTAAAGAGGATTCAAAGAAATGGAAAGATATCCCATGCTCCTGGATTAGAAGAATGTTGTTAAAATGGCAACACTACACAAAGCAACCTACAAATTTAATGAGATCCCTATCAAATTACCCATGACATTTTTCACAGAATTAGAACAAATAATCCAAAATGTATATGGAACCATAAAAGACCCAGAATTGCCAAAGCAATCCTGAGGAAACAAAAACAAAACAGGAGACATAACTCTTCCAGACTTCAGACAATACTACAAAGCTACAGTAAGCAAAACAATGGATCAATGGAATAGAATTGAGAGCCCAGAAATAAACCCACACACCTACGGTCAGTTCATCGTCTACAAAGGAGGCAAGAATATAAACAGGAAAAAGTCTCTTCAGTAAGTAGTGCTGGGAAAGTTGCACAGCTGCATGTTAAGTCAATGAAGCTAGAACAAACCCTCACACTATGCAGAAAAATAAATTCAAAATGGCTTAAGACTTAAACATAAGACACGACACCATAAAACTCCTAGAACAGAGCACAGGCAAAACATTATTTGACATAAATTGTACCAGTAAACACTTAGGTCAGTCTCCCAAGGCAATAGAAATAAAACCAAGAATAAACAAATGGGACCTAATCAAACTTACAAACTTTTGCACAGCAAAGGAAACCATTAAAAAAATGAAAAGACAACCTATGGACTGGGAGAAAGTATTTCCAAATGATGAGACTGACAAAGACTTAATTCCCCAAATAAACAAACTGCTCATACAACTCAGAAACAAAAACACAACCCAATCGAAAAATGGGCAGAAGACCTTAATAGACATTTCTCCAAAGAAGACATAGACGGCCAGTAGGCACATGAAAAGATGCTCAAAATCACTAATTATTAGAGAAGTGCAAATCAAAACTACAATGAGGTACCACCTCACATCAGTCAGAATGGCCATCATTAAAAACTTTACAAATGGGCTTCCCTGGTGGCGCAGTGGTTGAGAGTCCGCCTGCCGACGCAGGGGATATGGGTTTGTGCCCCAGTCCGGGAGGATCCCACATGCCGCGGAGTGGCTGGGCCCGTGAGCCATGGCCACTGAGCCTGTGCGTCTGGGGCCTGTGCTCCGCAACAGGAGAGGCCACAATGGTGAGAGGCCCGCGTACCGCAAAAAAAAAAAAAAAAAAAAAACTTTACAAATAACAAATGCTGGAGAGGGTGTGGAGAAAAGGGAACCCTCCTACACTATTGCTGGGAACATAAACTGGTGCAGCCACTATGGAAAACAGTATGGAGGTTCCTCAGAAAACTAAAAATAGAACTACCATACGATCCAGCAATCCCAGTCCTGGGCATATACACCTGGACAAAACTGTAATTCAAAAAGATACATGCACCTCTATGTTCACAGCAGCACTATTCACAATAGCCAAGACATGGAAACAACCTAAACGTCCATCAACAGATGAATAGATAAAGATGTGGGGTGTGTGTGTGTGTGTATGTGTGTGTGTATATATATACACACACACATATATATGCGTGCACGCACACACACACGCACACACACAATGGAGTACTACTCAGCCATAAAAAGAACGAAATAATGCCATTTGCAGCAACAAGGATGCAACTAGAGATTATACTAAGTGAAGTCAGAAAGAGAAAGACAAATACCATATGATATCACTTATATGTGGAATCTAAAATGTGGCACAAAGGAACCTATCTACGAAACAGTTGCCAAGGGGGAAGGGGGTGGGAGAGGGATGGACTGAGAATTTGGGGTTAGCAGATGCAAACTATTACATACAGAATGATAACATCAAGGTCCTACTGTATAGCACAGGGAACCATATCCATCCAATCTCCTGGGATAAACCACAATGGAAAAAAATATAAAAGAAGGTATGTGTATAATTGAGTCACTTTGCTGTATAGCAGAAATTAGCACACATTGTAAATTATCCTCCCTACTAAGGAGGATAAGTGGGAATGAAGCACTCCGTAAAAGACAATTATAAAGCATATTAGAGATAAATTGGTCTAAGAAGCAAAGAAAGCAAGAGTTACAAGAGTGATCAAGTTTCTGCTACTATATCTAGCTGCTATAATATCAAGCGTTATAGAGCCCTTTTTATCTTAATCGTTCATTAGAATATAACTGATTTCTCAAAATGTTGAAAAATCTGTACACACTACAGAAACTATGCACATTACAAAGGTGTCTGTATTAATCTCTGATACTGATCTGCGAAGTACAAAAATGAAATATTTGGGGTATTTAAAAGTCAACATTTAAACTTGGGTGTGCACAAGAAGTGTAAATGATTCCTAAATTCATAAGAGATAAAAGGTTTACAAGATGAGAGTGTTTTCATATTAACCAGACTTACAGAATCTGTGCCAGTGTCTCTACTCGCCTCCCTGCACCCCACACCCTTTCCCTCCTCTCTCCCGCTGAACTCTCCAGGTAAGTTATCTGGGTAGATGTGTATGTTACTTTGGTGACCAGTCCTTTGAAGATAAAGGTAATGGTGTGTGTACAGTCAAAGCCCAGCATATTGTTGTGTATACAGTGTGCACTTAATAAGTCCTCATTAAATTCAAACAGATGCAGTATGGTACAGGAAACAGTGAAACAACTGGGGATGAAAAGTGCCTACATCCTCTATCCCAGGAAAACGTTGTGTCCTCCCTAAAAAGTCATCCTGAAAAAGACAAACAACTGATCCTAAGAGAGAAACGAACAAAGCATGACTGTCTGCTTACAAGACCTGTGGGTCGCTCCACTTTGTCAGACAGAGCTCCTCCAGCAACTCTTCTTCATCCAAGATCTCCAAAATGGACTCTTTGAAGATTTTAATATCTGTTTCTAACTCTGACAGGCTGTAAGAGTAGTTGCATAGAAATGATCAATAACATAAACCTATAAAAATATTTCCCTACAAGAATAGTGTCTTTTTGGTGTCTTATCAAGTAGATCCACTTATAAATTCATGGTAAACACTGATTTGTAAAAAAAAAATTTTTTTATATTTACTATGCACTCTGAGAATCAATTCCCAATCCCAAAACTACATTAAGTGGTAAAATTAACCAATGATGTAATTTTCAGCATATATTATTTATCTCAGAAACATATAATCACTGTGATTTAAGCTTCTGGGCTCAGAAATTTATCTTTACTCTTAATAAGTATGGCAGATGATGAACAGACTGTTTACTTTTAATTCATAAAAACATCCTAATATTTTCAGACAAAGAACTACTGATTCAGGAATTTTAACTGTTAACTCCTGAATGGATTTTTAGGGGGTACAAATCCTGAGGGCATGTTCATTCAGTCTGTAATATAAATTAAAATATTATCCTTAAATTCTGGAATGCATTATGATAAACAAAAAAAACCCATGGACCTTGAAGGGAAAGAAAATTGGATTTGAGTCTAGATTTGCTATTTAGTAGCTATTAAAGTTTAGACAAGTTACTTAGACCTCAGTTTTCTTATCTTCAAAATGAGGACCATGTCAACAGGATTGCTGACAGGATGAGATGACATCACACACATAAAAGAGACTGATACAGCATTTTATGCAAAATAGCTTTTCAATAAACATTAGTTTGTGTGCCCCCTTTAGCTCAACTTCCTACCTAGGCTACTTTCTTAAAGTTATGAAAGACAGTGAAAATCAAATATGGAAATGAAGGTACTGAGAGTAAGTCACAAAGTAAAAAATGTCATTATCATTAGCGAGGCTAGTTGGTATTTTTAAAACAGCTAAGAATTACACTAATTTTGGACCTGAATATACGTAAAACATTTCACTGTTAAGACTACTGAAAGAGAAGTTTAAGACATCTGTGTCTAACTCCCAACTTGGTAAATCACCCATATTTACCTTTTGCCATTTTGTAGTAAGATGTGTAGTTTGCTTCTGTCTATGGAAGAATGTTTGGGATCCACTAAAGCTTCCAATGTCTCAAGGATCAGTGGTTGCAAAATGCTAAGTTTCCCCTGAAGAGTGTTGATCTAGATAACAACATGACCTTTCATAAGAATTAAAACAATCTTTTTAGAATACTCAGGGTCAGTGAATGCTCTGATTAAATACAGAAATCTGTAATAGCTAGCTAGGAAGGCTGGTAACATTTCAGAACATGGGCACTGCTGGAATGCCCATCCCAGATGATTAAAAACTAGATCTCCTAGGTTAAAAGATAACCATGCATAATGTTGTTAGTAAGCTACCATTTGGTTGGCAGGGAATTAACTCCCGTAAGACTCTTCCCCCTACAGACACCAGACACTTATAATGAAAGGAATGGAGGACTGATTAAAAGAAAAGCTGCCGTTCTTTGGTTAAAACATAAACTTGGGCTTCCCTGGTGGCACAGTGTTTGAGAGTCCGCCTGCCGATGCAGGGGACACGAGTTCGTGCCCCAGTCTGGGAAGATCCCACGTGCTGCGGAGCGGCTGGGCCCGTGAGCCACGGCCGCTGAGCCTGCGCGTCCGGAGCCTGTGCTCCGCAACGGGAGAGGCCACAACGGTGAGAGGCCCGCGTACTGCAAAAAAACCCCCAACAACATAAACTTTACATCTGGTAAACAATACCTATGTTCTTTGTAAATAGGATACAGTTCAAAACTCCTATGAACAAGGCTCTTTTGAAAACCAAAACATACCTTAGACTTTACAAAATAAACTTGAAAAGTCAAAAGTGTATTTATTATTCGGGTTAATATAGGCACAGCAGGAATCAATCAGCAGATATACATTGATACAGCTATACTAGTTCTTAAAATATTAAAATTCTTCCATACCTGTTGGTAAACAGCATAACAGCAGCTGAATTAAGCAGTAAGATTAATAATGTAAATTCCAACATATACCGTCCATCCCAGCATTAGCTGCTGAGAGCTTAGTCAGTCTGTGTAGCTTGCCAGCGACCAGTTTATACCTAGTATAAATGGTCGCTGGCATAGATGGTGATTCAACTAGTCACCATCTCATTGGCTGGCACTAGCTGGTGCTATTGCCTCATTAACCTGAGTAAGGAACGGACCCATCTCCTACTCCCTCAGTAGAGCAAGGCAGACAAAGAAGGGTGCCAGGTTCCAACAACCCCCACCCACCTCATGTCCCCTTAACTCTCCCCTCCTCTTCTCCCACTCTGGCTAGCATGCTCATGGCACTGACTCTTGCATGTAGCCAGGTCCTGAACAGTACTATCCTGACTAATAGGGGGAAGAAAAGATGAAGAAAGATTTGTCGGGGCCAGGAAAGCAGTGACCATCCTTGTTCAGAGCTTGACAGGATCCCCAGACACTCAATGATTATCAACTTAAAGGAGGAATCGTAAGAAGAATTGTACACGGTTTCCATGTCAAACTAGGTCTCAAACACAGGCATCATTTAGCTAGCTCAAACAAAGGATTACACAAACAAAGAATGATATGGAAACTATCAGAATGATTTGATGAAAGATTTGTGCTATAATATTTATCATGTGCAAGCAGTTACACAACAATTTAGTTAGAGAATAAAATGGAGTACAGTTAAAACCTTTTGATATGTTCATTTATATATTTAGGATAAGTATTTTGAATTAGCATCCCTGAATACACTTATTAAAATTGAACAACGGATAGACAACCTGAAATGAGCTTCACTGAATGTCATAACATGACTGTCAAAGAGACTCTACGTATACTATACCTAGAGACTTTACATCTATTTGTTTGGGTCATAAAGTTTAAGAATTAAGTACTTTCTGCATATAAGACCCTTAGAAATGTTTTTATTTGGCGGGAGGGTGTGGTTAGGGAAAATGCTATTAAAACAATACCAATGTGTCTTCCTCCTCAATAGCACTGTAAAACCAGAAAACATTCAAGAAGCTAAATAAAAACAGGCTTACCCGATACTGCAGGAGTGCTTCTATAGCTCTAAATTCAAAAGGTAACAGGTATGTGACAAGTTGACCCTCTCCAGCCAACTGTGAAGGGAGCTCCCGGAACAGCCACTGCTCTAAATTTAAATTACGATAATCTAGTATCAGAAGACATTCTGGAGTTATCACAGCTTTCAAATACTGGGGAAAAAAAAAGAAAAAAAAAAATATATATACATGTACACACACACATGCGCACATGTAAGTTGCAGAGTTGTAGGGAAAAAATAACCTTCATAAAATAGGATTTAATACTCTATTTTGGACTAAGCCTAAACCAAATCACTGTTCGTTTGGTTTTTCAAAAAAAGTCGACTTTTTTTTTTTAAAGAGAGGAAGCCTAAAATAAATCCAAGTCTCGATACCTCTAACTCAGTCTCAACAGAACTAGAATTAAACAAATTATGTATTTATTAGGACTTCCAGGGTAATCATGAGAAATATAGAGAACAAAGGAAGCAAGATAAGGTCTTCTTAAAAGTCAGGTATTCAGCAGACTTTTAGAAAAGATTTAGTTTAATCATGATTAGTTTGGCTGAAATGGGAAAGTTTCCTTTTTAAAATATCACCAAAACACATTAAGCTAATTCAAAATGATAAAGATAAGATGTATCCTTAGCACTCTAATTTAGAACACTATGAAATTAAAAATTTATTCTAAAAAGAAAGACTGACATCTTTTATGTTAGAAGAGTAACACAGAAGAGTAGCCTGTGGCCACTGTATTAGTGATATAAAAATCAGAAATTTTTCTTTCACATTTTCCCCATTTTACAGCTGACCCTTGAACAACACTGGCTTGAACCATGCGGGTCCACTTACATGCAGATTTTTTTCAGTAGTAAATACCACAGTACTACACTATCTGTGGTTGGTTGAATCTGAGGATGTGCAACAGCAGATATGGAAGAACTGTGGCTATAAATTATATGTGGATTTTTGACCGTGTGGAGGTTCAGCGCCCCTGACCCCCATGTGGCTCAAGGGTCAACGATAATATGAACATTTTTATTCAGAAAAGTTGAAAAATTACACAGTGAATACCTATACACATACCAATTCGATGATACAATTAACATTTTGCTAAATTTGCTTTATCACATACTTCTCTATCTCTTCATTAAAGAGGTACTGTTTTGAAGGGTGCTAGCTATTGATAATAAAAGTGAAGAATGTGTTTTGGAGAAAAATCACTTGGGAAAAGACTGCTTCCCTTTTTAATTTTTTAAAAAATTAATTCTAGATAAATTGACAAAAACCTGCCACCAAAGACTTTTTGAAGAAACCAAGTCTCATGTCCACTGCAGGGCCGATACCATTGAGACCTGCATCCCCTCATCTATTTCCAAACCTTAAACGTTAGCCCACCAAAATAACTTAAAGCTTTCGATAAAAATAAAAATTTAAATTAAGATGATAAACTTTAAAGGATATTCTTAGGCTATTTGGAAAACCAGAATGTATTTTTAGTAGCTGAAGTTACACTACAATTACACATAACTGTATACAACTGAAAATGTCTATTATAAATCAAGATTCTTTCTCTTATTTCAGAAACTAGAGACTAAATTCAAACAGTGAGAATGGAGACCAAAGTCAGATCTTTTCCATCATAAATAGAGCAGTGCTATGCCTGCTGAGTATATGTATATAATCCATGTAAAATGAGTTTTACTCTTAACAACATGTTATATTATAAAATATTCTATGTTTCACATAGCTATTTTTATTACGAAATTACTTTTAACCTAGTTATTGGTCAAGATAGTTAGGAACTTTTATAAGACTGCTGGAGAAATGTATATGAAATAAAATCCTTTACCTCCATTCTCATGATAATCCTATTGTTTCTGGTTGTGATGCTCATTAAATGCTGAAACCTCAAATCTCTGGCTTGAAGACCTAATTCTTGATATAAGTCAGTTTTCTTCTTTTCTATAAAAGAAACATGTTCAATAAAAAGAGTGGGTAAACCAATAAACCGAAAAGTTTAGATTTTTATATCAGAGTACCCCTCCCACCACCAAGATAATCTTCTATTACTACCAGAAACAAGAGCTAAACTGGGTCTTTTTAATACCCATTTCTACCTCAAAAACAGACTCAGGCTAAATCTGGTCAAACTAATTTTTCTTTTCTCCTTTTAACCATACTTCAGAAAATTTCTCTGTACTTAGAAAAGCCCCTTGGGACCAATATAAAAACCATAGCTATACATCATTGGAATTTACAGTATCAATTTCTAGCTCTAGATTCATGGATTTTTAAATATGAACTGTATAGAACTACAGTTCTACTTTCTATTTTTTTCCTTACTACATGATCAACTTCAGCATTTTAAATCTATGAACAGACAAGTTCAATTTTCTTTGTTCTTGGACTAATACAAAATGAGAAAATGAAGTCAGTTCTCACACTAGATTCTCCTACCCAAGAACTAAATTTATTACCTAAGAGAAAGCAAAACAGATGAAGAAACTCAAGAAATGATGCTGGTAATAGTAGCATCTATTCTTGTAGTATCAAGCCACACCTGTGACGGAGCTCTAAGTAGAACAACCTTTTGAAGGAGATGCCGAGCCAAAAAATGCCCAAAATACTCCACTAGGATCTTAGCAACAGCAGGAACAGGACCACGGGGTGGGAAGGACATGGGAGACCTGAAACCTGCACCTGAGGTCAGACAGTAATGTTTGGTTTCATTTAAAAAAGTAACCGTCCGTAAGAGCCATCACTGGCAGAGTTCCATCTGACTGCCATCCAGTGCCCTGTCCCTTCTGTCTGCTGTCACCCAGTGCTACTGCAGTAACAGTGGTATTATGTGATTCTCTGCCTTCAACATGGTACAGGAGGAGAGGGACATGAGGACCAGGGCAGTGAAAGGGAGACTAACGGAGAGAAACAAAAGGGAGAAGAGTGTTTCTGTCCCAGCTGCACACCAGCCTAGGCTCTTAACATCCTGTTAGAGTGCAAGTGGCTCCTGACACAACAACACAGGTCAGGTGTTGCCAGTTCCAGTTAGGACAGATGGGCAAATGCTGAAAAAGATCTCCTTCAACACATCCGTATATGCAAAGAATATTCTACTCAAAATATTATAATTTCTTGACTTCCAGTGGGTTCACTCATTCACTGACGAGTGATTTAAAAGAAAATTACAGATACTCACCAAAAGAAGTAACCTTTCCCCCTTTGTCAAATTTTGTCTGGAGAGAGATAATAAAATATTATTTTCTCCCAAATCAGTACACTATTTATGGTATCATATCATATGGTATTATAATCCTCCCAAATACTGAAATACAGATAAAAACCATAACTGCCCTTAAGTTAAATTCAGTCATGAGTTAAGGGTCAAAAAAGAAATTCCCTTTCCCTTTGCTAGGACAAATCTGACCTTGGATTAACTTTCTAACTTGGTTTCCCGGGAGATCTGATAAAGGAGTGTCAGTTGTGTTACTAGGCAACAACGCTTATGGTAAAAGTGCCCAATGACTGGTAGACAGACTGCTCTGGACTGGAAAGACTAAGAACAGACTACAGACACCTGTTGGGAAGCCATGGTTCTGCCTTTCCCGAGTGTAGTGGTTCTTGTAACTGACTATGCTCCTTACGGGAGCCCTGGATGTGTCTCTGGGATGGTTACAAGATACTGGCACTAGAGGGCCTGGGGATTCTAAGCCAAGGTGGATCTCACACCCACATTTGAGAATATCCTCTCCTCGCACCTGAGCTGTCACACAGGGGGCCACAGGAGCCCCTGCGTGGCTGTAAGGACTTCTTTTGAAGAGAAAACACCTAATGCTGCCCTTCTGCACTTCCTATCCTTTATCCTTCTGAACAGACTGGGACCAAGTGTGGCTTATCTTGTGAATCCAATTATCTATGGGAGGCTATGAAGTCTCTCTGGTGGGTGTTGCAGAATCAATGAATGTTTACAAAAAAGACCTCTTCTGATAATTTAAAAAGAGGACACAATGCAGAAACTGTGCTTATTTCCTATAAAGCAGAGAGGAGGTTTTCCTGTAATACTTGTCCATAGTCAAGTTTGAAGATGTCAAATAATATTTAATGAATCACTAGGTACTGAGCTGTATTAATTACTATTAAATATGCATTTTCAGGAAGACACACTCTAAGATACAGTTGTAGGTCCAAGTCCTGGGTTATTACCATGGAAAATACACATGCTGTGTTAATAATAACACAATAAAACCTCACAATATATATTTCAGCTTGCTTCTCATGAGCAAAGATAAGATCAACAGGAATATATGAGTATCATAAAACATCAGAGTTCAAGGGAAATTTACATCAAGGGAAGCTTTATGTTTTGTGTAATACACACTAGCTTACCTCCTTACACTTATTTCACAAATATATACATCTGCTGCAGAAATTTGAAAATAAAGATAAATAAAACTATTTGGTCACAAATTTTAGAGAAAACCATGATAATATTTTACTGAATGTCCTTCCAGACTTTTTCCTATTAAATATATTCATGTTACACACACTTCTTTGCAGTCTCCCCTCCACTTTCAACTTAACAATGTATGGTGAATATTTTTGTATCTCAATATTTATATTTTTTCCTTAATGGGATTTTTTTGATTTAAAAAAACCCATGAGATCATACAAACTGATTTTTTTTAAAAAATGTTTACCTTGTAATATAACTCACATTATTTCAAATAGCATCAACTGATTTTAAGTGCTCTTGGTAGACAATGATGTCACCTGCAAAGAACCTTCTTTCAATATTTAACACCTGATTTTGTACTGTTAATTAAACTGGCTAACTCTTCCAGAACAGTGAATAAGAGTGATAACCCCCAGAACTACGTGTAAAAGTTATCTTGCTCTGTATAGTTGATAAAGAAAAGTTCTTATGTTAGTAAGCCTAAATAATAAGGATGATATATAATGGCTAATATACACTGAATGCTTACCATGCATGAGGTATTATTTTTAAGAGTTTTACATATGTGAGTTAATTTAAATCTCACAATTCTATAAGGTGGGTACTTTTACCCCCAGTATACAGATGAGAAAACTAGGGCACAAAGATGTTATAACTTGTCCAAGTCCATCCAGTTAGTAAGAGACAGAGTTGAGATCTGATATTAGAAACTCTGGCTCAGAGCAAGTACTTTATTTTTCTCTCTCTAAATATGTGTGTGTGTGAGACACACCATTTGTGTTATTTTATTCAATTTTTTTCTGAACAAAAGAGAAAGCTGCAGAGATCATGACCCTTCAAAGCATGCACTCTCAGGTAATACACTGCTGCCCTCAAAATGCTTCTGCACATATTACCGTTGCATAGCACAGGTTCAAGCCATTTTGTAATTAACAGCCTTCAAGGATTTCTAAATAGATTTCTGGAGAAATCTTGAGTATTCAAATAGGAAGCTCTGAATTGTGATTTGAGCCACCTGTTCTAGTATTAAAAGATGAGCGCTATAGTCATTAGCAAAGTTTCAAGAGTGCTGTGAAGCAAACCTAGCTGGTACTCAGGTCACTGGCTAAGCAAAAGACAATGACTTATAAGGATTCATTATAAAACAAAGTTAAGTAATATCATCAAACAGACCACACATACTCACCACGGTAAACATCGGGGCTACACTGGCTAAAGTGGCTTGAGAGACATCAGAAGTTCTAAACCGGTGAATTTCACCTGAAAAACGAATCAGAGAATTCCTTGTGATCATATGATTGGTTTTCACATGCAGCTAAGATACAATTCTCACAGTATGTGGAGGTCTTCAGCCTATTTTACTATGTTTTGAATCTTTTTCCTAGAGGGAAAATAAGAAACACTCTTGTTAATATTTGTAGGTGATAATGTTACGCTTGGCAATGAATGAGTAGCTTAGGTGAGGCATTGGGATCATCTGTGGATTCCAGTCACTGCTTTTCCTTTCTAAGTATTATTGATATCTTATAGTAGGATGAACAAGTGTATAACAATGTTCTGAGATTAAAATAAAATGCCCATTCTTTTTTGCCTAGTTTAGAAAGGCTCTTCATGCAAGTTACATTGGTACAGTTTAGAAAACATACATTCCAAGAACCACGTGACCTTTCAGCAGTCCAATATCAGGATTATTTGACCTATAAATTATGAAACCTACTGATTTTACTTCTATGTACTACCTTCTTTTCCACACATATACTTTAGAGTGAACATACTTATGAAATAACCTACTGCACTGGAATGGAGACCGCAGTGAACTGGAATAAAGACAAATCTTTATCTGAAAATAAACCTATTTAAAACATGTGATTTAAATTGAAGTGAGCTCTCAATTATAACCAAGTAAATGTAATGCCTGACATAGGACACTGTTCAAAATACTAAACGTAAGAGGAATGAACAGAATTCCTATCTGCAGAACGTGTAGATATATTCTCACTTCTGATCTTATTCCTTCCTATTACATACATTTAAAGACATTAATTTGTTACCACCTGAGGTTTGTTGGTTCCCTTCTACAAAATACAAACCATGTTATGAGGGTCAGCTGAATAAAGGTTAAAGAGCTACACATCAGCTTTTGCTAATCAGTCACAAGTTAGATAAAATGTTACCATCTAATGTTTTGTCCTAAAACATTAGATGGGCTGAACCTGGGTTCCCAGGCATTTACCAAACAAGAAGGGAATATGAAATGTAACCCAATTTGGAAAGAGTCTCCTAATGGGTATGAGGAAGAAGGTGGAGATGGTGAGTTACTTCGGGAGCATTTTAAGAGTACAACTGAGAAACTTACTTGAGGACATTTTTTGCGAAGCCATATATTTTAATGCCTTTTGTTTCTCAGCAATATTAGCACCCACACTGTCACATTTGTGAAAATGTCAACGTATTACCGTCATGTTCTATCATTCAGGGGAAAAAAAAAAATAACTCAAATTTCAACCCCTCTCCCCCCATCCCCCGACTCCTTCTGGCTGTCTGGTTACACAGTACTTGGGAAAAAAGTCAGATCTTTCTCAGAAGCAACTCTTCCCATTAAGTTTCAAAGTCTTCAGCCTCACCTCTAGGTGCGTCCCCACCCCTTAGCTGAGCAACTGGAAAAGGTATAAATGTGTCCGTCCATAAGGAAGAGACAGAAAACAGGGGAAATACTTAAAAAAATATTTCAGGTAGATAAGCCTAATCTTAGCTTCAGCACTATGATGACAGGTAAGAGCGAAACTCTTTAAAGTCTTTTCACAAGCGCACTTAGGCCTGGAGATTTGCAGCCGGGGCGGTGGGAAAGACAAGAGGCATGTCGCGTTCGGGGCTGGTAGGACGCAGTTCGGCACGCGGACCTGTGCAAGGGACAAGAGCCGGGCGCCCAAGGGCGGACCTGGAGACCGAGGCCGGAGCAGCCACAGCCACGTGGGCTCCGGCGGTCGGGTCGGGACCCCGGGATCACTGCAAGTCCGGCGTCCCGGGGCTGCGGGGCGGAGAGGGTAGTACCTGCCGTGGGGAGCCGGCGGGGCTCGTACAGCGGCGCGGCCCACCTCCTTCCGAGCAGTTGGGCAGCACGGCCGCAGGCGGCAACGGGGCGAGTCCCGGGGGTCAAGCCCAAGGCCAGAGAGCACAGGGTGCGCCGGGGCAACCTCACCGCGCGGGGCTGGAGCTGGGCCAGGCTCCGCAGGCATTCCATGGCGCTGGAACGAGGAGGAGGCAGCTGCAAGACCCCAGCCCTTCATACCTGACGGTAGCGGAGCAGCCGGCACTTCGCGACCCCGCGCGAGCGCCCAAGCTGCGGCCGCTGCCTACCAGGCATGCGCGGAGCGCGCCTGCGTCTAATTTACCGCGCATGCTCGGACGGTGCCTTTGGGTGGGCATCTCGTGTCCCTCGGCCAATCGGAGTTTGCCTCCTGCACCTGAGTCTGTACCTGTAAAGCGAGTAGGGACCGGCTCGGGGGGGCGGGGCGCGTTTACCTGCGTGAGTCGAACTATCTAACCCAGATTCGGCCCTTAGGGCTTTGGAGCCGTCAGGTCGGCGCGTAGAGCGTCGATTATTTCTATTAACTAGTAATCGTTAAATGTGAAAAAATACCCATCATGTATATAATGCTTTGCGGTCTCTGGAGCATTTTCATACGTATGATGCAGTCTGCAATTTGGAAGTGAGGAAATTATGCCCATTCCCAACTCAATTTATATTTAAGTTTAATGTAGCAAAAATAATTAACCGTCATATGGAATGATATATTAAATTTTGCTAGTGAAGACTGAGGAACATAAACGCGTAGGATTTATAGTCCGTATTTAATCAAATGTAAGATAGTATCAATTTCAAGGTGCCATTTTATATACCACCAAGAAAGTAAAATCGCTGATAAACTTTGCTCTCTAATTATATAATTTAGGAGTCATCCCAATTTTAGTCTGTAAAATAAAAAAAAGTGAGGCTTAGAATTGATGAAATATAGTATATATACATCTTTTTAAAGTGTGAGTTAATAGACTTGTCCCTTACAAGGTAGAAATGCAAGGCAGACACAAGTTTTACAGATTCCCATTCAATCACTATGTATGAATACAGAGCTGAGGAAACACGAGAGAACTTTTCCCCCCCCTGTAGGGTATTGAGGCTGAGGATGGATTAGGCGGCAGTAGACAGAGAGAAGGCTTCCAAAACAGGGGACATTTGACTTGAGCATTGAGGGCAAAGGAGGACTTCAAGCAGTGCTTCCTTGGCAGTGGGATGGGGTGGGGTTTGGAAAAGAGCCCTGGGTATATAATACATGACTGGTAGATTTTTCATGTAACTAAGGGCAAAAAGGATGAAATACATCTTTCAAGAACATTGAGTGCCTTCAGAGACATTTCTTGGAAACAATATGTGATAACTTTTTAAATACTTAGTCCCCAGCATGAAGAGACAACTCTGTTTAAGATGACCCTTACAGAGCCTTAGAAAAACTCTGGGACATGGCCAGACACATGGCCTTAAAACTCATGTCAAGGATTTAGAATTTCATCTGAGAAGGGTGGGAGCTATTGTGGGGACTTTGAGCAGAGAAGTAAATCTGATTTATGTTTAAATGGATTGTTCAGGCTGTGTGGGGAAGAGATTACAGAAAGGTAAGTGTGGAAGCAGAGAGATGGTGATGATGGTTTGGGTTAAGGTGGAGGTGGTGGAGACTGGATGGGTTTGGTGCTATAAGCTGAAGGCTGAGTTGACAAGATTTGCAGATGGGATGTAAACTAAGAGGCATAGAAGCTGACTCCAAATTTTTTGGCCTAAACAACTGGGCAATCATGGTGCCATTTACTGAGCTAGGGAAATTTGGAGAAGAGCAAGTTTAGATGGAGAGCAGATGATGGCTTGGCGTTTGGTTCTGGGCATGTTAAATTTGAGAGCTCTACTAGACAGATATCTAAGCATAGATATCAAGTAAGCAGTGTGGAGTCTGGGGAGATTTTGGAGCTAGATATATACATTTGGGACTATATAGAAATATTTAAAGCCATATGATTGGGTAAAATCTCTTAGGGGGTGAGACAGGAAAGAGAAAAGTTCCTGTGATTCAGCTCTAGGTCCTCCAAAATTTAATGGTTAAGAATCGAAGATGGATCCAGCAGAATATGAAAAGGCATGGCCAGGAAGGAGAAGTAAAATTAGAGAGGGTGGGATCCTTGAAGCTAAGTGGAGAAAGTGTGTCAGGAATGAGGAAGTGGTTATGTCAAATACTACTGTTTGGTAAGTGAGAAATGAGAATCGTCTATAGTGGATGTGATGCTGTGGAGCTTACTGGTGATCTTGACAGGAACAGTTTTCAGAGAGTGGTAGCAAACGGGATCTGGATTATCACCTTCCTTTTAAAAAAAATTTTTTTTTACTGGGGTATAGTTGTGTTACAATGTTGTGTTAGTTTCTACTGTTCATCACCTTCCTTTTCATCTCAAGCCATGACAGAATCCCAAAAGATTCTGCACCTATATAACAATTTGGCTTTAACGTTCCTTAATCTCTTTCCTTACCTCTTGAGCTTCAAAGCACGTTGGTGACCTAATCCCCCAGGATCACACTCCGGATTGTGTTCTCACCCAGAATTGTTTCATCTCAGAAGTGTTATACCAGTTATGCACACCATAGCCTTCTGGAGGCTCTACACCCCCAGTGATTATATTCTCCCATCAGACCCTTCCTGGATACTCTTCCTTCTCTACCCAGCCCAGATTATGTAACTGATCACTGAAACCACTAAGACTTGTACTTGGAGCATGTTGCACTCATGGGATGTAATCATAGAAGCCACTTTATTTTTGTCTCTTTAATCCTGCCGAGTGGGGCTAGTCTTTCTCTTGCCTCTTGAAAACTGGAGCTCATTCCATGACTTCTCCGGTCTTTCAGTCCTATGTTCATTTTAGTCTCAATTCAGCAATTTAAAATATCCACTCCCTATTATGTTTAGTGAAATAAGTCAGAAAAAGACAAATACTATATGTTATCACTTATATGTGGAATCTAAAAGGTGAAATGAATGAATATAACAAAACAGAAACAGACTCATAGATACAGAGAACAAATCAGTGGTTACTGGTGGGGAGAGGGATGTGGGGAGGGGCAAGATAGGGGTAGGGGATTAAGAGGTACAAACAACTATGTATAAAATAAATAAGCTACCAGGATACAGCACTGGGAATAGAGCAATTATTTTGTGATAACTATAAATGGAGTATAATCTATAAAACTTTTGAATCACTATGTTGTGCACCTGAAAGTAATATATTGTAAATCCACTATACATCAATAAAATAAAACATCCACCCCGTATACTTCAATTCAGTAATTTGCAGTGTCAGACCCAGTATACTAATTGCTGTTTCAATCTTCATTCAAAGGAAAGACTCGGTTCCTCTTTCCTTGTTAGGCCTGGGGGCAAATAAGAATTTTGGGTGTGGGTAGAGATTCTGGGCAGCTCCTTCTACCCCTTTCCCATTGCCTTTCTTATTCCGTGGCTGCTGTTTCTGACCCTGCTGGGGCAGTGAAGCAAAGTTAAGAGTGAACTAGGGCTTCCCTGGTGGCGCAGTGGTTAAGAATCCGCCTGCCAATGCAGAGAACACGGGTTCAAGCCCTGGTCCGGGAAGTTCCCACATGTCGCAGAGCAACTAAGCCGATGGGCCACAACTACTGAGCCTGCACTCTAGAGCCCACGAGCCACAACCACTGAGCCCACATGCCACAACTACTGAAGCCCACGTGCCTAGAGCCCGTGCTCCGCAACAAGAGAAGCCACTGCAATGAGAAGCACGGCGACCAAGAGTAGCCCCTGCTTGCCGCCAACTAGAGAAAGCCCGCACACAGCAACGAAGACCCAATGCAGCCAAAAGTAAATTAAAAAAAATAAGTTTAAAAATACATAAATAAAAAAAGAACTAAAAAAAAGTGAACCAAATGTGTTTATTGAAAGATGGCCCTGTGTTCTCTCTAGGCAGGGCAGATTTTAAGCTGATTTCATCATGGGCATATTCACGTGGTCTCCAGAGGACCACCTCCCTCCCTCTCCCATCCCACCCCCCCACCCAGGGCCAACTGATTGCCATTACTTTGATGTGGGCAGTGACCGTCCTGATCACTTTCAGATTCTTCCCCTTCTTGCCTCAGATGACCAGGTTCCTCTCTTCCTGACATGCTGCTCTTTGGGGCAGGATCCTTTTAAAAACAACTTCAGATTGATATTCCTCTTGTCAGGTCTGCATCTAGGATTTCATGCAACTTTAGAAGGAGTGCAGTTACTTCCCTGCAGAGCTGGTCTCCCTTGCCCAGGTGTGAGTCTAGGATCTCTTCCAGCTCTTGGAGGGCTCGTAAGTTCCTCTCACTAGACTTGAAGTGAGTGGGTAACACTTCCCCTACTCCTTTCTCCTGATGGTCGTGGTAGATTGGGTGGGATTCCCAAGCACAGTTTTTTTTTTTTCCAAATCTTCCATATAATATCTGCCCCTAAGTCTTCAGTCTTTCAATCCTTTTATATTGTGAGAGGTGAGAGGTTGAAGAGCCGTGTGATGGCTGCTCAGATTGTTCCCTGGGGAATTTGCAGCTGGCAATCCATCTGGTAACTCACTTTGGTGCTGATACCCTATCTTGGCATCTCCGTGGAAGCACCTACACTCCTTAGCACCTTTGATTCTGTTGTACCTCTTTTATTTATTTGTTTATGTAGTCATTTATTTCACAAATATTTATTGAGCATAAACTTCATGCCAATTATTATTTTAAGTTCTAGGGGTAGAGGAGTGAATGAAACAAGTCCCTGTTTATACTGAGTTGAATAGTGGCCCCCCCAAATTTATGTTCACCCAGAATCTCAGGATGTGACCTTATTTGTTTTTTGTTTTGTTCTGTTTTGGCTGCGTGGCATGTGGGATCTTTGTTCCCCAGCCAGAGCCATGGAACCCACACCCCATGCAGTGGAAGCACAGTCTTAACCACTGAACCACCAGGGAAGTCCCAGGATGTGACCTTATTTGGAAGTAGAGTCTACAGATTTAATTAGTTAAGGATCTCAAGATGAAATCATCCTGGATTTAGCGTGTGCCCTACAATGACTAGTGTCTTTGTCAGAGAAAGGAGGGAGATTGGGACACACAGACCCAGATAGAAGACAACCATGTGAAGATGGAGGCAGAAACTGGAGTGATGCTGCCACAAGCCAAGGAACACCAGAAGCTACCGGAAGCCAAAAGAGACAAGGAAGGATTCTCCCCTAGAGACCTCAGAGGGAGCATGGTCTTGCTGACCCGATTTTGGTCATCTAGCCTCCAGCACTGTGAAAGACTAGTGTTCTGTTGTTTTAATCCACCTAGTTTGTGGTCCTTTGTTAGGGCAGCCCTGGGAAATTCATAAGCTACATGTTTTCATGTAGCTTAAATCCTAGTTCATTGGGGCCCATAAAATTCGCAGCCCCAGCTCTGCCCTCAGTGCTGCCTGCCAATTATTTTGCCCTCTCTCAGTCCCTTCTTTTTTTCCCCTAACACCTCCTTTGAATATTTACTGGTGTCCTTAAACCTCTTATTCCAGCCAAGCTCTACTCTCTCTTAGCAGATGGAGTACTCTGCAGTCATTTAAGGTACAAAATAATTTTACAGTGTCAGGAAATACAGTGATATAGACCAAAAGCAAGTAAGACCTGTTATAATTTTACATTTTCCTCTGGCTTAACTTCAGTTCTGTCTTTTATGGCTCCTTAATATTTGGCTTTGGAATTCAAATCAAAGCCTTCGCCCAAAATGTTTTGGGCCTTTAGGAGAAGTACATTCATTTCCTTTGGAGCCTCAGATGCATTTCTTGAAAGTAATTATCTATTCTGGTCATTCTTCATCCCTTCAACCAATATTTCCAGGCACTGTATTTAGCTCTGGAAATATAAAAAAAGAGAGATGCGATACTTAGCCTCAAGGAGCTTACATATCAGAGACAGACATTAAAAACATGATTTGGGGGCTTCCCTGGTGGCACAGTGGTTGAGAGTCCGCCTGCCGATGCAGGGGACACGGGTTCCTGCCCTGGTCCGGGAAGATCCCACATGCCGCGGAGCGGCTGGGCCCGTGAGCCACGGCCGCTGGGCCTGCGCGTCCGGAGCCTGTGCTCCGCAACGGGAGAGGCCACAGCAGTGAGAGGCCCGCGTACCACAAAAAAAAAAAAAAAAAAAAAAAAAAAAAAACCTGATTTTGCAGATAATTGTTTAATTTCACTTGAGAAGAGTACTATGAAAGAAGAGTACAGAGTTCTATGAGGACTTATAAGAGGTGATCCAACATGGGAGGCCAAGGAAAGTACTTCTTAGGAAGTGACAATTTGGCTGAGACCAGAAGGACGCATAAACATTAGCCAAATGAAGAGGAGGGGCTAAGAAAAATTTCCAACAAGGGGAAAAATTGTGTGGGAAGACTAGTGTTCTTTGGCCACTGGAAGACCTATCAGAAGTGGCTGTGTCTGGAGCTCAAGTGATTCTAGATGAGGCCAGAGGGGAAGGCAGGGGCATATCATGCCAGGCTTTGCCAGCCAACTGAAAGAGTTTTGATTTCATTCTTTGAGAAACGGGGACACTATTGAAGGGTTTTAAACTAGGGGAATGGATTTGGTTTTCATTTCTATTTTTTAATTTTTAAAAATTGTTGGCCTTCCCTGGTGGCGCAGTGGTTGAGAGTCCACCTGCCGATGCAAGGGACACGGGTTCGTGCCCCGGTCCGGGAAGATCCCTACATGCCGCGGAGCGGCTGGGCCCGTGAGCCATGGCCGCTGGGCCTGCGCGTCCGGAGCCTGTGCTCCGCAACGGGAGAGGCCACAGCAGTGAGAGGCACGCGTACCACAAAAAAAAAAAATTTTTAATTTTTTAACCATGCCACACAGCATGTGGGATCTTAGTTTCCCAACAGGGATTGAACCCTCGCCCCCTGCAGTGGCAGCACGGAGTCTTAACCACTGGACCGCCAGGGAAGTCCCTCGATTTTCATTTTTCAATGGTCACTCTGGCTTCCCTTGGAGACTGGGTTATGGGGGGTGAGAGGGGAAGCAGGAAGAGCTTTGGGAGGCTGCTGCAGGCATCCGTAAAAGATTTGATGGGGGCTTGGATGAGGACAGGTGAAACGGATATGGAGAGGATAGACTGAAGAGTTATTTAGGAAGTAGTGTGGGTAGGACTTGGTGACTGGGGAGAGGGAGAGGGTGTATTAGTTCGCTCAGGCTGCCATAACAGAATTCCACAGACTGTATGGCTTAAACAACATAAATTTATTTTCTCACTCTTTTGGAGGCTGAGAGCCCAAGATCAAGCTGTTGGCAGGTTTGGTTTCTCCTGAGGCCTCTTTCTTTGGCTTGCAGATGGCTGCCTACTCGCTGTGTCCTCACATGGTCTTTTTTCTGCACACTGCACATCCCTGGTGTTTCTCTGTAAGTCCTAATTTCCTCTTCTATTAAGGACATCTGTTAGATTGGAGTAGGGCCCACCCTAATGGCCTCATTTTTAACTCAATTACCTCTTTAAAGCCCTTATCTCCAAATATAGTCATATTCTGAGGTCCTGGGGGTTAGGGCTTCAAAATATGAATATGGGGACCGAATTCATTCAATGACAGAAAGTAAAGATGAAATCCATGACTCTGGGAGAAGTAAAATACTGAATTATGGTACTGTTGACTGAGGTAGGAAAACATGGAGGAAGAGATAGTTCAGAGGAAAGACTGGGAATTCTACATTGGACCTGCTGTGTTTGAGACTGCCTAGTAAATAATCCAACTGAATAATAAACAGATCATTGGTCTGGAGCTAAGAATATGGGTTTATCTAGGCTAGATGGATAAATGTGGGGGATTTGGCGTATAGATAATCAGTGAGGCTATAGACGTGCAGGAGATTGCCTGGGGGCCAGGGGGTGTATAATAAGGAGGGGAGAAAAGGGTCCAGATCACAGTCTCCAAGGCACACCAACCAAAACCGGAGTGATAGAGGAAGAGCCAGCAAAGGAGACTGAGGAGTGTGGGTACTTTGTCTGTTGTTAGCATGTACTGGCCTAAACAGCGGTGACCCCCAAATAAAATAGTGGAGTTACCCTGAAAGAACACTGCTTTTCACTATGGTGGCAGAGTAGTTAAGGTGAGGGCCTAGAAGTTACTATAGCTCTAAATTTCACTAAGATCCATAAGGAAACAACCCATGGGTCTCCTTGATAAAAACAAATGCAGATCCCCAGGGTTGATGTGAGAGGAGGGTTCTCTGTGATGGGTTTAGGAGTCTGGCCCATTGTCCCTCTATTGTTTCCCTTGTGGCTTTCTTACTGTCATCACCACCATTCTGAAGTTGAGGTTCTACTCCTTTTTAAAGTCCTGGGTTAAGCCAGAATATTTGAGTTTATCATTATATACCAAGCACTGCACTTAAGCACTGCAAGTAGTAAACTAGAGGAAAAAAGTTGGCGCAATATCGTAGTACCGTGATTATACTTTTCCACACTTATCTCAACTGCTAGGTTTCCCTAGGGCAGTAGTTTCTAACTTTTTATTTAATCACAAAAGGCTCCTCGTATTATTTTGTCCCACAGGATCTATAAATTCCTACAATATTTCATCAGATGAAATGAACTTGTATGTAGTAAGTGTCTACACACCGAGATTTTTATTTTAGTTAGTCTAAGAAATTTTCTTGTAGATAAGTGTTAAGTTGTTATTAGAGCATTTTTAAAATGTTGAAAATAGCTTTCAGACTCCTCTTATTTTCACAGAGCCTAAGGATTCAGAGATCCCAGGCTGGGGCTCCAGGTCCTAAAAGAATTGCTTTTCCTTGATTGCCAGAGGGATGACTATTTCGCATCAATCTTTTCTCTTTTCTCCCGCTCTCAACGCACCTGTCGCTAGCAGGCATGTTTTCCTAATGAAAACATTTCGGATCCACCTGGAGTTAATTTAAAAGCTTCACTCTCCTAGTATTTTGCTAAGAGAGAACAATAACTGAATTTATATCTCACGGTAGCTAGCAACCAAAACATCCAAATATATTTTCTATTTTGAAGAACAATGGTTAAACGTTGTAAATATATTACATTATAAGGCGAAATATATAATCCAAAAGGATGTAGTCAGACACGAGACTGAGTTCAAAAGAATCATCCTTCCTGAATTTTTAGCTTTATTGCTGGAATTCTAACAGAATGTATGTGGCTTTGCTGTTAATAACTACTACTTTTTTTTTTTGAAATTTTAACATAGAATGTTTATTTGACGAGACTAAGAAATCTCCCTTGCATTTAAGGTGTGATGGAAGTATTGTGGTTGTCAGAAAATACACAAGAGATGAAGAACTACTACTTGTTAAGTTGAAGGTTTATATATTACAAATGAATGAAAAGGATGAAAGAATTCTTATACCAGGGTTTCTTTTTAACCTCAGCTCTATTGACATTTTGAACCAGATAATTTGGGGGTGAGGGCTGTCCTGTATGTTGTAGGTTGTTTAGCAGCATCCCCGTCCTCTGCCTTCTAGGTCCCAGTAGCACCCCTTCCCTGAGTTGTGACAATGTCTCCAGACATCACCACTCTCTCCTGGGGAGCAAAATCACTCCTGATTGAGAACTACTGTATTTTATAACAAGGAGAAGAATCCACAAAACCCCAAGACCATTTTTGCCTTTAGAAGATATATCCCTTTCGATGTGTCTAGACATGTTCTTCACACGTGGTAGACATTAAAAAGTGAAAATCTAATGGTACCAGACTCCAGTAAAATATGATTTTTCCTGTTTTTATGGCTTAAATGTGTGTGCTTATTTATTTGTGTGCGTTATCCCAAACCCAAATCCCAGCTTTTAAAATCATGTTCCTGTTTACATACAGCACCTACAATGGTAAGTGGGCTTCTCTGGGGTCTGGGTCCATGACAACACCTGGTGTCTGCAAGAGATAGGTTTCCCCTGTTGGAAAATTTTCAAGGAATTTGGCCACAAGAGGGAGCACTATTCCTATGCTGGCTTATTTATTCATTAACTGTTTTAATACCTGCTTGTCCCACAGAGTTCAATGATGCAGGGAATTCCTAATACAGAAATCAGAAACACTGCTAGTATACTAGTCAGGATTTTCCAGGGAACTCGAGCCAAGAGGATAGAAGGAGATTTATTACGAGGAACTGGCCCACACGATGATGAAGGCTGAGAAGTCTCTTGATCTGCCATCTGCAAGCTGCAGGCCCAGCAAAGTGGGTGAGTAGTTCAGTCTGAGTCTGAGGCCTGAGAACCAAAGGAGCTGATGGTGTAAATACCAGTCTGAGGGCAGGAGAAGATGAGGCATTCCCACTCAAACAGAAGGCAGGAAAAATAAAAAAGGTGGAGAATTCCTCTGCCCTTTTTTCTAATCAGGCCCTCAGTGGATTGGATGACACCCACCCACACTGGGGAGAACAATTTACTGAATTCATTGATTCAAATGCTAATTTCATCCAGAAGCACCTTCGCAGACGCCCAGTCAAGTTGACACATAAAATCAACCATCACAACTAGTTTACCCATCGTGAATCTAACCACATCTCCATTTTTATAATCGAAACACTTGCCACTACATTTCTTTTTTCAGTTACATGTTTTGAAACCAGTAGTGTAAGATAGCACCTTATTGGGCTGTGCTCCATAGGCCTACAAGGGCTGTGCTTGCCCAGCTTCAGGATGGAAGAAAGAGCCTGGAGTGAGCAATCAGAAACATCAATGGCTTAGTGGATGGGGGAACTTACACTTCTGAAGCCAGGTCCTGGAGCAACACCAGGCGGGCAGGAGTTGGAGGTAGTCTTACTCCTGGGGAGGGCGGGGGGGGGGGGGGGGGGGGGGGGGGGGGGGATATGACCAGTTATAGGGGAACTGATGTCAGGTGGGTTCATTAGTTACCAGGGAAACCAGCAGAGGGGAACGCCCCTCACCGCCCCTTTGATAAACTCTCAACAGCTGGGGCAAGTATGTAGGAAGGTCAGTCTTGTGAGTAGGGTGTAGGTGAAGCAGGCCCTGGTCAGGCGGGGAGGGTACAGAGAGCAAGAAAGCAGCCATCTTGAGTGGCCTGACCATACATACCTGTAGATGAAAGATTGCTGCACCATATAGATGGTTTAAAGAATTTCTCAGAATAAAAGTATTAGAACTAATATCCTCTCCTTTGGAGAAAACACAGGGTATATGGTGACATCTGATAACTGGTGCAGTCTCCACCTTTATGTACCAAATACAGGTGTATTGAGAAGGTGTTTAATATAAAGCAGCATTTTAGAATTTTTTTTTTTTTTTTCTCGGTACGCGGGCCTCTCACTGTTGTGGCCTCTCCCGTTGCGGACCACAGGCTCCGGACGCGCAGGCTCAGCGGCCATGGCTCACGGGCGCAGCCGCTCCGCGGCATGTGGGATCTTCCCGGATCGGGGCACGAACCCGTGTCCCCTGCATCGGCAGGCGGACCCTCAACCACTGCGCCAGCAGGGAAGCCCTTAAAAATTTTTATAAAAATTTAGCAGCTGTCAATATGTGTGTGTGAAGATTTTGGTGTGTGAAGATAATAGACCTTAATAGAAGTACATCTATATGCTTTAAAAAATAAATGTACATGTACTTCATACTGTAATGTGCTTGAATTGGCTCCAGGCAACAGCCAAGAATGATATGGCAAATTTGGTGAAAAATTACTTTCAAGAAGTTTAGAGTGGGCGAGATAGAGTTAAATAAATAGAATAAAACCTTGTATGACATGGTATGTAATTTACTAAATTTTACCATTTTACTCTTTTAAAAACCGAGCTTATCATATGGATATGCCACTGTACTTTTTACACCCTCTGCCAACACAAAGGGAAGCCGTGTTCAGATATGATCATCTAGGAAGATGTTAGAAGAATTTAAGTTCACTTTTTCAGGAAGGTTGGAAATGTTCTAGACCTTCCCCAGTTTACCAGACCTGGAAGTGAAGTTTTGAAACTGATAGAGGTACGTCGATACATGTTTTTTTTTTTTAATCCAAACATTTTTAATATAACCCTAATGCCTAAGGGAAGTTCTCATAGGATCTTGACTATAATACAGAATGGCATAATTTTAGTTTACCAGAAAGTGAAGATTTAGCTGATGGTGAGTTAGCTAAACCTCATTTTTGTTTCAACCCTTCTTATTGGGAATGTTTCTAAGCTATATTATTTTTTTTTATACATTTATTTATTTTATTTATGGCTGCATTGGGTCCTCGTTGCTGCGTGCGGGCTTTCTCTAGTTGTGGTGAGCAGGGGCTACTCTTCGTTGCGGTACGTGGGCTTCTCACTGCAGTGGCTTCTCTTGTTGTGGAGCACGGGCTCTAGGCACGTGGGCTTCAGTAGTTGCAGCATGCCAGCTCAGTAGTTGTGGCTCACGGGCTCTAGAGCACAGGCTCAGTAGTTGTGGTGCACAGGTTTAGTTGCTCCGTGGCATGTGGAATCTTCTGGGGCCAGGGCTCGAACCTGTGTCCCCTGCAGTGGCACGAGGATTCTTAACCACTGTGTCATCAGGGAAGCTCTCTAAGCTATATTATTATTTTCTGCAACAGTAAATGAATCTTTGGTAATCTGGGTCATGATTCTAAATGTAATTTCTTACTGATTAATACACTAGCACTAGGTTTTATACCAGGTAGACTTACTTTTGAGTTCCATAATATCTTATAATCAAAGTTGACTGATGAGAGTAAAAGGTGATGGCTGGATCCTTAAAAAAGCAGCTGCCAGCTTTGCTTCTTCCTTTCCTGGGAAACTCTGATTTTGGTGGTGGGGAAATGATGGTGGCAACTAGGGCAGAGACTTGTCAGGGAAGATCCTGGGGTGGGGCATTCCAGCTGTACAAGTGAAGCTGTTGGAGAGATTTATGAGTAGTGACCTTACCGACTGGAATGACACTACCTCTTCCAATCTAAGACACTTGGGATTGTTACCATGGCTGTTAGCCTCGGGCTCTAACCCTTTCCCTTCCCTGAGGGAAGGTAAGCTGTGGGCAAGTGTTATCTTTGTCTTATGGGAAACCACCAGAAGAGAAAAACAAGAGGCCACCAGAATTGATTAGAACAACCGGCCAAATCCAAGATGGCAGAAGACCCGACCTCCAGCAGACCTTGAGCCCTGTTATATGTTCATTGTACTACATTAGCATTTATTTTATTTTATTTACTTCGTTTTTTATAATTTATTTATTTTTGGCTGTGTTTGGTCTTCGTTGCTGCGCACGGGCTTTCTCTAATTGCAGTGAGCAAGGGCTACTCTTCGTTGTGGTGCATGGGCTTCTCGTTGCGGTGGCTTCTCTTATTGCAGAGCACGGCCTCCAGGCACGTGGGCTTCAGTAGTTGTGGCATGCGGGCTCAGTAGTTGTGGCTCGCAGGCTCTAGAGCACAGGCTCAGTAGTTGTGGTGCATGGACTTAGCTGCTCTGCGGCATGTAGGATCTTCCCAGACCAGGGCTCGAACCCATGTCCCCTGCATTGGCAGGCAGATTCTTAACTACTGCGCCACCAGGGAAGTCCCTACATTAGCATTTTAAATGACACACCTACTGGCAGCCAAGACAGGAAGGACCATAGAAGGAAGAAACAGAGATGGCAGTCCAGTTCCAGGAAGAACCCCACCCATTCCCAGAAAACCAATGCATAGGGCTCTCCCTCATTAACCTTACCTTTAAAAATCTTGCCGGACCGAGAAGTTGATTTGTGAACTAAGTTTCCACTTCCATTCTCAGCCATTGAATGGCCATTCAATAAAGCTTGCACTGTTTTAGTCTCAGCATCAGTTTCATTATTGGCCATGTGAATCTGAATAGGAAAAGAAACAGGAGGCCTTGGCTGGGCTAGGGCCCAAGTCAGGGTCCATAAGACCAATTCGGTAACATGATTGCAAGATGCACCGTTATTTTATGTACCCCTAACAAGGAAAAATATTAAATTCAATTAAATGATGATACAATTTAAATGATGATACAATGCTTTCTTATAACATAGATTTTAAAAATTATATACTTATTGAAAGTGCTCTTTTAGACTTATTTAGACATAGCTCTTTATCACATGACATTCTTGTATATAAATGGGAAAATGTAAGCAAAATATCATGGCATTTCTAAAACTTTTTTGTTTCAATGCTAAATCATGGTATGATCTTAAAAAAATTAATCTTAAAAAAATCTTTAAAAAGTTCATTTAAAAAATCAGTTAAACGTAACACATGAGGTACCAACCATGAACATATCTCAAGTGGTGACACTGTGAACAGTATGGCCAGGTTCTTACCTGCTCACACAATACACCACCTGGTCAAGGACAAGTGTAGGACTTTGTAAGGCACATCCCAATTTCAGAGATGTAAAGGTGGTGGGAAAAAATGTGCATCTTTTATGTAATGTAAAAATAAATGTAATGTAGTTATTTGTTTCTTTTTTTCCTCTCTTCTTCCTTCTGGCTTAAGTAAGTTTCTGATATTGTTTTGTCATTTGTCTCTTTCAGATTAAATTTGAGTCACTCATGGGAAAAAGTCAGTTAGGCAGGGTTCAGGGTGTGCTGGGTTCTTTTCTTTTTTCTTTTTTGGCTGCGCCGCATGGCTTGTTGGATCTTAGTTCCCCGACCAAGGATTGAACCCGGGCCCTTAGCAGTGAGAGTGCAGGGTCCTAACCACTGGATCGCCAGGGAATTCCCTGGGTTCTTATCAGGAAAGGTTTTACTGCATTTTAACTTATATGGTATTTAAACCTTGTCATCCACTCACATAGATGTTTTAAGAAGCGCTTTTCAAATCTGCACTCAGTATGGTTTTGCTGCTCTATCTGAACATGTCATTGGGAAGTGATCAAATAGGTCATAAAACAGAGGGTTGAAAAAATGTTATATTGTGCAATCACTGAAACTTCTGTAGTTTATAATTAAGTTAGAAACCGATATATGTGAGGAGCAAACATTAGACTGTCTAGCCTTAATAATACTATCTCCTATGCTGGTCGTGGTCTTATTGACTGATAAAAATTTTTTTAATTAGAATTCCCAAACTTTAAATAACATCAGAACATCATAGTTCCCTAAAGCAGCTCCCTCCATTAATCCAGAAACTGGACTGCAGTTAACCAATAACTTCTGTATTAGTGACATAATTTCCTGCAAAATTGTTACTTTGTAATGGTTAACTTCTCTCTTGGTTTGTTCACAGCAGGGGGTAGTTTTCTTTCATGGAAGTCTTCTATTTATAATAAATTCACTGTGGCTTACCACATGGATCCGAAAACAAAACCAAACCCCCCCAGGTACTAAGGGATAATACTGTTTTACCTCAGTAATTATCAGTGACCTAAAGAAAATCCTTTAAAACACTAACTCAAAAACTGTTAGTCCAAAGTGGACATCTAAGGTTTTCACAGAAGTAACCTTTTAATGACGGTAGAGGCAGAGAACTAGCCATCAAAGCATACTTGTTGGTGTTAAAGGATAGTGATTTTCATTTTGGAATTAAAAAAAGGAAAGAAAAGAAACTCTCTTCTGAGGTTGTGTAGAATTAAGGTCTGTGGAGAAATGTAGCCCGTTAGTAGTGTGAAGATATGAAAGAAGCCCCTGGAATGTTGGAGACAGGCCCAAGCCACATTCACTGTGTGGTTCTATTGCCCCAAATCTGAATTACAAAAGGATTAGCACAGTCTACCAACAAAAAAAATCAACCTCAGATATGCATTACTCTAATTTTCACTTTAATGAAATCTGATAACAACCTGGAGAGGCAGCGAGCCCACCAGAGACCAGAGGACCTTGAATTCTTTGGGCTGTGGGGTCTGGGGGGAGGTATCAACTGACTACTAAGCTTTGGCTTTATTTCTTTTTCATTTATTTCCTTATATTTAAAGATAAATATATTCATTTTATAAACATCACTCCTGACTTAATGTAAATAAGATAGTTATACCTACTTACTTAATGATTATGCATATAAATAGAGAACTGGGAGGTAGAAAAACAGAACTTAGTTTGGCATAGTGAAACCATTCCAAAAGTACTGGCCAGTTTGTAGAGTCAAGTTGAAGAAGATAAGCTAACAATTTTATTAATTCAGCATCGAAGAAAGTCGTGTTGAGGGTGACACAAATAATTTTTTTTGGCTAGGAAGGGACTTTTGTTTTTTTTAACATCTTTATTGGAGTATAATTGCTTTACAATGTTGCGTTAGTTTCTGCTTTATAACAAAGTGAATCAGCTATACGTATAAATATATCCCCACATCTCCTCCCTCTTGCGTCTCCCTCCCACCCTCCCTATCCTACCCTTCTAGGGGGTCACAAAGCACTGAGCTGATCTCCCTGTGCTATGAGGCTGCTTTCCGCTAGCTATCTATTTTACATTTGGTAGTGTATATATGTCCATGCCACTCTCTCACTTCGTCCCAGCTTACCCTTCCCTCTCCCCGTGTCCTCAAGTCCATTCTCTATGTCTGCGTCTTTATTCCTGTCCTGCCCCGAGGTTCTTCAGAATCATATATATATATATATATATATTTTTTTTTTTTTTAGATTCCATATATGTGTGTTAGCATTTGGTATTTGTTTTTCTCTTTCTGACTTCCTTCACTCTGTATGACAGACTCTAGGTCCATCCACCTTACTACAAATAACTCAATTTTGTTTCCTTTTATGGCTAGGTAATATTCCATTGTATATATGTGCCACACCCTCTTTATCCATTCATCTGTCGATGGACACTTAGGTTGCTTCCATGTCCTGGCTATTGTAAATAGTACTGCAGTGCACATTGTGGTACATGACTCTTTTTGAATTATGGTTTGCTCAGGGTATATGCCCAGTAGTGGGTTTGCTGGTTCATATGGTAGTTCTATTTTTAGTTTTTTAAGGAACCTCCATACTGTTCTCCATAGTGGCTGTATCAATTTACATTCCCACCAATAGTGCCAGAGGGTTCCCTTTTCTCCACACCCTCTCCAGCACTTATTGTTTGTAGATTTTTTGATGATGGCCATTCTGACTGATGTGAGGTGATACCTCATTGTGGTTTTGATTTGCATTTCTCTAATGATTAGTGATGTTGAGCATCCTTTCCTGTGTTTGCTGGTGATCTGTATATCTTCTTTGGAGAAACGTCTGCTTAGGTCTTCTGCCCATTTTTGGATTGGGTTGTTTGTTTTTTTGATATTGAGCTGCATGGGCTGCTTGTAAATTTTGGAGATTAATCCTTTGTCAGTTGCTTCATTTGCAAATATTTTCTCCCATTCTGAGGGTTGTCTTTTGGTCTTGTTTATGGTTTCCTTTGCTGTGCAAAAGCTTTGAAGTTTCATGAGGTCCCATTTGTTTATTTTTGTTTTTATTTCCATTTCTGTAGGACGTGGGTCAAAAAGGATCTTGCTGTGATTTAGGTCATAGAGTGTTCTGCCTTTGTTTTCCTCTAAGAGTTTTATAGTGTCTGGCCTTTAATCCATTTTGAGTTTATTTTTGTGATGCAAATAATTTAATTGTAAGTGAAGGGAATGGAGAATTGCATGGAGTGTTGAAAGGATTTTGAGCTTAGGTTGCCTAGTTTTGTGAAAGTTCTTTTTTTTTTTCCCCTCCCTATAGTTGGACAGTTAAATCACCATGGAGGAGAAATTGCTTTGTTTAAATAGCTTTTCTGTTTAAAGAATCAAAGTGTCACAACAAACTCCTTGTAGGACAGAGTAAATTGTGTTGTAAGGGGAATTACTCAAAGAAAAGTATCAACATTACATCAGCTTCCAGCAGTCCTGCAGGCAAGCCAAGTCAGCCTAGCAGCTTCCTACACCTCCCAAGCTGAGGCAGAAACCCTTTAAAAAGCCAAGCTCTTTGCTCTAGTCCTCAGTTGTCATAAATGATCAAGTCTCAAGGGGGTTCTGGTTTTCTGTAAAATAGTGTAATACTTTGTTCTTCGGTTTCCAGAAACTACAGTGTATAAGAACAAAACAGATCGATGATACAAATGATGTATATTGCCAACAGATGCACTGAAACAAATCAAAGAGTAAGTCAATTGGTAATGACTTGACTGAAAGAATTGAAAGTCGCTATAGTTCCAGTTCTGCTGCATCCTTTACTGGTACCTCATGCCACTGAGCTAGCATTTATAGGTTCGTTGAGCCGTTTCATGGTTAGTGTTTTTTATTCACCACCAGCTTTAAACTCAGCTTGGGTTCACTCTAAGACCTATGGGTCTATCCACTTGCCCAAAAAAGAAGTGAATGGGTATAACTAACAGATATAACTAGACGTTCTTTAGAACAAACAATATGTAAAATAAGGAGAGTGGTGATTTGATAGAATTGGCACTACTCGAATTACAAATAATGGATGTTATGAGGTGTACCCCTCAAAAATTCTTATGTTGAAGTCCTAAGCCCCATTCCCTCAGAATGTGCCTGTAATTGGAGATCTTTAAAGAGGTAATTATCATTAGGGGAAGTTCTAATACAATATGACAGGAATCCTTTTAAGAAGCTGAAATTAGGGCACAGAAGGTAGAGAAAGGGCAGAATATTTACTATACTCTATAAATGAGAAATAGTGCTTTGCCCAGAGTAGGTTCTGAGCTAGTATTTGGTAATGAATGAATGAATGTGTACATGCATTAGGTAGGCAGCTAAGGTCCAGGACTGGAGGTTAGAGAGTCAGAAGGGGTAGGGTCATAGGTTTGTATATAGTGACTTATTACGAAAGTGCATTTAAAGGAATTGGTAAGAAGCCAGGTAAGGGCATGATTTCAGGCAGTATCCCACTGAGGGCCACTTCAACGTGATTCCACAGGGGAGCTCTGAAGTATACTTTATGCCTTAGAATTAACCCAACCTAAAGCAAGGGAGGAGGGCTTTCAGACTATTGCACTGGTTAGTCACAGGGTAAGGAATCTCATTAATCATACCTCTTACAATGGGATCTACAGAAGTGGTATGTCTGTGAAGCAATCGTGAAGCAGATGTGATGCTGCATTTCAGAATCTCTGGATGAAACTCTCTAATACAGAGGCGTTTCTTATCTTTAAAAAACCCACACTGATATTTAAAATAGTTACTCTCTTGTCTTTTTTAACATCACTAGGTTCTATTAATTTTTTTGAGTATACCTCTCTCACTTTCAAGATCTCAAACCCCTATATTTTCTCAGGTCATATCAGGCCAGTGGGTAAAACTGGTCAAAATTATTAAGGCACAGCTTGGCAGGTTATTGCTTCCTATGAAGCATGCATGTGCATCCCATAACTTTCCCCTTGAAACTTCCTGCAGTTACTTCGAAGAGTTCCCAGGGAGTGAACTCTTAAGTCTGCCCAGCTTCTGCATGTTCCTCATTTCTTGCTCTAGCTCCTTTTGGTGCTATTTCCTGCTGAGGCCTCTACTGTTTGTGAAGCCAGGTACTGCCACCTGTGTACCGTTGCCTCTGTGAGGTGATGCTGTCTCTTGCCAGGTCCCAGCGCCATGGATGCTACGTTACAGTCCACAGGGTCCAGGGAGGCACCGCCAAGGTGACTCTGCTCCCTGTACCAGAAAGCCTCTCTTCTCCATCTCCCTTCCAGATTATATTTTACACACAGCATAAAAGAAGAGCTGTTTGTGCTCAATGCTTTATAGAATTTATAGTGAAATATGTATTTCAAATTTTGCTGATAGCCACATCCAATTCCCCATAATGAGTACATGGGGATTGGAACCTGACAGGTGAGATGCTAAACTTCAGATTGCCCCTCTCCCACAATCTAGCCTTTGTTACTGGGTTTACTTCTCTTACAGCTTTTTACTTTAGGATGAGTTTTTTTTTTTTTCCAGTGATGCCTTAGTTTTTCATAAAAACACATTCCTGGTGGGTCTAACAGTCTGGCAGACATGCTCAGACATACATGAATATTGTAGGGGACATATTGGAGACCTGAGCTAGGACAGCTTCCTTCCTTTACCCTTTTCCTCCCTCCCTCCCTCCCTTCCTCCCCTCCTTCCTCTCTCCTACTCCCTTTTCTCTCTTTTTACACACACACACACAATACTCATTTGCTAGACTATATGCCAGGCACTGTTCTAAGTACTTCATATAGAGCAGTGACAGATCAGACAATGTCCCACTCTCCTGGACATTCTACAGAGTGGCAAGTGCCACAAACAAGAAACAGAACAGGGTGTTGTGACCTACAGTGACTAGGGGACATTTTACATAAGGTTATTAGGGAAGGCCTTTCTGATGAGGTAAACATTCAGCTGAGAGCTGAATGACAAGAAAGACTCAACTGTACTTAAAAACCTGGTACTTAAGCATTCCATTCAGAGAAAATGGCAGTACTTATACCTTTATTTATATTATATGTTATACTCTGCCTTAGAGAGCATCCCTTGCCCCTAAAGATATACAAAGTGGGATTTTACACAGAACCCACCCCTGGTTGACTTGTTCCACTCGCTCAGGTATCGTGTTAGGGTCTGTCTTGATGTTGGGGTCACCCACATGAGTGGCCCTGTCTCACAGGGCCCTCAGCTGGAGGGATCCTCTGTAGATCCCTCTCAGGGTACAGCCATATTCCCAACTCACCACACACTCTAATGAGGCCTCTGGGCATATGGTTTTCAGGGTTTCTAACCTTAGCCCACAGGGAGGGGAGCTTCAGGGAAGTCCCAGCCCAGGTGCAGGATCACAGTGAGGAGAAGGCAGTGGAAGCCCGCAGCCTCCTTATTCTCAGGGAATTCCAGATTCCACATAGTTAAGCCCTAGAAGATGAAGAGTAGGGATTTCTTCAACCACCGTGGAGCATTTCTGATAGAGCAGGAGTATAAAACCTGGATTCCTTGAGATGGCTAAGGGACTCAGGAGGCTCTCGCATGCCCACGGGGGTCAGATTCTCCCTTTCAGCTCCTCAGAGGGGAGGGACATTGGTCACCACAGGCTGGGCCTCCTCAGGCAGCCTCTCATTTCACCTGGCTTCCTCTCTGCTGGGGCTCCGCCATCCAGCCTCACTGTCCTTCACCACGGCCTCCCCCAGCAGACACAGGCCTCCCGTTGTCTCCTGAGCCAGGCCTGGGTCAGAGATGACTATTTGCCTTTTGGGTTCTTCCCAGGCTTATTCCCCCATATTGTCTTTGCTCATCATCCTTTCCTCATGAAGCCTCCTTTCATTTCTCCTCCATCTCTTCACTGTATCACATCCAATCAATTCTTCAAGGCCCACCTCAAGACTCACCTCCTCTGGGTGGCCCTACCCAATTGCTATTGTTCCCATGAATCTCTCCTTTGCTGAATGCCTACAAGCATCCCAATTCTTCCTCTCCCTCCCTCCCCACTTCCTCTCCCTTCTCTTACTTCCCTCCCTCTCCCCTCTCCCTTTCTTCCTTCTCCTCCTTCCTTCTAAATAAGAAAGCTTATTTATCCCAACTCTTTTTTGGGAAAAAAGCCTAAATTTTGAATGTATAACAAAATATTTATAAGGTATATGAGGGATAGAAAATATTAACAATAATACAAAGACATGTGTGCACCACACCCTCACCCCCACCAGTCCAAGAATGAGATATTACCATTTTCCTACAATAGATCGTAATGCTCCTGCCACATCCCATCCCCTGTATTCCCCCCACCCCACCCCCAATGCCAACAGGTAACCACTGTCCTGAATGTTGTGTCTATCACTCTCCCTTACTTTTCTTTATAGTTTTACCATTTTGGATCCTTCAACAGTGAATTCTTTAGTTCTGCATGCGTTTGAACTTTATACTAGTGAAAATGTACTCTATTTCTTCTTCTGTGCCTTGCTTTTCTGACTCAGCATTATGTTTGTGGGTAGTCTTCCATGTTGGTACATGTTGGTGTACGCTGTTGAGTTCATTTTCACCGCTGTATATGGTGTTCTACTGTCTGTTATCTATTTATTTATCCATTCTATTGTTCTTCCACATTTGGATTGTCTCTTTTCTTAATATGAGAAATACTTCTATACACTTTCTTGTAGATGTCTCCTGATGCACCATGTGCAGGAGTTTTTCTAGGGTATTTACAAAGTAGAAGAAATGCTGGTTCTAAGTGGTTGTTCTAGGTTATAGTCTCACCAGTGGTGGATGAGAGTTCCTGTTGCTTTCCATCCTCGATGACTTTGGTTTGTCATATCTTAATTTTTGCCAATCTGGGGGCAAAATCTTGGAGGTTTTAATTAGAATTTCTCTGATTTCTAATGAAGCTAAACATCTTTTCATATGTTTATTGCTAATTTAGATTTCCTCCTTTGTTAAGAGGCTGTCTGAATCTTTTGCCCATTTATGTTTATTTTTTTATTTTTTGCGGTACGCGGGCCTCTCACTGTTGTGGCCTCTCCCGTTGCGGAGCACAGGCTCCGGACGTGCAGGCTCAGCGGCCATGCCTCACGGGCCCAGCCGCTCCGCGGCATGTGGGATCTTCCTGGACTGGGGCACGAACCCGCGTCCCCTGCATCGGCAGGTGGACTCTCAACCACTGCGCCACCAAGGAAGCCCTCTTTTGCCCATTTAAAAAGTTGAGTTAGGGTTTTTTTCTTTACCTTTTTGCATACTGAATAGTTCATATATTCTCAGTAAGTAGTCCTTTATTGGTTATATATTTTATAAATATCACCTCCTAGTTTGTGGCTTTTTTTTTTTTCTGTTTTTGGTTTCTTTCTTTGAACATAAATTCTTAATTTTAATCCTTATTTATTTATTTATGTTTTATTTTTGGCTGTGCTGTACAGCATGCAGGATCTTAGTTCCCTGACCAGGGATCGAACCCATGCCCCCTGCAGTGGAAGTACAGAGTCTCAACCACTGGACAACCAGGGAAGTCCCCTTAATCCATATTAAATCCCAAATCATAATCATCTGATTTTCTCCCTTAATCTATAACATGCGGAATTAAATTAATGGCTCTTTCTAATGTCAAATCAACTTTGCATTCCTGGCATAAATCCAATTTAGTTATAGTATATCTTCATGGTAATTGTTTCCTAGTATTTAGCTTAGAATTTTTGCATTTATGTAATTTTCATTTTATATTGTCCTTGCAAGATTTTGGTATAAAAGTTATGCTAGCTTCTGAAAGATTTGGCGTTAGACTGAAATTATAGTTCCTTAAATGTTTGGCAGAAGTCACCAGTGAAATCGCCAGTGAAGTCATTTGGGTCCTGTTAGTTGTTTTTGTTTTAATCAGATTTGGGAAGTTATTTATGTTTAAGATTATGTCCATTTCATTCTTTTTCAAGTTTATTGGCATAAAGTTGTTCATGGTATCAATCTTATTATCTTTTAAAGGTCTGTGGCATATACAGTGGCCTCTCTCGCTGCGGAGCACAGGCTCCAGAGGCGCAGGCTCAGCGGCCATGGCTCACGGGCCCAGCCGCTCTGCGGTGTGTGGGATCTTCCCTGACCGGGGCATGAACCCGCGGCCCCTGCATCGGCAGGCGGACTCCCAACCACTGCTCCACGAGGGAAGCCCTATGCTATCATTCTTTTAATTAATCTCACCAGAGTTGTGTTGATTTTATAAATCTTTTCAAAAAACCAACATTTGGCTTTGTTGATCATCTTTTCTTAATCCAGCTGTCTGTTGATGGACACTCGGGTTGCTTCTATAGCGTGGTTATTGTATACAATGCTGCTGTGAACATTGGGGGGCATGTATCTCTCGAATTAGTGGTTCTTTTAGTGTTTTGAGAAATCTCCATACTGTTTTCTCCAGTGGCTGCACCAATTTACTTTCCCACCAACAATGCACAAGGGTTCCCTTTTCTCCACATCCTCACCAACATTTGTTATTTGTGGTCTTTTTGATGATAACCATGATCAGTGTTTATCTAACTTTTCTGGCTTCTGAAATCCTTCTCCCTTTGCTGTGTTGGGATTCTGTATAACAGAGAAGAGCTCTAACACAAATTCAGCAAGCAAAAGGAGCAGAGAGAAAGACTGCAAATATATGACTATTTCTGTTGTTGTTTCTCCGCCATAGTTAAATATAGATAAGCCTGGTGCACAGGCTTCTCATTGTGGTGGCTTCTCTTGTGGAGCATGGGCTCTAGGTACGAGGGTTTCAGTAATTGTGGCACACAGGCTCAGTAGTTGTGGCTCACAGGCTCTAGAGCGCAGGCTCAGTAGTTGTGGCACATGGGCTTAGCTGCTCCACGGCATGTGGGATCCTCCTGGACCAGGGCTTGAACTGTGTCCCCTGCATTGGCAGGTGGATTCTTAACCACTGCGCCACCAGGGAAGCCCCGACTCAATTGTTACATTTCCAGGAATTTTAAACATTGTCATTGCATAAATATACAATTAAATAAATTACATTAAAAATAAAGATAATAACTACTCAAAACTCATCACCACCCCCATTTTACTATTATCTCTGAGGTTATATATCTATTGTATCTGAATGGTGGAAATAACATACATGCTACTGCACATCTCATGCTTTCTGTGACGTCAGATTGGAGCTGGAAATTGGCCTTGTTTGCACTACTTAAACTACAAAAGTTGGCAAGTGCTGTGAATCAAGGCTTTCCCCGCCCTGCAAACCAGTAAACATTTATCGCCATATCACTGTCTAAGAGGCAAATGGATAAATGAGTCTGGGCTCAGGAGACAAATCTGGACTAGAGATAGTGTTGGGGGAGGCATCAGAATACAGATGTGGGGCTGCTTCATGGGCTGATGACAAGGCTTCACACTCAGAAGATCCTCATGCTTAGTTTATTGTTCTGTGGCCACCATCTTGAAATTCATAATTTTTGAACAAGAGGCCACATGTTTTTATTTTGTTCTGGGCTGGTATGGATATGGATGGTAGGGAGGTTTAGGTGGTCTGGGGGTGGCTTGATTTACTGCCTTTCATCCCTCAAAACAGGTTTTCTGTCTTATTCACCTACTTGGTAGCACATCCCCACAGATATTTTCCCCATCCATTCCCTCAACCTGTGTATTCTTCACAACCAGCTCACAAAATTTCCTTCTTCTATTTTCCCTCTGTATTGTTCTCTCCTCTTTAGTCTTCTTTTGAAAACTGTTAACTTTCAAGGCATTGATGTATTAAGTAACTTTAATAATAACATTTCTGCCCCAGATTGCAATGTCCCATACATTCGTCTCTCAGATTGGTATGACATGGTGGTTAAGGTGGTCCTGGAATCACAGAAAACTGGGTTTGAATTTTCCCACACGACCTGAGGTGAATTTCTTCTGTTTCTCTACGCCTCAGTTTCCTCATCTGAGGAGAGAGTATTTACCTCTGAAGGCTGTGAACATTAAATTAGATAATCTAATAAGTGCTTAGCACAATGCACATGGTAAGTGTTCAATTAATGGTAGTTATTAACTACCATTATGGTAGTTAACTACCATAATGGTAGTTTTTATTAACACTATTTTTATTCATAGATGAAGAATTAGGAACAGCCAGTAATGAAATTTGCACATGACACATAGTAGGGACGTCTTAGGAGGAACAAAGGGAACACTGGGAGAGATGAGCTGGAAGATTTCAACTTTTTAAAGAGAATTTTCCTGCTTCCATAATATGTGTCCCACAGTAGCTTGGACAAAGCACCTCTTCACTGAAGGTCTCAAAGCTCCTCTCCCCCATCTTACCATACATCGATCCAATCTATACAAACGGCATGGATGTGGGCTCTTGGGCACCGAGAGCCACTTAGCCTTCTTGAGGCAACCTTTTCTCGGCGTAAAGCTACGAATATGGTAGGCACTTCAAAATAATAGATTTTTTTCTATGCCGCTGTATCCCCCAACTTCCAACACAGCGCCTGGCACCCAGTAGGCGTCCATTTATAGAGTGACTGCATGATAATGGCTCCCAGGCTTCCCCTCCTTCCTCCCAAAACACTCACTTATCGAGTCTCTGCCGGAGGCTGCGGGCAAAGCCCGAGGGATCCAGGAGCGAGCCAGGCCTAGTGCACTGATTCCGCTCCCTGCGCGTGGCTGCAGTTGCTATGGAAACGGCGAGAAATAACAACTCCGTTCCCCCCGCGCGCCCCGGGTGACGGAGGCCCGCAGAGGCAACGGCAGCTGGAGGAACAGCGGGAGCGACGCGCGGCCGCAGCCGAGTTCACCGCGGCGCCCCTGCCCCACCCCCGCCCCGCCCGGCCGGGCCCGGCCCGGCCCGGCCCGAGCCGCCCCTCCCCCAACTGGGCCTCGGGTGTCGGTAGGTACTCCGGCCGCGGGCGCCTCCCGGGATCCCACCCACTACCCCCCGCCTTGGGACTTGATTGCCTGCCTCTGCCCTATGTGTTCAAAAGATGCCTATGGGAGCTTCGCCGCGGGGCGGTGCAGGTCATCTGGGGAGGGGAGGGGTCTGGGAAACTCTCTCAATGCACTTTAGGCATTTATTTCTCCGCAAAGAAAAATCTGGGCAATTCCAGCCGGAACCCTAATTACTTTGGGAACAAACAGAAGATTGAGAGGGGAGAGAGCCAGGCGAGGAAAGAAGTTTCATCACATTTATAATTTTATAATTCGTGTGTGTGTGCGTGTGTGTGTGTTCCCACCTCCCTCCCGGGCGCACCAAGTTTGCCTGTTTCAAGCCCCCCGCGCGGCTCCTGTGCAGAGGTGGTTACACCCCGATTCTGCCGGTAGCGAGTGAAACAGGTGTCGTGCGCGCACCGCGATTGCTGATTGGCTGTGCAGACTCTGGTGAAATACTTGAACGTGTCCTGCAGCTGCAGGGTCTTCGCGGGGTGAAAGCCCGGCATACGCACTTGCTTCGCCTTTACCCTTGAGCTTGTCTGTTGCCCGTTCGTTTCAGGACGCGACCCCGCGCAGCGTGTGCCGTGAGGCCGCTGGGGCAGCGGAGGTGCCTCCCCGCTGAGAAGCGAGCGGGAGCGGCGTCCGGTGGGGAAGATGAGCGGCAGCAGCGCCAGGTCCAGCCACTTGTCTCAGCCGGTCGTGAAGAGCGTGCTGGTGTACCGCAACGGGGACCCCTTCTTCGCGGGGCGCCGTTTCGTCTTCCACGAGAAGAAGGTGTCCAGCTTCGACGCCTTCCTCAAGGAGGTGACGGGCGGCGTTCAGGCGCCCTTTGGGGCCGTCAGGAACATCTACACCCCGCGGACCGGGCACCGCATCCGGAAGCTAGACCAAATCCAGACCGGGGGCAACTACGTGGCTGGGGGCCAGGAAGCCTTCAAGAAACTCAAGTGAGTCCTTCTATCCCCACCGCCCGTCATTTCAGAGGGTTCTAAGGTGGAATGGAATAACCCCCGCCCCACCCCACACCTCGGTGCGCTCAGGGGCTGTGACTGTGCGGGTTGATGCCACTCAAGGCTCCCGCTGCGGCTGGGGTCAGAGGTTGAAAGTGTGATTGGAAAAGAAAGTGCACGTACGGAGCAGTAGGAACAGACTTTAAATGTGTGTATAAGGAGTGGGAATCAAAAAAAAAAAAAAAAGTATTCCGTGACTAGCTATTTGGAAAGAGTAACACAAATGTCATGTTAGATATTTGGCATTTTCTGTTCTGCTTTTTCTCTTTCCACTTTTGCTTGGAACCTACCATTTCATTTTAATTTTTGTTGCTGTATAGTTGATTTACAATGTTGGAACCTATCATTTGAGTTTAAATGAAGACTTCTTAAAAATCACTTGGAAGGGGCTTCCCTGGTGGCGCAGTGGTTGAGAGTCCGCCTGCTGATGCAGGGGTCACGGGTTCGTGCCCCGGTCCAGGAAGATCCCATATGCCGCGGAGCGGCTGGGCTCGTGAGCCGTGGCCGCTGAGCCTGCGCGTCCGGAGCCTGTGCTCCGCAATGGGAGAGGCCACAACAGTGAGAGGCCCGCGTACAGCAAAAAAAAAAAAAAAAAAAAAAAAAAAAATCACTTGGAAGTATTGTCACCCATGAAGAAAAGTGCTTTCAACCTTTCAATTCCAAGTAGAACTGACCACACCCCACTTTGTGACCCTCCTCCCACCTCCTGCACGTTTATGTTATTTCCTTAATGCTTGGAAAAGTTTACTGGCTTGCTGTATTTGTCTACATGTCTGTCACCAGGTACTTGATGGTTCAACCTTCAAGGACAGAGGTCGTTAGTGGTGCTTATCCCCAGCTCCTGGCAGGGCACTCACTTATTGTGGGCGTTCAGTGAATCAGCAAACTGTGCTTAGGTCTCTGAAGGGAACAAAGATAAGACAGGACTCCTTGTCTTTTGGAGCTCACAATCTAACAGGAGACAGACTACATGCACACCAGTAATTTTAATGCAAAGTACAAAAGAATGAGTGCAATTAGAAAGTTAGTTAAAGTTATATGGGAGTTGAGAGAAATTATTCCTCGTGGGGGTGGGTACTGTAGGACAGGTAGAATTTAATATTCCATAGGGTTTTTTTTATAGCTTTACTGAGATATATTTCACGTAACATAAACCACAGTGGTTTTTAGTATATTCCTAGAGTTTTGCCACCATCACCACAAACTAATAGTAGAACATTTCCATCACTCCAAAAAGAAACCCTGTACCTTCCCAGTTTCCCCTTCTCCCCATGCTCTAGTAACCACTAATCAGTAGTGGTTAGTTTCTCTGTCTCTATGGATTTGTCTATTCTGGACATTTTATATACAGGCAGACCTCGGAGATATTGCAAGTTCTGATCCAGACCACTGCAATAAAGTGAATATTGCAATAAAACAAGTCACAGGAGTTTTTTGGTTTCCCAGTGTATATGCAAGTTATGTTTACACTATGCTGTAGTCTATTATGTGTGCAATAATAACATTTTGTCTACAAAAAAGTACATGCCTTATTTAAAAAATACTTTATTGCTAAAAAATGCTAATCATCATTTGAGCCCTTAGCAAGTCATGGTAGTAACATCAAAGATCACTGATCACAGATTACCATAACAAATATAATATAATGAACAAGTGTGAAATATTGCAAGAATTACCAAAATGTGACACAGAAACATGAAGTGAGCAAATGCTGTTGGAAAAAATGGCGCTGATTGATTTGCTCCATGCAGGGTGGCCACAAACCTGATTCAATTTGTAAAAAAATGCAATATCTGTTAAGTGCAATTAAATGAGGTATGCCTGTAAAAGGAACCATACAATATATGACCTATTGTGTTTCTGTCTTCTTTCACTTAGCATAATGTTTTCAAGGCTTATCATGTTATAGTATATATCAGTACTTCATTCTTTTTATTGTTGAATAATATTCCATGATATGGCTATACCACATTGTGTTTATCTGTTAATCAGTTGATAGATATTTGGATTGCTTCACTTTTGGCTAATATGAATAATGCTGCTATGAACATTTTCATTTCTCTTTGGGTATGTACAAGTTTTCATTATCTGGGTATGTATAAGTTTTCATTTCTCTTTGGGTATATACCTAGGAGTGGAATTGCTGGATTGTATGGTAAGTCTATATTCCATAGGTATTTTCCCCCCATAGTTTTTAATATAATATTTTAATTAAAATTCAGCTTGGGCCTCAGGATGGGAAAAAAAAACCTTTAGCATAAAATCTATGCTTGTGACTTCTGATTGTGTAGAACTATTTTCCCAAGTATCACTAAAGTTATCTAATATCATCCTAGCTTGTGTAAGTTTGTTTAAATTGAGTTCTAGGAGTTCTGCTTTTTTGTTATGCCAGATGTTCTTTTTATGGGAGGTGAGGGATACATTTGGATTTAGTTTCCCTTCCCTGAAACCTCCTTTAGTATGCTTTGTCTAACTTCCTTAGAAAAGAGCCAAATGAAACTGTACTTCAAAATGACTTAGAACTTAAAGCTGAGAGTCAGGAGACTTGTGTTTGAGCTGTTTATTAGCTCTGCATCCTTGTGTAATTCACTTGACACAGCTAGTCAGTTTCCTAACGCAGAAAAGGAGCATAACCATTCCTACCTCACAGTCTTGTTGTAGAAAGTAAATGGTATGGATGTGAACGTGTTTTGTAAACAACGAAGTGTTATAAACGCAAAGCATCTCTGTGTCCAGTTCCTTTCATTATATACTTCGTTAATTTTTTAAGTTAAATAATTTTCATATGAAGCAATTTCATGGGAATGTAAATCTGCAATTCCAGACTCGCTTTAATAATTCATATTCTCTTTTGTTTATTTAGTGCTACCAACTCAAAAGATAAAAACAGGTACAGTTCCAAACCAAATAGAAAGTGCACTTCAAATCACTCTTTATATATATATATATATATATACACATACATATATATATATTTATGTAAAAGAGATTTGCATGGTTATTTTTGCTTTTAACTCACACACAAAAACCCTGAGTTTGTTATAACAGTGTCCATGGTTAATTTTCCATGCTGACAGATGAATATTTATTTGTGTTAAAGTGGTAGTATCTATGGTTATAATGATAGAAGCCAAGAAGATTTAAATGCTGAATATATTTGAAGCTTTGCAGTTTTAAGTTTACATAACAAATGAAGAAACTGGCAGAACAAAAGAAAGCCCAAAAGATATTGAGGGTAATTCATGCCATGTAGACCCTAATTGATGTTGGGGAAGATAACAATGGTGGAAAAATATTTTTCAAATGAAAATGATCAACTTTGTTCTTGCATATCTTTTACTCATGTTTCTTCTAATATTTTTGAAACGGTGATTAAACTTCAGGTAGCTATTAAACCTTTACTTTATAGCAGAGAATTCTAGAGATTGTTATTTTCCCCAGAGTTTTCCTTATGCATTTTGGGACATTGACTCTACTACATGTGGACCTGAAATCACTTTCCTGCACATGACAATTAGAATGTTTTATTGTTATGTCAGAAATCAGTCCCTGAAGATTTCCAAAAGACCCATCTTATTGTTAAGTGGAGGGAGAATTTTCACTGTCTTGTATAATACTGTTTATGTAAGAGAAATACATGATAATTTGCAGAGGTATGGATTAAGTAAAGCGTTCTATCCAAAAAACAACAAAATAAAACATAGCCAAAATTAATTCTAATATGAACTTTTTTGGCAACTCAGCAATTATGGTAGTTGAGGTAGAGAATGTATCTATCTTTCTATCTATGGTTATAAATTAAATCCTAGATTTATATTTATTTTTAATATTAAAACATTTATTTAGCACCTTCTATGTATGAAGCACAGTGTAACGAGATCACAGTGATGGACAGATAGCTTGAAGTGGACAAAGGTATAAAGTTTTTAGGTTGTGCTTATGCTATAGCTAAAGAATGATCACTAGTTAATATATGTAGCAAATAGTAATGGAATAATAGGGGTCTCCAGAGGTTAACTAGTTTACCCATCTGTATTTTAGCCGAAACAGTGCCTAAACCATCCATCCCACATGGCTGAGCATTTCTGGATCATTAAAGTGCTCTCCCAGGAAAAAAGATTTCCCAGCTTTTCACAGTTGTTACTCTAATGCATGGGATCAGTACTACTTTCTTTGGCCTAAAGTCTGTGATTAATAGAACTAACTATTAAGCAGCTTTACACACAAACCACTCTTTATATCAAAATTGCTATAAAAATAAGAAATACCATATATATAGTAAGTAGCTGACCATTGTGGGGAAAAATGTTCCCCAATGGGAGTATGTATTTCTAAGACTTCAATTTCATTGAAGTTTAGCATGGACATGTGTCAGCCCTGAAAGCAGTTCCTGTTATTATAATGGCTTTTAATTAGTAGCTATTGATTTTTACTTTAGGCTTAAGTATTTCCTATGGCTAGCTTTATATTTTAATAATTTTTAAAAAGGCAATTTACATAGCTGATTCAAAAGTAATAAAAAAAGCCCTTATTGTTTTTTTTTTCCCCCAGTTACTTGGACATAGGAGAAATCAAGAAAAGACCGATGGAAGTTGTGAATACAGAGGTAATGCAAATAATAGTAACAGTGCTGCTTTGTGTTTCTTATGTTATGTCTTAGAGATTTGGAAGACATTCTAATCGAGATAAATTGTCTAATGTATATAAACAGGACATTAGATGTTTTAAGGCAAAGATAACCCTTTCTGTGGATCATTATCAGAAACAGACCGAGTAGGTGTCCTCAGATGTGTAGGACTAGACACAACATGCTCTTATTCTCCCATTTTCTAGCTGCGTGTTCTCTGGTTGAAACCCATAGGGATTTTCCCTGTCAAGTGAGAAGAGATTCTGAGCACTGTGATACCAACCTTTGCCAAAACTACATCCCCTGTCCTGACTTGCTTCTGACAGTCCAATGTCTGAAATGGCCGGGATCACTCTGACTGGCCCTGAGGCTTTCAAAGGAGCCTGTTAAGACTTCCTGTGATATCAGGAAAACACCTCCATGTTAACTTGCATTAAAGTTCACTTGAGCGTGGTCACCAGAAGCTTGCATGAAGACTGGCAATGAGTCTTGTGACACAGATATTCATTCCACTATGTTCCACATAGCATCTGGATCCCTAGTGGAATCGTCTCTAGTGGGTATTCTATAGGATGTATTCCTTAGTTTATGGATGAAAAAATAGATTAAAAACAAAATTAAGGCAACAGCCTTAAACGTCCCAGTGAGACAGGGAAAATGATAGTTAAACCCAGATTGGGATTCTGTTCACCAGCCAGACTTGCCCTCCTCCCATTTGGACCCCACAGAGTCAAGTGCTCCCAGTGGGTGTGTCCTGCCAGTGAAGAAATGACGAACAGGAAAGGAGTTTTTCCTCATTTGTAGTGCAGAGCCCCAGGGAGACCCCTCAGCTCTGGCCATTTCCTCCCGTGCTGGGTTTATGCCCAACAGGAACAAATGGGTCCCTCTAGGAAAAATAAAAAACTACGTAAGAAAAAATTTTAATTGTGCGGTATTTTTAATAACGCGACGTTAAATTCATCATTCAAATAATTTGTGGGAAAACGTGGTAATCCCAGACATTATTTAAAATATTATTGTTTGTATTTTTGATTTTCAGTGTATGAAAAGTTGATAATGTATGAAAGTGATAAGATTTATAGCTTAACGTAGACAAAAATATAAATTTTTCAGGTGGTGCTTATGTTACAGGTAAAGAATGACTGCTAGTTAGTATCTGTAACAAGTAGTAAGAAAAGACATTAGTGTATTAGTTCTGGATATAATATTGTTTGAAGGACACACAATCGCTTGAAGTAAGCTATCAATACCTTTCTTGAAGTTAGTGACTGAAGCCAAATTTCTGCAGTAGGATTTGAAATGTGTGAATTCCAAAAAAATTACGAGTGTATATTTACTCTGGATTCCGGTGTCTTTGATGAAGACATTGGGTCTGGCAAATTGCAAGAGGTGTGCCAAAAATTTTTGGAATATACTTAAAAAAAAAAAGATTGGGCTTCCCAGGTGGCGCAGTGGTTGAGAGTCCACCTGCCGATGCAGGGGACACAGGTTCGTGCCCTGGTCTGGGAGGATCCCACGTGCCGCAGAGCGGCTGGGCCCGTGAGCCATGGCCGCTGAGCCTGCATGTCCGGAGCCTGTGCTCCGCAATGGGAGAGGCCACAACAGTGAGAGGCCCGTGTACCGCAAAAAAAAAAAAAAAAAAAAAAAGATCATCCTTAACGAAAGAAGCATTCACAAGGACTCTAGTGAATTTAATTTGCTAATTGTTCTTCCGCTTTGGAGCAGTAACTACTGATTTCTCTTTACTTGGGGCCTGTGCACGGGCCACACCGACAAGGTTCTGATTTATGAATGCACGTCTTACATGTGACAAATCCACCCCTTATCTCCAACTAGAAGACAGCATCTCTCCCTCTTCTAGAACACTGTATCTCTCGCACTTTACTTCTTACTGGTGATTCCTGCCCCTTCTCATTTGCTCTAACTGCATGGATCCTGCTGTAGCCTTTCATTTCTTCTCAGTCCTTTCCCTCGCAGTCTTCCAAAGGGGGTCATTTTGGGGATGCAGAGCAGGTGGGAGGAGGTGGTAAGAAACTGTTCTGTTTGTCCATGACCTTCAGCACTTTCCCTCATCCACCCAAGCCCCACTCTCCCACTTTTGTCCCCCTCAACCTTCCCTCCCAGTCTAGACAGCAGTGTATTTACTTCCCTCACTTTGCATTTCCAGTCTTTTCCTTTTCGGCCGTGCGGCGCGGCATGCAGAATCTTAGCTCCCCAACCAGGCATCAAACCTGTGCCCCTTGCAGTGGAAGTGAGGAGTCCTAACCACTGGGCCAGGGGAGTCCCTTGCATTTCCAGTCTTGATCTTCAACACAGACACCTTCCTCCCCAAAGTCCACACCATGACCACACGCAAAGCCTGCTTTGAACAAGGAGACCCCTGTTTTCATTGCCAGCAAGGGAGAGTTTTGGGTTACGGGCATCCCAAATAGGAACTCTGAATGCATTTTCCCATAGAGATATCACTTTCTCTGTTGGTTCTGCAGTCTTCTTGATGCTGTTTTAGGTGGAGCACAAGTCAGAAAGGCTTTTGTAGACTGAGCTGAGAACCTCACTTTTATGTGTGTAGTTCTTACTGGGCAGAAATACCTCTCTCTTTTTCACAAGTGATTAACCATCAGACTTTTAGAATTCCTCAAGTTTATAAGATAGAGGACAATCTATGTTCAAAATTTGAGAACAAACTTGACAGACACTGGCCTTTCACAATATTATGGATTCTATTTTTTTTTTTTTTTTTTTTTTTGCCCGGTACGCGGGCCTCTCACTGTTGTGGCCTCTCCCGTTGTGGAGCACAGGCTCCGGACGCGCAGGCTCAGGGGCCATGACTCACGGGCCCAGCTGCTCCGCAGCATGTGGGATCCTCCCGGACCGGGGCACAAACCCATTTCCCCTGCATTGGCAGGCGGACTCTCAACCACTGTACCACCAGGGAAGCCCCAGATTCTGTTTTCTTGATCTAAGGTGGTGATTTCCTTTCAACATTTGTGTCTACTGAGAAAAGAGTGCACACCTGGTAAAATACTGTTGATGTCTGCTATTCTTTGGAGGAAGATAACACATCTTTCTCCCAATCACAGAAATAATTTTGAAGTGGGAACATGAATACATAGAATTGGAGAGTTTAGAGTTGTTTCAGGGAAGAAGTTTCAATGCAGTAGTAGCACAAACAATGTCTATTCAAAGATGTTTCAATATGAAGAGTTAGTAAAATTACCTATTCATCAAAACTGGGCACATTTCCCTCAAATCTGACATATTTCATATTGTTTAAGTTTTCAGTGTTGGGGTTACCTAATGAAAGCCACCACATTGAGGTAGATGATTCAGTTTTTCTAATTGCTTGAAGCATATTAATTCTGATTATTCACAATGCACGTTATAACAGAAGGACTTTTGCCGTTTGTTGGGGTTTTGTAGGACGTGTGGCGTTGGGTCCCACAGCTGTGGCTAGGTTTTCGCATGTGGTAGGAAACCCAGCCAGTGGGTGCTGGGGGTCAGCAGCATTCCTTTCGTCCTCCCGGAGCACCCCCCGCCCAAGTCCATAATACAGTTTACTTGTTCTTTAGACAGTTAATAGTGTAGACGCAGTGGTATCCACTTGCTGACTGCAGGTCACGTAACGAGAATGGGCATGTCATCTTGACGTTCCAGGTTCTGCTGTGGTTTCTGTCGTTGCCCTTCTGTGCCATGAAACTCATCTTGGAAGAAACACTGAAAGGACAGCTAGTCCTATTCCTCTTCTTCTTTGTAGCCACGTCAGCAGGACAGACAAAGGCAGAACTCTAAGGCATCTGTTCCACTAACCTGAAAGAAGTACGTCGTCTTATGTGGCCAACACTTTTTGCAGCAGGAGGAAGGGGGAGGGGAAGCGGAGGAAAGACAGAGAAGAAAAAGGAGATGGGAGAAAGAAAAGCAAAATGGTGACTGTGGTTTGCACCTGCTCCAAAGTTGGGCTGCTCTGTGGGCTCTGAGCCCTTCCTTACCTCTCGACACCAGGTCTTGCTTTTAATAACATCCAGATAAAGAGACCTTCTAGGCCCCCCTTGGACTCCTGCCTCTATTCCCCAGTCATTGTGTTGAGCTATATTTTCATCTTTCTTCCCGCTTTCCCTGCATTGGTGGTGTTTTTTTTTTTTTTTTTTTTTTTGCGGTATGCGGGCCTCTCACTGTTGTGGTCTCTCCCGTCACGGAGCACAGGCTCCGGACGCACAGGCTCAGCGGCCACGGCTCACGGGCCCAGCCGCTCCTCGGCACGTGGGATCTTCCCGGACCGGGGCACGAACCCGCATCCCCTGCATCGGCAGGCGGACTCTCAACCGCTGTGCCACCAGGGGAGCTCCTGGTGGTGGATTTAACAAAGACAGTGTTCTCATCTTCTGACCTTGGTAGTTCATCTCCTTATTTTTGTCTTCCCAGTCCTCTCTCTGCTTCCTTTCCCCGCTCCTCTCTGCCCAGTTTCAGATCTCGTTCTATGTTTCTATGTTCCAAGTCCACTCACCAGCTTCTTCCTTTCCTCTTCAGGGAAGCCGTCTATGGAGCCCTCTGTCCTCATGCACTGGGGGCCTCTGATCCGCATGTGGGATACCTTTCCTCTTGCTTACCAGCCCATATTATGCTGTTACCCTTTCCCTTTAACTGAAGGAGGGTCTTCTTATTTTTCTGCTTTATCCACTTTGCTTTCACATGATTGAACACCCGTACTGTGCAGCATGGTAGGCAGAGAGCAGGGGAGCAAAATGAACAAGACATGTATCACCTCTCACCTCCAGGAATTTACAGTCTTGCTGAAAAGACAGATATACGAAAATCTCCAGTACTGCATAATAAGCGATTCAGTTTGGTAGGGGTTCAACTCCATTTGTGTTGAGCTGTTTATTTCAAGTGCTTTTGACTTTATCAGGTGGCAACAAAGCCATCGGTGAGCTCTTCAAAGGGAAGCTTCCTTCTTCTTTGACCTAGAGTTGTAGATGTTGCTGATCGGCTGATCAGCTCTTCCCTGTCTCCTCCATGTAGTGAATCCTTTAGATTATGACATTCTTTAACACTTATTTAGAGAGCAAAATCTGTTTCACTGTGTAAGAGGCCTTGGATAGGGCCATTCTGGACAGAGGAGACAAGCAGACAGCTTGGCTACATAGCACTTAGGGTGCGCTGGGAGCTGTGAGTCACCAGGTATAAAACGAGTACTTCCCCTCTCTTTTAGGAGTTTGGAGTCCAGGGGAGAAGACAGGGAAGTAAACCAACTATTATTATCCAGGGCACATGTGCTGGGCTAGAGGGATGCTTGGAGGACTGAAGAAGGGTAGATGGGATTAGGTTTATGGGTCAGTCAGTTTTGAAAAGATTTAAAATATAACAGAATCTTTTATTTTTGGCCCATTTCTCTTAGATTAAGGTTTTGAGAATGTCCCTTTCTACTCCTTGATGAAGGAAGATTATTTAATACTTGTATCTGTGTGAAGATCAAAGCCTGTCTCTGACAGAGTGAAAATCAGCTGGATGGAGAAGCAACAAAGGCAGCCTTGCCACTAGTCAGGCTTGGAGGACAGACACATAGCAGGCCAGCTGAAAGTTAGGCCAGCTGCAAAGTTATCATAGAACACTGCTTCTCCCAGTTTTGCAGCAGCTGTAAGATGCCATAAGGGCCTCCCTTTCAGTGATTAATGCTTACTTGCAGCTGACACTCCAGACCTGCTTTGCTGTTCTCATATTTTATTGGTCATCTTTATTTTTTATTTTTATTTTTTGGCCACGCCACGCAGCTTGTGGGATCTTAGTTCCCCGACCAGGGATTGAACCTGGGCCACGGCAGTGAAAGCGTGGAATCCTAACCGCTGGACCACCAGGGAATTCCCTACTGGACATCTTTAGTTGCTAAATCACCCTCACCTCAGAACAACCCCTAGTTAACCCCCACATCTAATTTCACCTCAAAACTGCAGTCACTCCAGAACTGAATCGGCTTCCCTTAGACCCTCCTTGGGATCCTTCAACGAGAGCCCAAACCTTACAAAAGATGATTCCCTCCTCCGTCTTTCTCAGCGTCATTTTGTGCTTTCTCTGAGTGCCATCCCTCGCTGCACCAAATCAATAAATCTGATTTTGTCTGACTACAAACTTGTTCCTGTTGCTGGTAGCCATCAACACGTGTCAGAGCTGCCTGTTAGACTGTACGTCCCTCGGAGGTCTGCTAATTCTGTAGCGTACCTAGCATTAATAGGCTGGTAGTCATTTTAATTCTCTATAGTGTTGAATGTTCCTTATCATAGTTGAGGGAGACATCTGTTTGTCTCAAGCGTGCCTGGTGATTCTGCATTTCACATATGGGTGGGATGTCTCAAATAATTTAGAAGTCTTCATGGCCACTATCTATCTAGCTTTTGTTTCAGGGATAAAATTAGTTCAGTTAAACCTTTGTGTGATTCATTTATTGTCTCTACTAGAATTTGGAGCTATATTAAATGAATGTTATTCATTTAACATGGATTTATTGTGTGACTGCTATGTGCCAGCCATTGTGCTTGTCACCTGAGAACCAAATAACATGGTCCCTGTCCTCATGGAGTTGACTACTCTTTAGCCTTCCTTGCCTGCCATGCCTTACTCTTAACTCTACCAACATTGATCTTTGCTGTAGAACTTGTAGGTTTCTTTGGCTCAAAAGCCCACATTTTAAGGGCTAAACAGTTTTTGAACTTTCTCAATAATGGGTCAGGAAATAATGGGACTAATTTTTGAGGAGCAATAAACTCCTAATTTCTGGAAAATTTGTTCCATTTTCCTGGAGTTATAAACACCTAAGCTGCTAGTTGTAACCTGAATAATGGCTGGAGTTGTCCGTCTCCTATGGTCGAGATAAAATTGGCTTGAACCTCCATTACTTAGCCTTTGGAATGTCCTACATTCTTCCCAAGACTTCTGTGAATTCCTGTGGGGATTATTACCTCATGCTCACCTCTTTGCCTGAGCTTCTGCTTCCAAAGTATTAGCTGAGTTCATAGACTGTCTTGTTCCTCTACAGGTTGTATTTGTTTAAGGCCCCACCAACTCAGAGGTGAAATCCTCTCATTGATGTACACACAGATACCCTGTTCCCACAAGTTTGTGTGTGGTGAAATTTACCAATGGTTTGTAGAAATGAAGTGGGTTTTATAGGTAATCTAGAAGTGCCAACAACTCAGAACTTAATATCAGACTTCCTCATTCTTAAAAATAGCTTGGTGTTATATGCCAGTTCAGGTTCTAGTCTTTGACCTTGCTTCTTGACCTCCTCTTTCTTTTTTTTCCCTCTGCCATTCTCTTCTCTGTTCTCTCCCACTCCAGTTTCTTTTCTTTCTTTTTCTTTTCTTTTTCATAAATTTATTTATTTATTTATTTATGGCTGCATTGGGTCTTCACTGCTGCGTGCAGGCTTTCTCTAGTTGTGGTGAGCGGGGGCTACTCTTCGTTATGGTGCGCGGGCTTCTCTTTGCAGTGGCTTCTCTTGTTGTGGAGCACAGGCTGTAGGCACACGGGCTTCAGTAGTTGTGGCACACAGGCTCAGTAGTTGTGGCTCGTGGACTCTAGAGCTCAGGCTCAGTAGTTGTGGTGCACGGGCTTAGTTGCTCTGCGGCATGTGGGATCTTCCCGGACCAGGGATTGAACCCATGTCCCCTGCATTGACAGGTGAATTCTTAACCACTGCACCACCAAGGAAGTCCCGAGCTGATGTCTTAAAAATAAATCCTCAAATTAGAATCCAAAGACACTAATGAATGTCTTCCCAAGGAGTGGAAGCTTACTCGTTGGATAAACATCATATTGGATCCTCTTGAATACACCTCTCTCAGTTTAGATTTTCATTTATGGAGAATTTGGATAACTGTTGTTTCTTCTTAATGGGGTAGAGTATTGTAGGAGTACCTTGGAGGGGAGGAAAGAATGGAAGTGAGTTTTTGAAGCCTCAGAACTTGGCCTGGTCTGAAAAGTTTGTGGGAACATGGGTTGTACTTCTGGTCAGTCACCCAGTGAATGTCTTTAAGATTTTGAATATCATTATCAAAACTTCACATTTCAGTTTAATCATTAGGCACCATCTGCAGTGAAACATACTATGAGATTTGCTACTTAAAGGCTTTGGGTTGGGAATGGATTTCTAGACATTAAATTGGGTGTAATTATTAACCTTACTGCGGGAAGGCATGGGGCTCTGTGGTTTCACTAACTAATCTTTAGCCTGGGAATTCTGAGTTCAAAGGGGGAACTACAAAATAGTTAAACTCCTAAATATTTGTTTCCCTAACTTGGGGAAAGATTTCCAGATTATGTTAGTCAAGTTTACTAATTTATCGAAGAATCAAAGAAAATGAAACCCACTTTTGTGAGCTCTTCCAACAATAATTGAAGCCCCTTTCCAATCTTTTATTTTACACCTTTCCCCCATCTCTCTAATGTATCTGCTAAGTGAGAGGCATTCTTTTAAGGACAGCCAGTTCACATCAGTGGTCATGGTGATTCCAAGGTGTCTATGACCTTGCCAAGGCTCTAGGAAGATAGAGTTTTCTGTTGAAGAACAAAACTGGCCATATTTCATTTTTCTTTCTTCTTTTCAAAAAATATTTATTTATTTTATTTTTGGCCGTGTCGGGTCTTAGTTGCAGCACATGGGATCTTCACTGCGGCATGCAGGATCCTCTGCTGTGGTGCGAGGGCTCTGTAGTTGCGGCACGTGGGTTTAGTTTCCCCGTGGTATGTGGGATCTTAGTTCCCTGACCAGGGATTGAACTCACGTCCCCTGCATTGGAAGGCGGATTCTTAACCACTGGACCACCAGGAATTCCCTCGTTTTTCTTTCACGCTTTCTTGTCTTTTCACTTTTCTCAGTATTGAACTGTGTGTGTGTGTGTATGTGTGTGAACAAGAGGAAGAAAGAGAGAATTGTTTATGTCAACCTGGAAAATATTGGTCTAATGAAAAATATCCATTAATAACCCTATTCAGCTCTGATCAAAATCTAAAAGACGGGTGATTTTAGTTTCTCCATTAACATGTGCCATGGCATTTGTTCCAAATATCTTGCATTTTCTATTTGGCATTTAGACATGATTTTAGAATGTCTGTGAAATTGGAAGATGTGCACGTTAGGGTATGTATATCTTTTCTATTTATAGTAATAAGCTGTTCTAAGCAAAGACAGACATTTAATAAACAGTTATAAAATAATTATCGGGGCTTCCCTGGTGGGGCAGTGGTTGAGAGTCCGCCTGCCGATGCAGGGGACGCGGGTTCGTGCCCAGGTCCGGGAAGATCCCACGTGCGGCGGAGCGGCTGGGCCCGTGAGCCATGGCCGCTGAGCCTGCGCGTCCGGAGCCTGTGCTCCGCAACGGGAGAGGCCACAACGGTGAGAGGCCCCGTGTACCGCAGATAAAAAAAAATTATCAACCTTTTAAGAAAAAATAGAAAAAATATCTAATAAAATAAATTGCTAGCTAATTATGTGTGTTTAAAAATATCACTAAATCTAAGTATTGAACTATTCTCAGTAAGACATTTCATTGGCCCCACGAAAATAAAGCCCTTTTTGGCAACACCAACAGAACTTCTTGTTCGTACAGTACATGAGATTTGGAAACACAGAAGATGAAATTTTAGGCCTATTTAGTACGATCTGAAGTTCTGCCAAGGTATACCAAGCTTTTCATTGATGGATACTCTGCATCTCCTAGAAAATCAATACTTAGGTTCACATTTTAGGATGATTTTTAGAATGAGCTTATTGCATTTTCTTGTGAGTCAAAGGGACAATTCATGATGGAAGTATGATTATTTCCACATGGTAGGAATAATAGGAAAATGTGACCAAATAGCGAAGTATAGTCACAAGGAAGACAAATTATGCTCAACCATTTATTGAATGCTGCTCATGTACGATTTCACAGTTTCTTGAGAATATTTATCCAGAGCCTGCTGAATGCCAGGCAGTGGGCTAGATTCTAGCCACACAGATATAAAAAGACACTGAGTATGTGCCAGTCAGAAATTACAGCAAGGTAATTGTTGTCAGAGGACGCTGAAAAGAGTTTTCAAAGAGACGCTATGTGAAAAAGTGTAAAAGATGGGAAAAATAATACCAGAGAGTGTTAATCCAGGGGGAGAGAATTTTTTATTTAGACCTAATTAATAATTGGCTTCAATGCTTATAAAGAATATGGTGACTAGGTCTTCTCCATCATAACTGGGTACCGAAAAGGGGAAAAAAAAATTAAGCTGTGGTGTGAAGTTTGAAGAATTTCAGTCAGATTGAAAGAAAGCTTTAAAAAACTTGGTTAAGACTACTAAGCATTTATTGAAAGAAAGTGTCGTATCTTCTTTTCATCTGTTTTAAAATATAAATCCATTCCTTTGACTTGCATATTTCAGCTGCATACCAAAATGGCAGAGGTGAATTGAGGTTTCCCTCTAACCTCAGGTTTTGTGGGTTAGGTTGCCGTCAGAGTCTTCCTGGGAAGCCCGGAAGGACTCCTTCCCAGGTTGTCATCACAGCCCCTCATGGAGGGAGCAGTGTGTGGGAGGAAACTGCCCAGGTAACTGGCAGCAATCCGTGCTGGTACCTTCGGCTGTGATTTCTCAAGTTGCAGAGTTCTTCTGTGTAAATAAGCAGGCGGTGCTGTGATTTGCTGGTACTTCCAGTCAGAATTTTTAAAAAGCAACAAAATTTGAAGGCACACCATGAAAGTAAAGGGTTTGGAGAATATTCCTGTTTTGGAATGTGGTTTTTGTATTTAGAACTGTAGCGTAACCTCCTTGACAGATACAGCAGCCATCTAAAGAGATGTTTCAGGTTTTTTTCCCCACACATTGTACATTCAGAAAAGAAAACCCAAGAGAGTGAGGTGTTAAAGGAATAAGGGAAGTGAAACTCAAAGGAATCAGTAATAATAAACAAGCAGGGCTTCCCTGGTGGCGCAGTGGTTGAGAGTCCGCCTGCCGATGCAGGGGACGCGGGTTCGTGCCCCGGTCCGGGAGGATCCCACGTGCCGTGGAGTGGCTGGCCCGTGACCCATGGCTGCTGGGCCTGCGCGTCCGGAGCCTGTGCTCCGCGACGGGAGAGGCCACAGCAGTGAGAGGCCCGCATAGCGCCAAAAAAAAAAAAAAAAAAAAAAAAACAAGCATATAAGGTCATCTGTGATGATGCATTCATTTTTTATTAGGATATAGAAACAGTTTAAATTATATTTCTCTTTAATTAAGAACAGATTTGTGTGTGTGCGCTGTGGAGTAATCTTAAATGCCTAACTTGTGGAAACTTGGTTTCAGAGATCCAGAGTAGCACAGAGCAGCAATAAATCCTTAGACTGTTCCTCGTGGAACAGCATGGTGAGAACACCATGCTAATGAAGGCAGGAACTTGGACTGGGACCCCATGGACTCTCAGTTCTACTAGGTCCCTGGCCCCAGACTGTCCCCCAAACATCTAGCTGTCCTCTCAAGTGCGGCATTGTTTAAGGCATAGGTGAGAATGTATGTGAAATTCAGCTTACATCTATCACTGTATTGCAGAACAACTAAAAAGGTCCGTGTCCCACAGGTAGTAGGCTGATAATCTTATCTTTGTGTCCAAAATAAAACATATTTCTGTGTCCTTCAAAATGGATGCATGGAGGCATTTTTTAAAGGTAGGGCAATTTATTTACATTTGGTTTATTTCAGCCTGAAGTATAAAGGTGGTGTGCTTTAGTATCTAGCTTGGTCAACAATGAAAATTCCCATTTATTATTGTGAAAGACTCCTTTTTAAGCAGCCAGCCAGATCAAGCTCAGATGTCATCCCATGATTACATAGTTTGGATGTTTGGTTTGTTGAAATAAGGTTGATTTCAGCCCACCTGTTAGCTGGGGACAAAACTAAGTGGTAAGGGCCTGTGGGAGAGTGAAAACTAAATGGACTTGGTATATTTGCAATGTCTAATGTTTAACCTGGGACATTTCTCTCTAGGAAATTTCTAGTGGCAGTCAGTCCATGCTGCTTTGTGGTTTTTTCCTCACCTTCTGGCAGTATTTTTGAGTTTCAAAGATTTATGAACCTCCCTGGCCATCTTGCTATTTCAAATTATACAACCTAATGTAACTGGGCTGCCAACTTCTGGCAATATTTATAAAAGAAGTCATCTAATATTACCCAAGTTCCATTTTGTAACTTATATGGTGATTGATAAAACTCCATAGTCACAGCTTGTTTTTCTAGAAGTGAACAGATAGCTCAATTTCCTGTACTATGAGTTTTGCATTAGCCTGTGTGCTGTGGGATCTCCCACAGCTGGTTTTTAAAAGCTGGGTTAAAGGGACTTCCCTAGTGGTGCAGTGGTTAAGAATCCGCCTGCCAATGCAGGAGACACGGGTTTGAGCCCTGGTCTGGGAGGATCCCACATGCCGCAGGGCAACTGAGCCCACGCGCCACAGCTGCTGAGCCTGTGCTCTAGAGCCTGCGAGCCACAACTACTGAGCCCACGTGCCACAATTACTGAAGCTCGCGTGCCTAGAGCCTGTGCTCTGCAACAAGAGAAGCTACTGCAATGAGAAACCCGTGCACCGCAACAAGGAGTAGCCCCCACTTGCTGCAACTAGAGAAAGCCCACATGCAGCAATGAAGACCCAACGCAGCCAAAAATAAATTAAAACAAACAAAAAAAAGCTGGATTGAAAAAGTGATTTGAGGACTTCCCTGGTGGTCCAGTGGTTAGGACTCCACGCTTCCACTGCAGGGGCATGGGTTCGACCCCTGGTCCGGGAACTAAGATCCCATATGCTGTGAGGCGTGGCCAAAACAACAACAAAACCAAAAAACCCCCAAAGCAAAAATAACAACAAAAGGTTTGAAATATCAATTTAAAAATTACAAATATATATATTTACTATAGCATAGAGATTCTTTTAGTATGGCTTTTGCAGTGTAGCTGTTTCTCATGAACTCTCAGTTGGCTAATATTTAAATTAGTCAAATAGTATATGGAAGTTGGATTGAATTAACTTTTCTCTAGCTGGTACTTCTTCTAATCAGGTTGCTATTCCCTTATGTTATCCCTGTTTCAATTATTTTATCAATAATATTGATTACCTTTGTCTGACTCTTCTTACCTATTATCTAAACATGTATACATGGATATGTATATAATGAAGTATAGGCATAGGCAATGTGATTTGTCATTGGGATTTTTCAGCATTTTTACTTAGTGACTCTTATTTATTCCTAAACTCTCTTCCTCTCTTCCACTTCCCTAATTCACTTGCTTATATAGAACCATATTCAAATTGTAATTCTCTGTTTATGAATTCCCTTTGCTCTAGCTTATGGTGTCAAGTTAGTAGAGTTGTGTGCATCAGATTTGGTGCCAAGAGAATCTGTCCAATGCTTATTATAAATGAAATTATCCTAGAAAGACAATCTTGGTTAGATATCTGCATTTTAATCTGTAGCAATGTCAGTTTAGCTTGTGTCCCAGACACCATGGGATTATTCTGAGTATATAGACAGAATTATAGAATCATAATGGCAGTCTTCCAGTACTCCATCTAAGTGATCCTAAACGATTATAGAAGAAGGCTTTGTTGAGGTGTGTGGAGAAGGGGAGTCTGGCAATGGGGTGCTCTGTGTTTCTGTTATTATTTTAGACCTTCTTGCATGTGGGAGGGTTTGGAGCTTAACGGAATGACACACACTAAACTTCCAGCGCTGTTCTGATAGTTAGAGCTCAATTAATGGAAATTATGCCTCATTGCTACTGACGTTAACAAGAGCCCTGTGGTAAGTGAAATAAGAGATGGATCACTGACATTGTATTGGCTGCATTTACTGGCTATGTCCCAAAGGAGAAAATGTAAATGTAAATGCTCGATGGAGTACAAAACCCTCTACGGATGCTAGGAGATACTTATCACTCCTTCTGACTGGGATGACCATAGATTAGATGTTTAATAAATGGTTGAGATTATTATTATATAAATACATGAAAGAGGAAATACATTAGTAAATAAAGTAGCATACAGTAAACTTGGGCGTGAGACTGAATCTTGGAGTTGTTCTTCAAATATTGAGAGTTTACATAATTTCACAAAGACTGAGATGTATAGAGAGTGAAAAATATACACTTGACTTAGTTGGGATATTGTTGGGAAGGAAAAGAAAATATCTGTGTCTTATTTTAGTGGAAAAGGAATTTAAAAAAATATATTGGATATCCTTTAAAACCTCTGGTAGAGCTGCAGAACTGAGCTCAGAGAATGAGGGAATTGAAGCAGCTAGAATCCAGACCACATTATGCCACAGGACCAGGCCGTTAAGGATGGTACTGCCACCACCATGATCAATGGAGACATTTCAGCTTCTCAGGCCACTGCCCCGAACCTTTCACAGTAGATGTGGTAAACACTACCCCTAGAAACTGGGCTTCATTGCTACTGATGGTACCACTTTTACCTTCTCTGCTTTGTTGTGTCACTGGAACTGGTGTTAAAGCTCTGGATGGGACTGCTGGGCCAAGCAAAGGTCATGTTCTGATGGTTTAGCTTACGGTAGGGCTGATAAAGTGGACATCGGCCTTTTTAACCTTCTGTGACTAGTGGTAGGATCTTCTTCTCCCCAAGCTTCATGTGATGGGAACCCTATTCTTATGGAAGATGCATTCAGATGCCGGAAAGCCAAAATCTGACAAGTATTTATTATACATCTTTCTGCCAAAATCAATGCTAACGTTTCTGATACCTCTGAAGACATACTCATCCTCTTCCTCAGAAGGAGGTTACCCATTGTCACCTTAGTTATTGTATCTTGTTCCAAGTCAGGATCTCTGGGTGATGTCTATTCTTTTTCTAGTTCTGCTGCCGTCCCAACTCAATATTTTGACATAAATGTAATTATTATTACCTCCTATAAGTCAATGAGATGGGGGGGAGGATATTAGTTATAGACAATATCCAAGATATACAAGACATCACAAGAAAGGAAATAGGGTATTTCTTCAGAGAGTCATGAGACTGGAGATAGTATTCATGCTTTCCTTTTCTACCCTCCTTCCTACCTTTAATTAACATTGGTTTGGCCAAAAAGTTCATTCGGGTTTTTCTGTAACATCTGATGGAAAAACCCGAACGAACTTTTTGACCCACCCATACTTCATCTGCTTAGCATTCTTAATTGGTTGGGTGGCTCACATGTTTGTTCTGGAGGGATCTGAGCTGTTGGTAGTGTTGTCAATGTGGGATTGCTGGTGTTTTCCACTAACATCATTGTTTTTAAGAAACTATGAATTATATATAACCTACAAAAGAGAAACCATAGCTACAGTTTGTAGAACAATAAAATTAACATCTGTGTACTCCATTCAGCTTAAGAAACAGGGCAGAACAAATATAGTTAAAGCCCCTATGTCTCTCCTTAGTCCCATTTCTTGCTTCTTCCCAAAATGTAAGCACTATCTGGAATTTTATATTTATCATCTCACTGCCTCTTGTTTTTCTTAATAGTTGTGCTACATATATATGTTATCCTAAACAATATGTAGTTAAGTTTGGAACTTAGGTAAATGGAATCATACTCTGTGCGTTCTTTTGCAACCTGCTTATTTTGCCCAGCATTATTTGTGGTATTCATTCATGTTGTGGGGAGTTGTATCTCTTTCATTCACCTTGCAGCACTGTGTTCCATTTTATAAATATACTACTATTTATTCATTCTCCAATGGGTAACATTTGGATTATTTCTAATCGCTCCTCCTTCTTTCTTTTTTTTTGCGGTATGCGGGCCTCTCACTGTTGTGGCCTCTCCCGATGTGGAGCGCAGGCTCGGTGGCCTTGGCTCACAGGCCCAGCCGCTCCGTGGCATGTGGGATCTTCCCGGACCGGGGCACGAACCCGTGTCCCCTGCATCGGCAGGCGGACTCTCAACCACTGCGCCACCAGGGAAGCCCCTTCTTTCTTTTTTGTATTACTATTGAAAATATTTGGGGCATATCTCAGTTCATAAACACAAGGGTTTCTCCCTAAGAGATATATTCAGAGTTTGTGCCCAAGAGCCAATGTCTGTTCATTCCTCAGTGGGCTGAGTATTTTACTCCCCCCCAGGGCATAGTTCTCTGGTGAATGGTTTCAGGTCTCATTGAAAGGACTTTGAGGAAGACTCAGAAGTTTTTATTTGTGATATTAGGATATAAGATCGCTTGGCAAGGGCCAGGCCTCAGGTATCAGGATACCTTCAGGGGCTGTGAGGTCTGATAATTGACTGTGGGCTATGACAACTGGAAGTTTGAGTCAGGCTTCTGTTTACAAGATCTGGAGATTTTTGTTATAGAAATGAAGTAGTGAGTCGCACAACTCTTTTAACCTTAGAAGTCCCAAGATCATTCAGGCAGCATTATAGGGCCTTACAGGTCAGTTTATTGTGGTTACGACATTGACTGTGCTGCCTCTTACGGTTACTCTGCCTGCTTTGTCCCTGGAGATGAAGTGCTGCTTTTTCCTTCTGCCATCCCAGCAATCCTGATACCCCGCTGGAACCAGAGAGCCCACTTAAAATGCAGCATCTTCTATGCACCAGCGCACTTTTAGAGTGGCTGGAGCAATGTTCCTCACCCATGGGTTCCTCAAGGCCTTGTTGAAGGGAGGGTGTTTGGGATCCTTCTTTGAGTCACATAGGTAGGAGACTAGTGGCCGAAGCGCTCATGAAATTCTACTCCAAGATTTCTGTCTCCTGAAGTCTTTGGCTGCTTCCTTCCTTGGAGTCACTTAACTAATTTCTGTAAAGGGCAGGCAGTAAATACCTTAGGCTTTTGGGTCATATAGTCACTGCTGTAAGTACTCAACTCTGCTGTTGTAGAATGAAAGCAGCTCTTGGCAGCTCGTGAGTGGTGGCTGTGCTCCAGAGAACAAGCAGAATGTGGCCCATGGGCAATAATTTGCCGACCTTGGCTCTGAATTATATGGAAGAAAAATTGGCATCTTAACTTCTTTATTGAGGACCACCACTAAGTCCCAGGTTTGGTTTTTTTTTTTTTTGCAGTATGCGGGCCTCTCACTGTTGTGACCTCTCCCGTTGTGGAGCACAGGCTCCAGACGCGCAGGCTCAGCGGCCATGGCTCACGGGCCCAGCCGCTCCGCGGCATGCGGGATCTTCCTGGACCAGGGCACGAACCCGTGTCCCCTGCATCGGCAGGCGGACTCTCAACCACTGCGCCAACAGGGAAGCCCTAAGTCCCAGTTTTAATAAACTAGCTAAGCAAAAATTCAGGGCTATTTCTAGCTGCTCAAGATAGTATATTGTGTCTAGTCTTTGGCAAGTACACCCATGGTGATAAAAGGTGATACCTCATCCAGTGTTAGTCTCAACTATTCTTCAGTGAACACAGTATCTGGGACTGTGAAGTTATTAAAATATTTTTTTTCACTAAATGTGCTTCAAAATTACTGTACCCCAATGAGCAATCACCATAAACTAGAAGTCAGTTTTGTTTGCAAGGGCTGTCTTCCCTGCTCTATACTTGGTTTCTTCCTTTGTTTCTTCAGAGAATGGTACTACTTACCCATCTTGTTTTGAGAGTCAAAAACCTCACTCATCCTCAGTGTGTAGTTAATCACTTCCATCAGTTTTAACTCTCAAGTATCTGAAATTCATCCATTTCTCTCCACCTCTACCCCCACTATCATCATAATTCAAGCTACTATCGTATCTTGCCCAGTTTTCCTTGGTAGTCTCCTACCTCGTCTTACACTCTTTCTGTTTCTTCTGCATTCTGTTTTCTCTTTTATTTCAACCAGAGTATTGAAACACAGATTTGATTATGTTACCATGGGGTTTAAAACCCTTCAGTGACTTCCCATTACTCCTAGCATAGAGATAAATTCCTTAACTTACCCTCTTAGGCCTTATGCCAGTGCTTTTCAGACTTCAGGTTGTGACCCTTTAGTACATTGAAAATCAATTTAGTTGTGACAAATACATACAAAGATAGAATAGACGATAGTAGATTGCATGATAAGTAGTGAAGGTAACTCCTGTTTTGTGAAACTGATTTTGATTGAGTGTGTGTACATGTGAATTAAGTTGCAGTGTAAGATGTATTCCTTTCTTTGAGTGGTGGTCAATAAAAGTCTGAAGGATATTGTCTTACGTGTTCTTGTACCTTCATATACTTCCAGATCCACTCTTCCAACACTTTCTTTTGCTCTTTTCTCTTTACCTTGCCACTCTCCATCAAGAGGTAGAGTCTAATTTTTCTTCCCGTGAACCTGGATGGGACTTTGGCTTGCCTGGGAGAATAGGATGCAACAGAAGTGACGTTGCATGACTACTGGCCTTCCTTCAGACCATGGTGTACCGATGCTACCTCTTGTCTCAGGACCTTTGCACATCGCTGTTCTCTGAGTCCTGGAACATTCTCCCCTGTTCTTCTCTTTGCCTCTTTTGCTCATACTCACCCCAACTCAAGTGTCATTTTTTCAGGGAAGCCCTCTCTGACCTTCCTAACTAGATCAAATTCCCCCACTATTGGTGCATATTGGGCCTTTCTCCTTGTTACAGTTGCATTTATCTTTGTGTAGCTGAATAGTTGATTGAAGTCTTTTCTCCCCCTAGATTATAAACTCTAAGAGGTCAGTCATTACATCTGTTGACACTCATCTTTGCACCACCCCTGCATTAAACACAGTATCTGGCACACAGAATTTTTTTTTGAACGAATGAATAGTAATCATGCTACTTTCCTGGTATATGAAAATGGCTGTAATCAGTTTTTGCTTTAAATACTACTATTTCCTTCATATTTAAAAAATTTCAGATTTTTTTTGAAAATGAAGTGTTCCAGTTTTTAAGGCTGTGATGTAAATTACCCCACAATTTAGAAGCATATGACAATGATTTATTTTGCCTATGGGTCCTGTGTGTCAGGCATTCAGGGATGCACAGCAGAGATGGTTTTTCTCTGCTCCATGAAGTCTGGAGCCCTAGCTGAATACTTGCAGGCTGACTGCTGGAATCATGGGAAGGCTGTTCACTCACATGAATGGTGGCGAATGGTGGCTGTCAGCTGGACCTTACTTCCTCTTCACCTGCCCGTTTCCACGTGGTATCTCCTTGTGGGCTAGATTGGGCTTCTTCACAGAATGGTGGGGTTCTAAGGGCAAGTGTTGAAAGAGAATCTGACAGACAGGCAGATAGACAGACTCAGAAGTCATGCAACATCACTTCCCTTACATTCCCTTACGTTCTATTCTTCCAGGCAGTCCAAAGTCCTGTCTAGGTTTGGGGGGAGGGGAAACAGACTTCACCTCTTAGTGGGGATTGGCAAGATTCTGGAAAAGGAAGTGGGCCAGAAGTATCGCTGTGGCCATTTTTGGAACACACCCTCTGCCACACTGGGAATTTGTTTCTGTTATAGCATTTAGGTACGGTCATTGCATACCTTCAGATGTCAATATTTTGATGATTACCTTGTGAATTATTACAAAGGCTCTCCTCCTTTTCATATCTCTTATTTTTGAGTATCCAGAAACAAACTGATTTTTCGCTTAATTGCTTATAGAATTAACTACACTGTATATATATGATTTATCCCAATATAAACAACTTCTCCTTAGTCTTCTGGTTGCTCAGGAAGCACCACTCTATTCTGGGAAATTTTTCCTGTAGAGTATTGACAACACAGAAAACAGATCATGAAGGAACCATTTAATTTGATCTTCTGAAATGTAATTTGTCAGTAGAACTGAGTAGAAACATTCTATTAACATGTAGAATTTAATCTGATAAATTTGAACATTCACATGCAGATAATCTGAAAAAGTGACTTCATGTAATTATGACGAAATATTTGAAAGAATTTAGATATTTCTAACTATATCAAATATTTTTATTGTAATCAAATATATATACTTAGATATAAGTAATAGAGAGAAGTTAATCCTAAATATAATTATTTAATTTTAGATATTTCTAACTATATCAAATATTTTTATTGTAATCAAATATATATACTTAGATATAAGTAATAGAGAGAAGTTAATCCTAAATATAATTATTTAATAACTTTTGTGCTTAATTTTTAAAAATTAGGTCACATTTACGTTTTTTCCAAATATTTTTTTTCCTCTTCTTTCTAAGCAACTTATATTTAGCATTTTGGATGTCCTCATCCTTACTCTCTTAATTTTTTCTTTCCAGTGTGTTCATGTCTTATTTTCAAAGTTAAAAAGTATATATGCTGTGATGTCTTGATTAAGTGAAGATATTTTTGATTAAGTGAAGATATTTTTGATCAAGTGCATGCGTTGTTGGCTACCATCTCCCCTCCCCACACCAATTGACTTTTATTTCTTTTTTTAAAAATTTATTTATTTTATTTATTTATTTTTGGCTGTGTTGGGTCTTCCTTGCTGCGCATGGGTTTTCTCTAGTTGTGGCGAGCAGGGGCTACTCTTCGTTGCGGTGCGCGGGCTTCTCATTGCAGTGGCTTCTCTTGTTGCAGAGCACGGGCTCTAGGCATGGTGGGCTTCAGTAGTTGTGGCTCGCGGCCATAGAGCACAGGCTCAGTAGTTGTGGCACACAGGCTTAGTTGCTCCGTGGCATGTGGAATATTCCAGGACCAGGGCTCGAACCCGTGTCCCCTGCATTGGCAGGCGGATTCTTAACCACTGTGCCACCATGGCAGTCCTGACTTTTATTTCTTGATAACATTTTTATTAACATGTTAATTTTGGTGAAAAATACTCCAGATCATTTCTGCAATTGGTATTTGTGGTTGACTTGGCTTAATGATTAGCATAGGAGAGGGATTGAAATACCAGGGAGTCAAAGCTATAGGTAAGATAAAAACAAATTATGATTAGCAAAATTTAATAAATGAAAGAGCTGCTTAAGAAATAAGTGAATGAGTGACAAGGTAACTCCTTACAATACCAGTCTGAGCTGTCATCTGAATGTCACTGAGTCTGTACCATGTTTAGATAATTTTAGTGACTGTTGTCAAATAAAGGGTCGGGTTTAAAATATTACCATTTTATATATAATGTATCATCCATTCTCATTAGAGGAAATAGAGTTTTCTGTTGTGAAGTTTTGAAGACTGTTTTGATAAAAGTGTTTGAAGTCAGGTTAAGATGATACGGAATCTTTCCTGTCTAACCCGAAGACGTAGAGAATTTACTAGTAATTTGGCAAAAGTAATACCTGTTTCTTTCAGAGAGGATAAATGATGTATATGATTTAGAAGTTAATCAAAATTAAAGGGCCTCACGTATTTAGTAGAAGTGTAACTGCCAGCAAGCCTGTGTCAGTTTTGTTTGTTCTTTAAACCACATAAGGGTTTTTTTTCCTTAATTGATCTGAGGTACATTTTCTTTTTCAGAAGCAAATACCTGTCAACTTTGTGATTTCTTTGTTATTTAAAGAAATTTAAAAAGACTTCTTCACATAGAATTACAAAATAAAGCGGTTCCATATCAAACTATTTGCACTGCATGAGGGTGAATCTGCTGCTTTCTTTTGATGTTTCCAAGTCATCAAGCTACCGAGCCAGGCAGCTTATCAAAACAGAGAGGGTGGCAGTCATTTAGGAGCTTGTGATACAAGACAGGTAGTGCTGACAAAGGTATAGGACAATTTAAGAAACATTGAACTAGGACTTAGATTGATTTATTAACATTGTGTATAAGCAATGGCTCAAGGCATATTATAGGACTGTGAGTAAAGGAGAGCTGGGGGAAGTCTATGTCCCCAGGGAGAATTCTCTGCCCATCTCCAGTTAGATAGGAGAGATTTTATAGAAGGGGTGAGGTTTCAGTAGCTGTTTGAGTGAAAGAAGGGAGACATCTGGAAGAGCTGGGGGTATAAGACGGCAAGCTGATGCATAACAGTATGTGTCCTTATCATGCCAGAAAGGACAAGGAAAAGGCATTCAATTTTTGCCTTCCTTTTATTTCAGTATTCCTTTTCTCCCCCAATATTGTGTTTTTAGAGTAGAGAAAATGCTCCAGCTGCTTTTCATTCTAATTCATTTTAATGATGAAAATACTCAAGTTTTTAAAATTGCAATTCAAGCCTTTTGGGAGCACAAACAGGCACCCCTGTGTTAGGGAAAGATTCATCACAAAGTTGAAAAATATGATTAAACCACAACCTAACCCCCTCTTATTCAGACAAATAGTGTCCGTTTAAAACATCATTCCTCTGGGATCCTATTTTCCTGCCCCTCAGTGGCTGTGGCTCTTTCCTCTCCAAATTCTCTCTGTCCTTCTTGAGTTGTGGGATCCTACCTGCCCCCAGCAATCTAGAAAGAGATGGACCAATGTTGAATCAAGAAGGCAGCCTGGGGCTTCCCTGGTGGCGGAGTGGTTGAGAGTCTGCCTGCCAATGCAGGGGACACGGGTTCGAGCCCTGGTCTGGGAAGATCCCACATGCCGCGGAGCAACTAGGCCCGTGAGCCATGGCCGCTGAGTCTGCGCATCTGGAGCCTGTGCTCCGCAACAAGAGAGGCCGCGACAGTGAGAGGCCTGCGCACTGCGATGAAGAGTGGCCCCCGCCTGCCGCAACTAGAGAAAGCCCTTGCACAGAAACGAAGACCAAACACAGCCAAAAATAAAAAATAAAAATAAAGGAATTCTCTTAAAAAAAAAAAAAAAGAAGGCAGCCTGCCTTACACGCCCACAAAGCAAATTTACAAGATAAAAATTCCTAAGTGTTCTTTGTGGTGATCCATTTTCAAAGGCCAAGTTTTCAGATAGTTTGGGAGGCTAAATTCCTCCTCTTTTGAAGCTAGACAGAATGACTTTACTGCAAGGTTGCCCAACCAATACTGTTTATACAGGGTGACCCTTTACTTTGATTTACTAGTCTACACCCCACGGGTGTGAAGATTGCAATTTATCTTTGAATGCATATGGCAGGTTTCAGAATCTCTGGAACTGTATGTCTAGAAGTTACATTTAGTCCAGGGTTGTTTGGTAACTGGTAACCCAGAAACCTAGTTGCAACAACAAGCCATCCAAACACAGTTATTCTTCTGAGTGTGCATAATGAGAGTAGCACCGGGAGGGATCAGCTGGGAATGGACTAGACAGTCCTTGCAAACAAAGCTGGCTTCTCGTTTATGGTTATTGCTAATTGGGGTACAGTAATTCTGAAGCATGTTTGGTGGAATTAAAAAAAAAAGAAAAATTCCGCAGTTCCTGGTAATGTGTTCACTGAAGACTTACTGGATGAAGTAACATTCTTTCTCATTTGCAGGTTAAAAGAGCTGTCTTTTCCTCCATATCCAAGCAAGTGTAAGAGATTTGCTTTCTTAAATAAATGTGCTTTTTTTTTCCCTTCGGTATTTCACATTATATAAACACTACAACAAAATGGAAAGGAACACAGCGTGGAAATCTGAACACCCCCTGACCATTTTATTCATTCATGTCTTCGTTTTGACACTATAAATATAAACGCAGGCAGAATAGAAGATAGCCCAGGGGAGACTCAGTGCTTCATGTGGAAATGATTTTGTGTCATCTCTTGGATTTCTTGAGTTGTTTGTGTTGAATGTAATTAGGCACAGAGTAAGCTAGGCCTCTTCTTGTAAAACCTAGATTAATCACAGAAATAGCTTGGTTCCAATTTTGGGATGATAGAAGGAATCCCTCTCCGATTTCCCATTCTGTTTGGGACATTAGGTGGCTAATGTTGCTTTTCTGTCTCCACTGTATCCTTAGTTCCAAGCTATCACCATTCTCCCTTACCTTACCTTTAAAATTTTGGGATTGCAGGGTAGACATGAGGAGTTGAAGTGAAGCAAAAATGCAGTGATATTTTTTCAAACGAATCTTTCAACAAACCTGAGTTGATAAAAGATTTCATTGAACTTGTTTTTCTTCTTTTTAAAATTTTTTTAATTAAAAAAAATTTTTTTGCGGTACGCGGGCCTCTCACTGTTGTGGCCTCTCCTGTTGCAGAGCACAGGCTCCGGATGCACAGGCTTAGTGGCCATGGCTCACGGGCCCAGCTGCTCCGCGGCACGTGGGAGCTTCCCGGACCGGGGCACGAACCCGTGTCCCCTGCATCGGCAGGCGGACTCTCAACCACTGCGCCACCAGGGAAGCCCTGTTTTTTTTCTTAATGTGAGAGTTTATGCTCAGGAAAACAAAGAAACAAAAAAACATGGTAAAGGCTTTCCAAGAAGTCTATCTTACATGGAAAGGGAATGAGGGTAAACACTTTCCTTCAGTTGTGTTATTTATTATTTTGTACATGTTCCCCTGCTCACTACACATCCACATGCATTTTGGGTAACCAAGCTTATTGAGCCTGAATTATCTCTCCAAACTTTAATTTATACGCTTCCGTCAGTAGGTGAGTGCCCATTCATTTTTATCTGAATGCTTCAGTTTAGCATCATTTATCATTGAGAGAGGGCAGGGCTTAGTGGAAACAGCATGGATTTTGGAACTAAATAGGCCTGAGTTTCAACCCTGATCCTGGGACCTAAAGTACTGTTTTGGGAACTGGAAAAAGTTATCTCTGTCTTGAAGTTGTAGTTATCAAGAAATATTAAGTGTGCACTTCCCTGGTGGAGCAGTGGTTAAGAATCTGCCTGCCAATGCAGGGAACACGGGTTCGAATCCTGGTCTGGGAAGATCCCACATGCTGCGGAGCAACTAAGCCCGTGTGCCACAACTACTGAGCCCGCATGCCACAACTACTGAAACCCACGTGCCTAGAGCCCATGCTCCACAGCAAGAGAAGCCACCGCAATGAGAAGCCTGCGCACAGCAACAAAGAGTAGCCCCCGCTCGCAGCAACTAGAGAAAGCCTGCGTGCAGCAATGAAGACCCAATGCAGCCAAAAATAAATAAATAAAATAAATAGATTAATATTAAAAAAAAGAAATATTAAGTGAATATCTACCATGTGTCAGATGCTGAACCGGATGATTGGGGTGAAAAATGAGAAAATGTGACCCCTGTTTTCCAGGGAAGAGCTTGTTGTCTCACAGGAATGATAGATGAGCACGCAGATAACAGTAGTAAAGTGTGATAAATGCACACAGTGTGTAAGCCTGATGTGGATGAACGTACCAAGGGGAATGCAATTACTATTGCGTGGCAAGTGGGGTCAGAGAAAGGACACTTCAGAGAGGAGCTGGGTCTTGAAAAATCAGTAGTTCAGTAGACATATTGAGGGTGAGGTAAGCAGGCCACGAGCAAGGACATAGACGCATAAAATTTCGTAGCTGTGTTGGCCAATAGTTTGAGCAATGACCTCTGGGGTATGGTAGGCCATGGGCCTCACACTTGACAGAAATGTGCTTTGGCTATGTCAAGTCCCCAAAGCAGTGATTCTCAACTCTTGGGTTATTCTAGCTATACAAGTTACCCCTCTGCCTGAAGGTAATTCAGATACACAAGTTGTGGCCTCAATTAGTTGAATTCATAAGCATCGCATATTCAGATGTCCAAAGCACAGCTAGTTTAATATCCCTGGTAGTGAACTTTACAGGAATCTTAACTCTTTATTACCTTGAGATCTAATAACTGTAAAGGTACGTCTACACAGGGGAATCCACTTTAAAATCCTCAGTTGTCAACAACTCAGTGCCAGTAGGCAGGGGATTTGGAATTACTCTTTGAGCAGGAGAGCTTATCCAGTTTCTGTATATGTGGAGGAGATATATGCCCTTGGAGAAAGTATTCCTCTTTGCTTCCTAAACAAATACTATTTATTGACATCTTCTGATGTTCATTGTCAGGGAATTTATACTACACTCAGAAGGCCGTCTATATTTTCTTCCTTGAAAATGGAAGGACGTTAATTTAGACCTCATTTCCTTGTGCTTGCCGTCTTAGCCATCTGTTGGAGAGTAACAAATGTGGGGCATTAAAGTGTAAATCAAGCTAAATATATATTAAGCAGAGACAAATAAATGCAAGGGGAAAGACATATTAGTACATTCACTGGACTATAAAACTTCGTTGTTTAAAGAATATTCATTTTGTTTGCTTGTAACATCTCATGTCTTCATTATAAGTTTATAATGTTAAGAGATTGATTAAAAGTGGATCGCTGCAATGAAAACTAATGATATGTGTGAAATTCACACACATCACATGCTAAAAGACACTGAAGATATTAGAAGAGATTAGTTTTAAGTAAGTAGGGTTCACAGAGAAAGTGTCAGTAGAAATGAAACAGAATGCTTGTTATGTAAAGCAGAGAGATCTCAGGAGTTAGAGTTGAAAGCCCTGGCTTGGTTGCTTTATGGCCTCAGTTTCCTCAGCTGTGAGTTGGTGATGACAACAGTAACTGTTCTAACCTAGGTTTCCTTGTAATTCAACTCAACTCAAAACACATACTGTCCTGTTAATGGTAAGCCCTGATAGTCTAGGAACCCTGACTGGCTGGTTCATGGTCACGTGGAGGGCTCCACAGATGTTTGCTGTTGTGCCAAGCCCTGGGCTGTGCTGGAGGAATTAGAAATATGAAAAAAACAGAGTCCCTGGGCTCACAGAGTGAACCATCTATCTGAGGAGACAGCAGGCAACAAATTCTGTAACCAGAATGGGTTAAAGAAGAATGTAAGTGAAAGTTCTTCATACATTCTTCTTTATATTTATATTTTTTATTTTTTATTTTTTGCGGTACACGGGCCTCTCACTGTTGTGGCCTCTCCCGTTGCGGAGCACAGGCTCCAGACGCCCAGGCTCAGCGGCCATGGCTCACGGGCCCAGCCGCTCCGCGGCATGTGGGATCTTCCCGGACCGGGGCATGAACCCGTGTCCCCTGCATCGGCAGGCGGACTCTCAACCACTGCGCCACCAGGGAAGCCCCATTCTTGTTTATTTTTAATAAATTTATTTCATTTTTGTCTGTGTTGGGTCTTCGTTGCTGCGCGCGGGCTTTCTCTAGTTGCGGTGAGCGGGGTCTACTCTTTGTTGCGGAGCGCGGGCTTCTCACTGCGGTGGCTTCTCTTGTTGCGGAGCACGGGCTCTAGGTGCGCAGGCTTCAGTAGTTGTGTCTCACAGGCTCAGCAGTTGTGGCGCATGAGCTTAGTTGCTCCGCGGCATGTGGGATCTTCCCTGACCAGGGCTCGAACCCGTGTCCCCTGCATTGGCAGGCGGACTCTCAACCACTGCGCCACCAGGGAAGCCCTGAACTGTTGTTTTTTGAGGAAAAATACCTCACTGAACCTTGAACATTCTTTTTTATCTACATCATGTGCTTTGACCTCCTGGATGGTGCAATTTTGATGTAGAGGTGAGGTTCTTTTGACCTAGTTCTCCCCTAAGGGATTGCAGATATTTTCCCAATTAAGCTAGGTTCACCGGTTAACAACAAATCATTGTTTCTTATTGTTCTGAGCTAGTAGGCCTGGTATGTGAAAAAAATCTCCCCCACCACTTTTTGTGTATTCGTGACAAAACTCATGACTGATCTTTGGGAGATAACTTCTCTGTTTTAGCGGTGCAAGAAATTATTAATTTAGTGTCGAATTTAGGATGACTATTTTTTTGTTCTTTCCAAGTTGTCTCTTGGCTTAACAAAGTAATAGAAGGTCAAGTTTCTTTGAAACTACACCAAAACCCAAATGTAATCACATGACAGAAGTGCCTAAATTTATTCTAGTTACAAGTGGAAACTATTGTTGGTTATCTCGGGAAGTTTTTTTTACATTTTTAGTGCAGAGTTGTGCATGATTATTGAGAGAAGATAGGGTGAAGGAGGTGAAGACAGGGCAAGGGAGGCCTCCTATGTATCAGATCTTTAGTTATGGTAAGGGGTGTTAAAGATTATATCTGTTTAGCTTTTTATTTTGAAATAATTTTAGACAAAAGTTGTCAAAGAGTACAGGGAATTTATGTACACCTTACTTCACCCAGCTTCCTCTTTTAACATCTTACATAACATTAGTATCATTACTGAAAGCTGGAAATTAAAACTGATACAATGACTTAATTTATAAATCTTATACAAATTTTGCCAGTTTTCATGCTAATGTCTTTTTTTCAGGTCCTGGATTCAACCCAGAGTCCCACACTGCATTTAGTTTATCATGTTACCTTCGTTTCCACTAACCTGTTACTGCTCCTCAGTTTCTCATGACCTTCACAACTCTGAAGGTCAGTTATTTTGTAGCATGTCCTTTAGTTTGGGTTTGCCTGATGTTTTCTTGTGATTGGGTTTGAGGTTATTTATTTTTTGGCAAGAATACCAGGAGGTGATCTTGTGCCCTGTTCAATGCATCATGTCAGAAGATACTGTTGGGGAAATATAATTAAAAACAAAATCCCTCAATCCAGAAATTTAAAACAAAATCTCTCAATCCCGAAATCCTCTCCTCAAAGGTAGTAGAGAAAGAAAGCACTTTCATTACTGAATGTGCATTAAATTAGAACATGATGTGAATCACAGGCAATCTAAGAAATTGCAATGCCAGAAAGACATTTTACTCTTTTATATAGTCAAGCAGGTGCCACCCACAATATACGTACATGTTTTCAAGATAAACAATAACTAGCTCTGAAGTGTGAGGACTTGAGAGTACCATTTGTCACACACAGTTCATCATCAGTTCACCTGGTAATTGGGGTGACCATCTGTGTTAGCTAGTTTGCTTTATCCAGAAGAAAAACAAACTATAGTATTCATATCTTTATGAAAGGTGGAGGTGAGGCTTACCACTTGGAGCAAGGTGTCCATTGAAATTAGGCTTCTGTCCTCCAACAGAAAGTGGGAAATAGGGGTGCTATCTCCCTTGATGTTTACATCCTAGGTCTTTGAGAAAGACATTACCAGGTGATAAAGTTGACAAAGGCCTATCTTAATCTTCAAAGAGATTATACATACCTTTCAAAGAGAGGAGAAGGTGCTTACAGTTGCAAGTTTTCTAAAGTAAATGCTCTGAGAAAAAGTTAGGAAGGGAAATCTCTTGATTTCATCAGCGAGAATTAATCCTCTTTCAATTTGTATTTGTCGTTAGAGTAAATAATGCTGATACGTCTTCTTACTGGTGATACTAGCTTCGAGCTCTTGGTTAAGGTGGACTCTAACAGCTTTCTCCACTGTAAAGTTACTGTGTTTCCTTTGTAATTAACAAGTATCTTGAGGGGAGATACTTTGAACCTATGCAAACATACTTTTTCTCATCATTCAGGATATCACTCACCAATTTTATTATCCATGGATGGTTCTTGCCTGCAACAGTTATTACAGTGGTGTTTACCTAATGATAGTTTCCTGTTTCCATTGTGCCTTCTACATTTATTAGTTGGAATTCTAGTGAATGGGAGAGTTGTCCTTTCTCTCACATTTATTTATCTGTTCATTCATTTGTTCAGTTATTTCTTTATATCAGTATGGACTCATGGATATTTATTTTATTCTCTTGGTTAAAATCCAGTACCATCATTATTCATTTTGTTACTTAAATTATTCCTGCTTTGCCCACTGGGGACTCTTTCCAGATGGCTTCTGTGTCATTTTGACATGGTCCTAACATTTTTTTGAGCACTTCATTACTTTCTAGCACCACAAGATGTTCCAGGCTCATTTTGTATCTTTCCTTCTCTGGCCCTTAGAATCAACTGCTTCTCCAAAGAAACCTAGTTCATTTTAATGGAGAATGGTATTTAGAAACCAATATCTGGACATTAGGGGTGCTCCTTGCTACTGAGATGTCATGGCTTTTAGGGCCTCTCAATAGACAGAGCTAGAAAATATATGTATATATGCAAATACACACACCTACATTTATTTCTATATCTATCCATCTGTGTATATATGCAGATATATATTTAAAAAACTGAGTGCATACTGATACCTCCAATTCCACACCAGAAGCACAGGGTTCATTCTGTCCTTTCCCATTCCTTATATGAAACTTACTTCTCTCAACTGGGAAACTCCACTCTCATTATCCACAGTATATTCATGTATTTGTTCAGTTTTTTTTTTTTTTTGCGGTACACGGGCCTCTCACTGTTGTGGCCTCTCCCGTTGTGGAGCACAGGCTCCGGACGCGCAGGCTCAGCGGCCATGGCTCACGGGCCCAGCTGCTTCGCGGCACGTGGGATCCTCCCGAACCGGGGCATGAACCCGTGTCCCCTGCATCGGCAGGCGAACTCTCAACCACTGCGCCACCAGGGAAGCCCTGTTCAGTTTTAATGTACTTACAAAATAGTTTAAAAATTGCTACCTCATACTCCTATGAGAAACATTTAATTGACTAGAGTCAGTATTTGTGTAGTTCTTTTTGTCTTTAGTTTTCCAGTATACAGTAAGGACACTATTGTCCCAAGTTAGTTAGGTTAGTTTTTTTCTTTCTCATCCCTTTTGTTATGGAACCAGGTTCGTTTGCCCGATGCACAGCAAGCCAAACACAGAGACACTGAGGTCTGCAGCAGAGAAAAGTTTTACTCACAAGGCAGCCAAGGGGGGAGATCCAAGAACAAATCTCAAATCCACTTCCCTGAAGGCAAGGGGCTTGGGATATTGATGGGATAAGGGAGCAGGGTGGTCTGAGGTGTGGGGGAAAGATGATTGGAGGAAAGAAAAAGGTGAAATAATCGGTGTTCTGCGGAGGCTGAACATGCTTTTTCATGGGATATATGTTGAGAAAATGGCAGTGTTAACATGATCTGAGGGTGGAGTTTTTGGCCCTCTGATGTCAAAAGGTCATCCATCGGACACTTGTACAGGCCCCATTGAATGGTCGGTGGTCTTGACAGGTTTGAGCTGGGCAAGACTAGCTCCATGATCCTGAAAAACATTTTAAGCAACAGTTATTATATGTCAGAGGTATTATCTATAGGGGGAGGTCAAAGAAGTCTGGTGATGTATGTCTAAGCTATGCGAAACTTGGAAGGTATGCAGTTTGCAAGAACAATAATAGCAAGCTTGGTTAGTGAAGGCAGGTTACAGGCTATTATTTATTAAGAAAGTTATAGTTTAAGGGATCTAACTGATGACTGCCCTCTTTTTCAGTGTGGTTGTGTTATTTATTATAATACAGTTAGGTTCATTTGTTCCTGTTTATGTTCTATTTTGGGTACACAACATTGTGGTTGATTTTAATTATTTGCCATGTCCTGAAAGTCATAAGCTGTACAAAAAGATATACTGAGAGAAGTGTCTCTCACCCCCTGCCCCACTCCCATTCCTACTGCTTAGTTCCTAGTCCTGCATTCTTTATACCTGGTTCTTGTCCATTCCCCATAAGAAACCATTCTCCTTAGTTTCTGTCTTTATCCTATCTTTTTCCACAAATGAGCAGATATGTATCTCTACCTCTGTCTCTATCTTTATATCTATATTCCTTTCTTTTCTATATGAAGGGTCCACGCTATAGATATCCTTTGGCACTTTGCTGTTTTTCACTTAACAATATATCCTGGGAATCTACGTATAGGTGATTCTCATTCTTAATTGCAACTTCAGAGCTCTTCATTGTATGGATGTACCATACTTTTCTCAACCATTCTCCTATGTGTGGGCATTTAGATTGTTTCTAATATTTTATAATTACAAAAAATATTCCTAACGATCTGATTCCAGTTACAGTGTGTGGTTCCCCCCCCCCCCCCCGCCCCGGCACACCAAGCAGTTCTCTGACACCAGCTGGGTGTCCTACAATTCAACTCAATTCTGACACTATCTACCTGGAGATAGGTAGACCGTCCCCCTGCCCCCACTTGCTAATCTCAAGTCCAGGTTGTTACCTGTGCTTCTGAAGACCCAGCTATAGATCAAAGGTTCCAGTGACCCCCTTTTTTTGTTTGCTAGAGTGGCTTTCAGAACTCAGAGAAACATTTTACCTACTAGATTACTGGTTTGTTATAAAAGGATAACCAGATGGGAGAGATGCATAGGGCAAGATGCCTAGAGAAGGGCACCGAGTTTCCATGCCTCTGAGCTGGCCACTCTCCTGGAATCTCCATGTGTTCACCAACCCAGAAGTTCTCAGAACCCTGTCCTTTGTTTTTTTTTATTACATAGCCATGGTTGGTTATATCATTGGCCATTGGTGATTGATTCAACCTACAGTTCTTTTTCCCTTCCTATTGGTCTGGGAAGTAAGACTGAAAGGTCCAACCTTCTAATCACACATGGTTCTCTCACTCCTGCATCCCACCCTATGCAGAAGCTCAGTCACTGAGAATGGAGGCCCTCTCTGCCCTTCGTGCACAGTTCTGAATCCTCCACACAGAGCCCTGAGCGCATTGTACGTGAACCACTACTAGTTGCTAAGTATGTTAGTGTACTTTCTCTTGCCATCCGTTGACATGTTAATAGCTTTCTTAGTATTTATGAAAGACAGCATTTAGATCCTGTACAGTTGGCACATTCTTCAGTGGGAATCCTGGGGACTAAATGACTTATTTAAATGCAGGTGGAGGCTGTACTCTGCCCCCGCATGCTCGGCATTGGTAACCTTTCATCTTGCATTGTTATGTACACACTTCCAGCTGCTCTGCATTCTTAGTGGAAATTTTACATTTCACTGCCTAGATTGGTATGGTAACCAGAATCCCATTTGGGAAGACAAACCAAACAAAAATGACAATGGTGAAATAGAGAGCAAGTTGTAGTAAGTAAAGAAGAATATTAAAGAAAAGACAAACAATCCAAAAAAATTTTTTTCTTTTCAATGCCTTGTTAGTAGTGGTTTCCATAATTACTCCTAAGAGTTCTCTTGGGTTAATTGGTTATTTTTTAACTTTATGAGGGTCATGTTATTCTCTTCAGCATAGCATTAGGGAAACCCGTGCAGACTTATGAATGCCTTAAAAATGACTCAAGTCCTGTTTAGTTTTGCTATAAGATAGAGTGTCCTTTGCAAATAATTATTTTAGAATAAAGTTAATAAATGTGAGGTTTAACATTATATATTCAGAATGCTTGGGATTATCTGATCTTTCAAAATATTCCACAAAGTGCAAGAGAGAGAAAATTAAACCAGAAAGCCAATAGTTTAAAAATTTGTGGTATGCTGGGAAATTGATATGATGGTTCAGAATTTGATGAAAATTAGTGGGCATTTTGTTTTTTAAGACAAAAAGATTTAGCAGTATGGACACATTTAAATATATGCTTAAGAATACTTAAGAATTTTTCAAGGAAGGTATTACTAATGATGGGTATATTATCTTTTGGGTTACTTTTATAAAAGTTAAAAAATATTTTTTTAGACATTACGTTTTAAAGCCGTTTTAGGTTCACAGCAAAATTGAGGGGAAGGTACAGAGATCTCCCATATAGCCCTTGCCCCCAGGCATGCATAGTCTCACAAGAGCGGTAACTTTGTTACAGTTAATGAACCTACACTGACACATCCTAATCACCCACAGTCCATAGTTTACATTAGGGTTCACTTGTGGTGTTATATATTCTATGGGTTTAGACAAATATATAATGACATGTAACTTTTGGGTCACTTTTAAGCTTAAAAGAAATCTTTTACCTTGCTGTTTTGAATAGCCATGTCATTTTGTGAATTTGTTTTGACTTGTTTTCCTACTTCAGTGAAGGGGGAGACATTCATTTAGAGAACAGTTCAAAAGCCAAATATGCAAACTGATGCTAAGATATCCATTATTGTCAGAAAAATGACCCTCTGAATGAGAGATGATAATTCACACTTGATAGATGAATCGTAACCCTTCCTTTGGGTATCAGCCCCTGGACTGGATACAACAACACAGGGACCTGTAGAGGACCCACGTAGAGAGGAGTGGTTGCATCAGCTCATAGAAACGAATTGGACCTTTCTGGGAATGTTCTAAACAGCTGGTTCATTATAATTAGAGACATCTCCTATAACTAGGTTGTCGCTGAAGTTAGAGTGGTTGGAATTTTTTATTATTATATAACAATGCTGATGAAAATATTTCAGTGGCTGGGGTGATTTAGCCACCATGCCTTTCTGGAATTTCTAAAATTTCAGGGGGTTAACAGATTTCAGTTTTCATTCCATTGGAGTTCCATAAATTATACTGATATGATCATGTAAAGAATAGTTGGCAGGTAGCAGTGAAGGGGAGAGGAACTTGGGTGGTCTTGAGAAGATACTGGAACCACTGTATAAGGGTGGTCTAGATATGCCTATATTTATAAATGTTTACAGATATTCAGTTGTATATAATTCAAGAAAGCTCTTACTTAAATGGGTACAAATATGTGTCTACTATTTCTGCTAGTGGCCAATTTCTGTCTTGGGCAACATTAGCAGTAGGAATGAACCCTGCACTGGGAATCAGAAGTGGACTCATGTGACTGCTTCTTTGCTTACTGTGTGACCTTGAGGGGTGGAGAGGCTCATCTTTTCCTTTCTATACAACTGGAATAATACTAACTTTATAATATTATTTTGAGGAACAAACATCACTATAAGTGTGAAAGCATTTTATAAATTCTGTTGTGTTTTACAGTTGTAAACTTATTTGAAAATAAGTAACATAAAGATATTACAAAAAGTCAAGGTAACGTGGAAAGTGTTTGATACAATTCTGGGCATGGTATATGCTCAAAAACATTGGTCCCAATTTTGTTTAATTAAAGTATTTACTGAAAATGTATACACACACACACACACACACACACATATACACACACAATGGAATATTACTCAGCCATAAAAAAGACTGAAATAATGCCATTTGCAGCAACATGGATGGACCTAGAGATTATCATATTAAGTGGTTATCATATTAAGTCAGACAGAGAAAGATGAATATCATATGATGTCACTTATATGTGAAATCTAAAAAAAAATGATACAAATGAACATATTTACAAAATAGAAATAGACTCACAGACATAGAAAACAAACTTATGGTTACCATAGAGGAGAGGAGGGTAAACAAATTAGGAGTTTGGGATTAACATACACACACTACTATATATCAAATAGATAAACAACAAGGACCTACTGTATAGCACAAGGAACTATACTCAATATTTTATAATAACCTGTAATGGAAAGGAATCTGAAAAAGTATCTATCTATCGATCGATCTATGAATCACTTTGCTGTACACTTGAAACTAACACATCATTGTAAATTAACTATACTTCAATTTAAAAAAAGTATTTACTGAGTGAATTCTACGTCCAAAGTGCCAAAGTGCCATGAATGGATCTTTGAGTTATAGATGAGGCTCATTACTAAAAAAAATAAAAGAGAGATGCAGTCCATGAAAATATTGATAACATAAGGGGAATATGTTATACCTATGAAAAATGTTGTATGGAGATTCAGACAAAATGATATGGAATTTCTGAGGAGAATTATATCCAGATGAGTGGAGGGTAGGCAATAGAATAGTGAGAAATGAGGTTAGAGTGTGAAAAGATGGGGCCAGATCAGATGTGATCTCAAATACCCAAGTCCAGGACATGTGGACTTCATCTGAAGGCAGTGAAGGAAAATAGAGTTGAAGGCTCTTTGTGTAGGTTGGGCTATATTTTGCAAATAAGTAGCTTCAGTATGTTTTTTTCCTAAATGCCTAGGTCTATCATATATGGACAGTTACAAAAACGTGATTTTTTAAAAAAAATTTATTTATTTTGTTTATTTATTTTTGGCTGCATTGGGTCTTCATTGCAGTGCATGGGCATTCTCTAGTTGCGGCGAGCAGGGGGCTACTCTTCGCTGCGGTGTGTGGGTTTCTTGTTGCGGTGGCTTCTCTTGTTGTGGAGCACGGGCTGTAGGCACCCAGGCTTCAGTAGTTGTGGCTCACGGGCTCAGCAGTTGTGACGCATGGGCTTAGTTGCTCTGCGGCATGTGGGATCTTCCCGGACCAGGGCTCAAACCCACGTCCCCTGCATTGGCAGGCGGATTCTTAACCACTGCACCACCAGGGAAGCCCATGTGATTTTTTTTTTAAAAAGCAATTTAAAATTGAATTTTTAATATGTATCAGGAGTTTTTACAAGAGATCAGTGGTAATTAGATTTTCATGATGGTGTCGTTTAAAGGCATCATTTCCTCAGGTTCTTAGACCGACTTTGGTTTACTTGGCCTAGGGTTTCAAGAGGTGGTGAGTGCTGAGATTTGAGGCAGGTAGACCTGAAGCATTCAGCCTTAGCAGCCCCAGAGAATGGTATTGCCACTTCATTAATTAGTTCATGGAGCATCCCTTTGGGCTAGTTTAGCAGGATTATCTCTGTTTTTACAGAGCAAGAAAATGAGGTGTGAGGTGTTGAATTGGCAATGAGTCCTGGAGTTCAGAATTTCAGACCTTTAGTCAGTTCCTCAGTTTGTAGATCTTGTTCTTATTAATCCAAATATGTATTTTCACAACAACAATTTTAGTTTCATTGAGTTTATTTTTTTAAATAAAAATTCATGTTTTTAAGTCATGCAGGTTTTACCTTGAATTTGACCCAGCTGTGATATTGTCCAAGTGTCACGTGGAATTTGTGAACTTGAGTTAAATTATATACTTAGACTTGTCAAATTCACATAACGTTTTTTTTGTTTGTTGTTGGGTTTTGTTGGTTTGTTTGTTTGTTGGTATAGCCATCTGTGACATAAACACAATCTAAATAAGATACCAGAGGCAGAGTGATATATTGAAAGGTGCATGTGATTTATATTCAAAGACCTGGCTCATCCCATTCTAGCAGAGTGAACATGCTTAAGTCACTTTTGCCCTCTTTGACTTTGAAATATTTCCAAGAAAAATGTTAGCCAAATATTTAATCTATCTATCTATCCATCCAGCTGTCTAATTTCTACTCAGGGAGTGACTCCTTTCTGATTCACCAGGCTAACCTACTTCTCAATATCCAAATAAACTGGGTTTTCCAAGACAACGTTGAACCCAGTGCAGAATCAAGGTTAGAGGTCAGCTATAAGCATGTTCTGCTTTTCCTGGCGGTGGTTCCCTCACTAACTGACAAAGCCAACAGGGAGTATGATCTCTGCTGAGTCCACAATGAATGTTCGAGTTTTGCATTGATGCCTTTTCAGTTGATTTGGTTCCATAGTCACAGATTACACCTAACACTGGTCAGGATGCTCACCAGCAAGACATTCCTGGTATACAGGGGTCTGAGTGGGAATACCTCATACTCAGTCCTTTGGGGTCCATCCCTCCATAACCAGGTGTGTTGCTACTTCACATTATTCTCATATTTCAAACATTATTTATTTTCAAAGGGCAAGGGAAAGTGTACAGCCTAATAAGAAAATGTACGTGTTTTAAAAATATATTCTAATTGATTATTATGTTTCCCATATCTAAGCTACAGTGTCTCTAGATTAGCACCAAGTGACCAACATTTAATCACTGATAAGGGCTCTGGGAAAGCTCCCCTTATATGTAGTTGATTTGCTTAATTATTTTGTGATTTAAGTTATTATTTAAAATGCCAGTTAGAGGGCTTCCCTGGTGGCACAGTGGTTGAGAATCCACCTGCCAATGCAGGGGACATGGGTTCGAGCCCTGGTCCGGGAAGATCCCACATGCCGCGGAGCAACTAAGCCTGTGTGCCACAACTACTGAGCCTGCGCTCTAGAGCCCACGAGCCACAACCACTGAGCCCGTGTTCCACAACTACTGAAGCCCGCGTGCCTAGAGCCCATGCACCACAACGAAGAGCAGCCCCCGCTCGCTCCAACTAGAGAAAACCCGTGCACAGCAATGAAGACCCAATGCAGCCAAAAATAAATTTATTAAAAAAAAAAAGCCAATTAGAAAAATGCATTTTTAATGAAAAATGGTATTTTTTCCCCTCAAAAGTCCTAATTGTTTTATACAATGGTCTTACATTTTTTTTTCAGTTCAAACATATTACTTGGATTATTTTTTCAAATTCTTTTATTAGTATATCTGGAAACAGACTGATTTAGTTATTTTAACTAAAATGACTCAAAGAAATATATATTTAGGATTAATCTTCAGTTCAGCTGGTTAATCATGAACATTTGGAGAGTATTTTTGTCATACTGAATGAGGAAAACAACTTATTCAAGACAGATGGTTTAATTTAATTCAAGCAACAACTTACAGACTCAGAATAAAGTTATATAATTATTTAAAAAATCATCTATTTGTGAATTTCTGTATATAATAACTATAGACATGTATGCGCTAAAGAAAAATAGCATATATCAGGCAGCTCAACAGGAGTTTCCAAGTTATTTGTTTGTCTAATGTATTCACCTTCATCTTTAATTCAACAATCTAACAGGGTATTAAGCAATCAAGGTTGGAAGGAAAGACATTTGAAAAAATAACATTTGGTATGACGTATGTGCTCAATACATTACTAGTTAATATTGAGGGTAACTACAAAGTAACAGTAGGGACAATAAATTAAAAACCAGATAAGTAAAATGTACAATATGATAGATGATGGTAAGTGCTATTAAAAAAAACAAAAAGGCAGGGAAGGGCAATAGAGAACCAGGCAGGTGGCAGAAGCTTTAAGTTCAGTGGCCAGGGAGTCAGTATTAAGAGGTGGGGAGGATTTCACGAAGCAGATACTATCAGCATAGATGCAGAATCAGAAAGGCCTGTCCTTCACACAGGCAAAGACTCATTTGCAGTTAAACAAGCTAAGCCTTAAGAAGAAGCAAATCTGCTGGGAGAGGGATTTGTAGTCATCCAAGGTGCTATAAACTACAACCCTGGCCACAAAACTTTATTCCTTGGAAATCGAATCTATTTTCTTATGCTATAGTATGAACTAAATAAATCAAGGGACCCTTGGGATCAATCAAGAGTAAGCTTGCAATACATGCCATTAAACTGAAAAAACTGCCTCTTCTTTATTTCAGCAAATTCTCAATTCTAATAATTTATTCTACAGAAATGCTTACATATTTATGCAAATAGATATTTACGAGGAAACCTATCATGGCATTATTTGCAACAGCAAAATTTAGAAACAACCAACAGGATTGTCACTGAGGGACAGGTTAAATAAATTATGGCACATCCATGGTGTGGAATATACACAGCTATTACAAAGAATGAAGCAACCCTTACTGTAACTACCAGCATGGAACAACTGCCACGGTAATTGTTAAATGAAAAAAGCAAGGTGCAGGAGAATGGGTACAGCAAGTTATCCCTGTGTTTAAAAATTACATGTATAAAATGTTCACATAAGACAATATGTATATGTAGGTATAGGCTGCCTTTGAATGAATATTGCTAATTCTGGTTGCAGCTTTGTGGTTGGGGGACAGGAATGGGAAAGATTCTTCCTTTTCACTGTATGCTCCATTTTACCACTTGAATATTGGTCAGGTGCATATATTATCTGTTAAACTTTTTTTTTTTTAAAGTCAACATCACTGCAAATATTAGCTTAGGGCCAAGAATCTCTGGGTTTAAAATGCAAAAAAAAAAAACTATTGTGATTGATTAAAAAGTTTTTACTCTGAATTAGAGGCTCTTTTAATTAAATTTCAGTAAACATTTATTGTTCATTTAGCAGGCATTGCCAAGTGTTGTTTTAGGCACTGGAGAGTCAAGAAGAATTCTACCACTTGTTCTTCTCAAAATGGCATAATTTGATTGAAGAGAGAGCCCCATAAATTATTTAGGGTTAATATTTATCTCTAGAATAACTACCAAAGTGCAAAGCAAATAGTGGTTCACTTGTATGGACAACCCTGTCCCTTAGTATGTGTGATTTTAGGCAAATTAATTAATTAAGCTCTAGTTTCTTTATTTGTAAAATGGGGTTAAATAGTAAGTACTTATTCAGGGCATAGTTTTGATGATTAATGGAGGAAGGTAGGCTGGTTTGACCTAAAGTCACAACTAGGGGCTGGGGAGGAAGGAGTGTTAGTGGGAGATGAGGGAACCACGGAAGCAGTGGTTGGTCATGGGGGTCCTTGTTAGGCCAAGCTTAAGAGTTGGGATATATCTTTCAGTGGAAACCAGATAGCAGAAGACTGAGGAGAGGATAGGGTGGGAGGAATTAGGAAGAGGAATGATGAAGAGGAGAGAAAGGGCCAAAGTGTCAAGGGAGAAATTGAAGACACCAGATGGGGGTGAAGGGTCCTAGCTATTTAATGGAGCAAGTAGAGGCAGCAGGGGATAAAATCAAGATGGGGGCTTAGCTTTGTAAAGGGATAAGGATCCTTCTCCTGAGACAGGCAGCAAAGGAGAAAAGTGGTGAAGATGTAGATGAAGTGGGTTATGGAGGGAAGGGAGGTTGAAAGCCTTCATGCCTGTTGGCCTTTATTTTCTTGAAGATTGGAGGGAAACTGAGAGTGAGCGTGCCTGGAGTGTGATTTTAGGATTTAGGATGAAAGGTAGGGATTTGGACAGTTCACTGTGGGAAATGTAAGAAGTAGTTGATTTGGGAGGAGGACAGGGTTGGCCGATGCCAAAGCCTTGTCTCAGGCCAAGGTGCCCGAGGGGCCATGTGGTTCTCGGTACAACAGCCTGGACCCTGGAAGCAAAAGGAGCCGGAAAGATGACCAGACCTACCCAGATGCAAGGGGTTCGGGAATGGAGGGTGGTGGTCAGAGTCTGGCTGGTGGATAGAGGAAGAAGTGAAGTCGAGAAAAGTTGATGAAGTCAGTCTCAAGAAACTAGAATGGGGTCAAGTGCCTGGTGGGGACCCAGAAACTCTAGGCAGCAGGCGGATGAGGGGAGATGACCAAACACTATGTTGTGGCTGGAGGGAGAGGACACTTGGGAGTTCAAGATTTTATAGGATTTATTATTTTTGTTTTACAGAAAGTAATTGCTTAAAAAAGTTGCCTTAAAATTCTCATAACAGCTCAACAGTTTCTGTTGTTGGCACAGACCATGAGCAGTATGCCCAGGGCTTAAGTGAAATTTTTCTTTGGAGCTCTGTTAAGGCAACATGCCATCTATAGAGGGTGAGCCCAGAGTGTTTATGTAAGTGGAAAAAAAGCAAGGTTTTAACCAAGGCAGCACAGGTCTCAGCCAGTTCCCTGGAAACCTGTAATTTTTCCTCATAGGGGGAAAAATAAAAAAGCACTCTGTGCTTTGTATTTCATAAGCTCGGTGATTTGTATTTCTTTGCTTTTGAAGGTAAAACCAGTAATCCACAGCAGGATCAATGTGTCAGCTCGCTTTAGAAAACCACTTCTGGAACCCTGCGCTATCTTGTAAGTTGGAGCCCTTTACATTTTGAGTTAAAATTGAGGTGGTGGTTTCCTTTTGGGTTGGGATTTATTTTGTAGTTTTAAAGGCATAACTGTGTCAAACGGTTTGGCTCACTGGCTTTTCTTTTTTTCCAGCTTGATTGCAAATGGAGACCTTATAAACCCAGCTTCTAGACTCCTCATCCCTAGAAAAGCCTTGAATCAGTGGGATCATGTACTACAAATGGTCACAGAAAAAATAACTCTGAGGAGTGGGGCTGTCCACAGGTATGTCAAATTAATCTTGCAAGTGGATGGGTTTCAGAATTGCTGAGGAAATTCCCAAGAGGCTCTGGAGTCACTGGCCCCTAGATTTGAATTTCAGCTCACCAGTTAGGCTCTATATGCCTCAGTTTCTCTATCTGTAAAATGGGTATATAATTGTTCATACCTTGTAGAGTTGTTTTAGGAAGGAGTTAATCTGTATAAAGAGCTTAGAACAGTACTTGGCACATAGTAACTTCTCAACAAATATTAACTGTTTATATATTCTTTGGCACATAGAGCACATCAACAAATATTAACTATTTTTTTCTTTTGATTTACAGCGAATAGGCAAGCATCAGCATTGCTTTATTTGAGAAGGACTTTTTTTTTTTTTTTTTTGAGTGAGCCAGCTTCTTGACTCTTAAATAACTGTCCTTTTCTTTAGGAGATATTTATAATTATCTGATGGTCCAAATTACTTGCCTCAGGTAAAAAAATCAGACATCAGGAGGTATTAGTGGGTTTAGGAAGGAGGCAAGTTAGAGAGGATAATTAAGTGGGGTTGCCTAAACTTGAGAAATCAAAAACATTTTTCTCAAGTTCTAATATTTAAGTGAAGATTAAAGTCATGGCTTTTAAGTTGTGAAGCCTATGAAACTATACCTTGATGGAGGCTCACTTATTTATTATCTCATAGGTGGGAAGGTTACAAATAATATAGACATGTACAGAGATTATATATAATATGTGACACACAAATATTTGAAATCCAGTGAAGAGTTTTCTGGTAGTTATTCTTGAATATTATCCTCACCCAGTCTCTCTAACATACTCCACTGGTAGAGAACACTATAGACATATAGAGTAAAATAAGCTCTCAGATGGTTGTACGTTTTTCAGTTAAATGTGGGTACAGATTAATGTATGCATATTTACATACATTAGTATACATAGTTTCACAACCATTGTGATTTTAAATATAATTGTTTTAATTGAAAGTGTAATACTTCACATGCGGTAAAAAATTCAAATAGGGCAAAAATATAAATAAAAACGATTTCTCCCACCTCAGGTTCCCCAGTCTTTCTTTCCAGTACTTTTCTGCATCATTGCAGGATGGAAACTGGAGTTCATAGAAACACAAATGGGAACACACACACATATGAATAAATATGTAAATACACCTTGCTTTTTTCCCTGTAACAAAAAATCTTGGACAGTTTTCTTATCAGCACAAATAGGTCTATCTTATTGTGTTTAACGATTACAAAATATTCCATTTTATGGATGTACCTTAATCTATTTAACAGTCTCCTCTTGATGGAAATTTCGGTCATTTTCAGCCTTTTGCTATTACAGTACATATTTTTGTATCTAAGCAGAGTTTATTAAGAGAGGAAAGTGGAATTGCTGTATCAAGTGGTGAATGCTATTAAATTTTGATAGATACAGCCAACTGTCTTCCAAAGAGTCTGTACTAATTTACCAAAAGTGCATGAGAGGGCCTGTTTTTCATGCTCTCATCTATACTATAAAACTAACAAACATTTTGTCTTGGTAAAAGTAGTATTTCATTGTTTCTTGAATTTTATTTATTTAATATACTACAGCAACAACAACATCACTGATCATTTCTTGTGTGCGATTCATTATTCCAAGTGTTTTACATTTTTAACTTAATTAACTCATCAACCTTATGAGGTGACTAGTTCTATTATTCTCTTTTAATAGACATGAAACATGAGACATAGAGGGGGAAATTTACTTGCCCAAGATTATTCAGGTAACGAATAGAAGGGCTGGAATTCAAACCTAGTAGGCAGTCTGCTCCAGAGCCTGTGCTGTTAACTACCAAGCTAGTCTGTAAATAAATGCCATACATTTATCTCCCATTATATATGAATGAACATATTTATTACATATGAATATATATCTCTCATAGCCTTTGCACATTTATTTTATTGATTTATAGGGACTCTTTATATATTACAGAAATTAGCCCTTTCTCATATATGAGTTTTAAATATGTTTTCATATTTAAATATGTTTCCAATTTGTATTTTTATAACTCTATGTTTCTTTTTGCACACAGATATGATGAATTTTGATGCAGTCAAATTTTCAATCTTTCATTATGATCATTAGGTTCTATGATTAGCTTAGGGCTTCTTCACTCTGAGATTATAAAAATATTCTCCCATGTTTCAGTCTTTCAACTTTTAAATTTCATTTAAACCTTTGATCCTTTTGGACTTCATTTTGGCATCGGGAGTAAAGGCAGATCTCAACAGTTATACACTGATATTTTTTAAAAGATATATAGTTTTGTCTTTTGACACATACATAGATGTAAACCCACTCCATAAATAATATGAACCACACAAAGATACATACACACAACTGCATGCCCAGATACACCTATTCATACATATATTGATATGAACAAATTGATACATAGAAATAAAATACATTCCAGAACAAATACAGAAATGAGAATATAGTTATATGTCCCCTGAACACCTGAATACTTGGAGAAGCTTAATTCTTACTGTAATGCCAGACATGAATGAGATTTGGTTGCTGCTTACTTGGGACACGCCTACCCTCCCTTAACAGAACAGAGCAGGAAGGGTTGGACCCTCCCTGTGCATCAGTATATATATCAAAAACATCCCACACAAATTGGTTCAACTCCTTGTTTATGATTCTTGTGCTTTGTAGCACAGTAAGAAAGCAGGTCAACAAGAGTCATATAAAAGAAGGCTCAAATCACAGACTAGAATTTATTCAGTATGTTTTACCTACCTGTTGAGGAAACCAGTCAAATTTTGGCTGTTTCCAGAGTCACAACTTGGCTGCCTTTTAATTTCTAGCTATAAAAGTTAACTACTGGGCTTCCCTGGTGGCGCAGTGGTTGAGAGTCTGCCTGCCAATGCGGGGGACACGGGTTCGTGTCCCGGTCCGGGAAGATCCCACATGCCGCGGAGCAGCTGGGCCCGTAAGCCATGGCCGCTGAGCCTGCGCGTCCGGAGCCTGTGCTCCGCAACGGGAGAGGCCACAACAGTGAGAGGCCCGCGTACCGCAAAAAAAAAAAAAAAAAAAGTTAACTACTGATTCAGATCTTCCTATTTTGATGGAAAATGAAAGAAGAATAACTGGATCTAGGCCAGTTGTTCTCAACCAGGGCAATTTTGCCACTAGGGGATGCTTGCAGTGTCCGGAGCCACAGGGAATAGGGGCAGCTACCATCTACCATCTTGTACGTAGAGGCCAAAGGTGCTGTTGACTTCTTACAATTCCCAGGACAGCCTCCCCACCTCTCCTACAATTATCAGGTCCAGAATGTCAATAATGTTCAGCAACCCTGGTGTAGGTCAAGGTAGTCCAGATATCTGGGTTAAGTGTTGGTATTTAGACTTTGAGGGATAGAATTACATTATAAAGAAAGACTTTAGCATCTTTATACCAACTCAGTACTAACACATTTTAGGGGGTTTGGTGGCTGTTTTTGTTTTACTTCTTGACTCCATATGATATGGCCATTCACATAATCAGTAAACAAGTAGACAGGTCAATGGCAACTATCACTGCCCTTAATTATATAATATAAGAAGTCTGAGAATCTTAAAAGTTATTATCTTAAAACCCTTCCAGTTACTAACTCTTTTGTTTATCACCTTCAAAGACATGCCTTGTCTTTGTGGTGTAGTTTTCTAATAGTCTGTTTTTTCTTGTTCTTTAAACAAGTTCTGTGGACACTTTAAATCGTCTAGCAAAGTTATCACTGTTCTTTTAATAAGTAACATATTGTAGTTTGCGGCAGCAGTTTTACAGTAAAGGGAAGTTCTTGTGAAATCCCTTGATTCTGGGAAGATGAGGGAAGGCAAAAGAAAAAAGAAAGGAAGCATGAACGCTATGCAGTTCTGCATCATTAATACTAGCAATGGGTTCTTTTACCGCCTGCCCTCTCACCTCTTGTTTTCTGACCCAGTTCTGTGTGCTTGGATGTAAAATTTTGGCTGAGGGCTGCTCTTGCATGGAATGCAGTAAGTGGCTTGTCAACCTGACCAATGCATTAAGAAAATGAATTTTAAAGGTGCTCACAGAATATAAGTAGAAGAATCAAACTTCAGTGGAAGCCGAGCTTCATTTAAAGCACAACGTTCTCTACAAGTTAATTCTTTCCCTCTAAAATCTAAATAGGGCAGCAATAGGGGATCATTATGTTAGATTGTCAGGTTTCTTGGGATGAAACACTGTACAGCTAGAGAGTAACTGCATCTGCATTATAGCAATGGCATTTAGCTGAGTCTAATGACTTTGAAGCATTTATAATTCAGTAATTAGCATAGTAACGAATGAGCCAACTTAAGAACAGGGTTTTTAATTGACTCTGTGATTTTAAGCAGTTCATGCAATGCTTGTTAAAATTTTAATCGCTGGCATTCATATTTTGGCAGACTTTATACTTTAGAAGGAAAACTGATTGAGAGTGGGGCAGAGTTGGAGAATGGGCAGTTTTACGTGGCTGTCGGCAGAGATAAGTTTAAGAAATTGCCTTACAGTGAATTACTTTTTGACAAGTCAACGATGAGAAGGCCTTACGGGTAAGTTTGCATCCTCATTCACTTCTCACATTTTAATTATCACTTGAAATAGCATTGAGTCTTATGCTGACCACTGGTCTATTTTATAGAATCTTGTTTATCAGTTAAAATGGAAAGCATGTATGAAATGAATTGATCGGTGTTTATTTTGCCATGATTGGAGATTGAGAACTATTGCATGAAAATATAATTTTGAGGAATCCATGATAGACTATATAGTATTGTTTTACCATTCACTTACGAATTTATAATGAAGACTTATTTTTGTGAAAAAGATACAGGGCAGTAAGCTTCTAAACAGCATACGTTATTAGAAGTTTTAATAGCATCTTAACTGGTTAGCTAGACAGAATAACTTTTCACTTGGTGCGTAGAGAAACTTCTAAAGGTCATTAAAAATGCATATTTTCTACTTTAAAAAATAAAAATAGTAAAATATAAAAATGATATAGTTCCTTTTGTACAAATAAGTAGAATGGCTGGGTGTGTAATTATTACACGCAGAATTTTAAAGATTACACTATTAACTACACACAGTGCACAGTGGACCATTTTCCTCTATGAGATGTCATATATTTGTGAAGAATGCCTTATTTCAGCCCAGTGGATGGACGCCGAGGCATGCATTTTCATGAAGAGCCCCAGCCCTGGATGCAGGGCCCGTTTGGCTTGCTCATGGTGCATTGCAATCCATCTCTGCTGCTTTTCTGTGTCCACTTTGCTAGAAAATTGACTTTTTGTAGTTGTCCTCTGCTAGGGTGGGTGATTTGTGGCAGAGATAGAGCAGAATATCACCAATCTGTTCTCCATTAATTTGCAATCTGTGTAGCTTGATGGAGAGGCTAACCAAGGGTTTCATAAGAATAGATGAAATGGAATTTCAGGGGTGGTGTTTGAAGTAGCAAGCAGACTTACTGCTAACCATCCTTACCCATCCATGAAATCAAATCCTTCACAACCTTTGCTAAACAATACTGGGTTAGGCTGCTGGGCGTTGCAGTACACACTGCAGTAAGAGCTTGTACTTGATGGCAGCGAGAAAGGTAGCTCATGGTAGCCTCTCTCAGACAGATTAGTAAGATTTACCTTTATCTCTGTGGCCTCCTTATTTTCAGAGAGGGTTAGGTTTCAAGATGGGTTGGGTTTTAAGATGGATCTTTTCCTATAATAGAAACATCTGGGAAATAACTTACTCTTAGAGCCGAAGAGAATTTTTTACTTTTTGATGAGAATGACTGGTTTAGAAACTCCCTGAATAGACATGCCAGTGTTTTACTATTCTATGCTTCTATCAGAGGCAGACATTATAGACATGATAAAAACTATGGAAATTTATAGTTTTAAATGCCATCTGGCAAAATCATCACTCGGCTTGGGAAATGATTTTTTGAAATGCAAATAGAAAATTTAGAGATCTGATTTAAAATGCTATGAAAAAACTTAAGACAGTACTAAATTTATTTGTAAGCATCAATTAAAATACTATACAAGAGGGACTTCCCTGGTGGCACGGTGGTTAAGAATCCGCCTGCCAAGACAGGGGACATGGGTTTGAGCCCTGGTCCGGGAAGATCCCACATGCCTTGGAGCAACTAAGCCCGTGTACCACAACTACTGAGTCTGCACTCTAGAGCCCGCGAGCCACAATTACCGAGCCCACGTGCCACAACTACTGAAGCCTGCGTGCCTAGAGCCGGTGCTCCGCAACAAGAGAAGCCACCACAATGAGAGGCCCGCGCACGGCAACAAAGAGTAGCCCCTGCTCACTGCAACTAGAGAAAGCCCGTGCGCAGCAACGAAGACCCAACACAGCCAAAAATAAATTAAAAAAATAATATTAAAAAATACTATACAAGAAAACACTAAAGGTCTTTTGGAATGGAATTTGGAAATGTTATGGTGGTCTTTGTGAAACTGGGAACGTCTATGGGACTTTTTGTGAAATACTGATGTCAGTAAGTAGTTGAGTTCCATGTCAGGATGACAAATTGAGATGACGATTATCTTGCCTTATATATTATTTGTAAATAATGCTCAGATTTCTAAATTGCAATTTGTTTCCGCAGTCAGAAAGCCTCTTCACTACCTCCTATTGTAGGATCCAGAAGGTCTAAAGGGAGTGTAAGTATCAGATGCTTTACTCATTAATGTTCTATATTTCTGTATGATACACAGAGACTGTCCTTTGGCTTTCAATTAAATTCGAAGAAATGAAACTTAGCCACCTTGTGGTATATAAGCAATTATGTGAAACAACACTAGAACATTAATGTTACAACTAAGTTTCTAAAGGAGAGCTAACATTATTAAAATATGGATTTCAAAATATCTTTTTCCTAATATACAGACCTGATAAAATTTACACCATGGTTGAAATCTAGGCAGTGATACACAAATGAGAAGAAATGCTGTATTACGTCACACCAGTGGTCTGCCCAGTCTTGTTTTCTGTCACTGACCAAGACTGAAAAGAAAGTTTTTGTAACAGAATAGTAATCCTCAGTTATCTTCCTTTAAAAGATTGAGAATCATTCCAAATATTTAGCTCCTTATCAGAATCTTTTCCATCCATCATTCATTCATTTATTTGTTAATTCAGCAAATGTCTACTAAATACCCATTATATGGGAACTGTGACAAGTATTTAGTAGGTAACTTCTTAACCTATTTGTATTTTTTGTCTGTACCCCCTCATGGAGGTGAGTTTCATGTCATGCTGGAGTATTGCTTTGACAGGTCTTCTTGGCTGAAACTTCTTTCTACTCTTTTGGTTGAACTTCCTGACCTGTAGTGGTCAGAAGTGATCTGACATTTCCCCTTTCTGAATTAAATAAGGAAAACGCTTACACTGGTGTTTTGTAAAACAGGTGGCTGCTGGGCAATGATACTGTCTCCTAATGATGATTTAGATATTTCTTCCCCTCCCCCCTTTCTGTAATACCATGTGAAATTCTTGAAAAAGAAAAATAATTTTGTGTGAAGAAATAGTGCTGATCTCAGTATAACAAACAACAGACATACCCACTCATTCGCTGTAACTACTGTACTATTTATGACAAAGCTCTTGCCCTCAAGAAACTTACAGTCTAATTGAAATAGAGAAAATAGTTTGAAAAGGTAACTAACAAGCTAAAGCTAAATATAAAATATGTGCTGAGATAGGTATACAGAAGGAATGAGACAAAAGGAATCAACGTGCATTGGCCAAAGTACATGGAGGAAGTTGAATCTGAGCTGTGCCTTTGAGGACTGTTTAAGATTCGGGTGAAGGTTAGTGAGAGGAAAGGGAGATAGAAAGGACAGTGTGGAGAAAGGAGCAGAGATGAGCGCACGGAGAAACAATAATTTGGGCTGATATTTAGTGAACACTCGAGGGTTCAACACCATGCCAAGGGCTTTACAGATGTGATTTATTTAACCCTAACTCCATGAGGCAGGTACTGTTGTTATTGCATTTAAAAATGAGAAAAGGAGGGCTTCCCTGGTGGCGCAGTGGTTGAGAGTCTGCCTGCCGATGCAGGGGACACGGGTTCGTGCCCCGGTCCGGGAAGATCCCACATGCCGCGGAGCGGCTGGGCCCGTGAGCCATGGCCGCTGAGCCTGCGCGTCCGGATCCTGTGCTCCGCAACGGGAGAGGCCACAACAGTGAGAGGTCCGTGTACTGCAAAAAAAAAAAAAAGAGAAAAGGAAACACAGATAGTAGAAGTAGCATCTCCAAACGCTCCATTGAGTAAATGGAGGGGAAGGATTGAGTCTAGATGGCCCGCTTGGAGGGAGCTAATGCTTCTGACCCCAGGCGGACAATGAGTCCCTCAGGCCAGCTGGAACAGAGGCCCCTCCTGGCGTGGAGGCTGACATGCTCACTTGGTAGATGGTGGCAGTTTTTTTTTTTTTTTTTTTTGCTGTACGTGGGCCTCTCACTGCTGTGGCCTCTCCTGTTGTGGAGCACAGGCTCTGGACGCGCAGGCTCAGCGGCCACGGCTCATGGGCCCAGCGGTCTGCGGCATCTGGGCTCTTCCTGGACCAGGGCACGAACCCGTGTCCCTTGCATCGGCAGGCGGACTCTCAACCACTGCGTCACCAGGGAAGCCCCGGTGGCAGTTTTAGATGACCTCGAATGTCAGAATGTAGAGTTTAGTCTTTAGCCTTGGGTTAAGGGAAGCTCATGAAGGCTTCAGAGAAGTGCGAATGTTGATCCAAGTCCAGTCTAGAAAGGCCAGATCTTTTATGTGGAGAAAACCTTAATATGGTGAGAGGCCATCGATGAGGTGTCAGTTACAAAGCAACTTCCATAACCTTGGCGTAAAGTGGCAAGAGCCTAGACCAGGTAGGTGGTGAGGGAGCAGCAGTAGGTGATTATTGCTCATGAAGAAACAAGGGACTTGCTAGGTGATTGGATACAGGGGATTAATGGAGCAGTTGGAGCCAAAGATAACTGCAAGTTTCCGAGCTTGGATGCCAGAGAAAATGGTGGTACTATGGCTAAGAAGGGGGCAACTAGAGGAAGGAGTGACCTGCTTACTTTCCAGTGCATTGAGTTGTGTCATCACAGAATCTAGGTGAAAAATGTTCAGCTAGTAGTTGTAAATGGCAGAGGCTGAGGACATCAGATGTTGATTCGCAAGTTCATCCACATGATGGTCATAGTCGAAGAGCAGAGACGTGTCATGGTGGTGTTCTTTCCTCGCACCCAGCACAGCCTGGCAGGGAGCAGGGTTCTTCATGCTGTTGAGTGAGAGGATGGGGGAGTGGGTGCCGAGAGAGAGAGAGAGACAGACAGACAGACAGAGCAGTGAGAACCACAGAGGACCCAAAACTTCATGTGTGTGGAGAGCAAGGGGAGAGAGAGAATTCTAGTAACTGAAAAATATATTTTAGCCACAATAAAGCTAAATAAAAACCAGGAATTTAGGGTTTGGAAATTCTATCCTCTTGCTCTTCTTCAGGACTTTGGAGTGGAATCTCTTCCACGTCCCATGCACATGTGAGCTCATTAACTCTCACAGTACAGCTGGAAAGGTGATGGTTAAACAGAGACCAAGTGTAGTTGAGTAACTGACCTAGGTCATAGGGAAAGTTCATGTCAGAACCAAGATCAGGACTCAGCTCTTTACATCCACGATTACTGAACTTCAGGATTAGGTGCTTACTCTTCTGAAATTTAGAATGTCTGAGTTTTTATTAAAAATGTGTAATGTGTTTCCCGTTTTAAAATTCATACACAGGAGGCACATACATGCCTCTTTCTTGCTCGCTTGTTTGGAAGACCTGTGCTGTGATTACTGGATCATCTAATGATGATTGGTGAAGTCTTCTGTGTGTCTGGTATGGAACTAAGCACCAGGGAGATGGTATTATGCAAAAAGACACAACACTCTCTCTTAGCCCTGGCCTACTCAGGGAGACAAGGGTTACGTTGGCGATGCCACAAAGCAATATGTAATTACAAAGTGTGACTAAAATGAAGGAAAAGTATAGAACAATATGCAAGAAGGTAAAAGGAGTACTTAGATATGTGTGTCAGGAAAAGCCCTCTTTGAGGAAGTGACCTTTTAAGATTCCAAGTTATATTTTGAGATGAATTTCCATCTCATACACAGCAAAGACTCAAAATTATATTGCCATGCTATGACTTAGAAAAATACATTGATAGCAGAGTCTACCTCTCTTTCCACAATGCATGCTCCCTAAGCATTCTGTAGATTCATCCATCCATTCATCTGCTCATCCAGCCATCCATCCAATGTGTGTTTAGTGAGCACTTACTGAGTGCCAGGAATTGCTCCAAGCAACTGGCATAGATTAATGAACAGACAGACAAGGTTTCAGACCTCAAGGAACTTTTGTTCGAGTGCCTGTATCTGTGTGGGAGTAGGGAGGGTGGAAGAATGCGGTAGACAGACTATCAATCTCTAAACAAATATAGGGACTTCCCTGGTGGTTCAGTGGTAAAGAATCCGCCTTCCAATGCAGGGGATGCGGGTTCGATCCCTGATCGGGGAGCTAGGATCCCACATGCTGCGGGTCAACCGAGCCGGCGCGCCACAACTACTGAGCTCGCACGCCTCAACTAGAGCCCGTGTGCCACAAACTACAGAGCCCACGTGCCCTGGGGCCTGGGCACCACAACTAGAGAAGAGAAAACCCGCATGCCACAACAAGAGAGAAGCCTGCAGGCCGCAACAAAGAGCTCACGTGCTGCAACAAAAGATCCCGCGTGCCTCAACGAAGATCCTGTGAGCTGCAACTAAGTCCCGACACAGCCAAAAATAAATAAATAATAAACAAATATATAAACAATTTCAGATGGTGATAAGTGCTATGAGGACAATAAAATGTGGGCACTAATTAGGACACTAATTGATATAAGATTCTCTGAGATTGGCACCTTAATGATGTAAAGGAGCCAGTCACACAAGGTGGGTGCAGGAGAAACAGTCACAAGGGCCCTTGGTAAAAAGCTTGGCGTAAAGGAGTGGGGCAGAAAGAAGGCTGGAGTGGTCTGCGATTAAATTGGAGGGGCGGGCAGGGCCCGATTGTGTAGGCCATGCATGGAGTTTGGATTCTATTCCTTACCAGGACACCGTTTGAGGGATACAAATAGAGAGTGGTATCATTTGATTTGCAGGGTTTTTTTTTTTTTTTTTTTGCGGTACGTGGGCCTCTCACCGTTGTGGCCTCTCCCGTTGCGGAGCACAGGCTCCAGACGCGCAGGCTCAGCAGCCATGGCTCACGGGCCCAGCCACTCCGCGGCATGTGGGATCCTCCCGGACCAGGGCACGAACCCGCGTCCCCTGCATCGGCAGGTGGACTCTCAACCACTGTGCCACCAGGGAAGCCCTGATTTGCAGTTTTAAGGGATCATTCTGGCTGTGTTGTCTACAGAGAAGGGGGGCGGGGCAAGAACAGAAGCAGGAGGCAGTGGGACGGCTGGCATCCAGGTGAGTGATGCAGGTGACTTGGACAGGAGGCAGCAGAGCAGATGGACCTCTATCCTATTTCTTCTTGGAGCGTATTGTAACTGCTGTCACTGATTGACCCGTTCATCTAATAGCTGTTTATTGAGTCCATATTATGTCCCGAGCACTGTTTTAGTGCTTGTGGGGAAGGGGAGACAGAGATTCCAGAGAAAACTGTAAATGTATGAAGCTTCTATTCTGGAGGAGGAAAAAGACAAACAAATACACGTGTGATATTAATCAGGGATAAGCTTGAAGAGAAATGCGTGAGGATATGGAAAGAGAAAGTGAGAGAGGGCACAGTATCCTTTGGGTGGCCAGGGTGGGCCTCTTTTACGAGGTTATATTCAGCCAAGGGGAGTAACCCGCCAGGCACACAGTAGGTTCTCAGGAAACCCGTCTAGTGGATGTGTGAGTGAGTGCTGTGAGCCGCACAGAGAGGATATTCTATGTCAGGCGTTCCAAAAGCACAAACTTGGTTTTTAAGAGAAGGATCAGTTTGCTCCTTTCTTTTAATTAATTGGTTCCCTGGAGAATGTACGTGTTTTTAAGATTATTAACCGCTTGGCACTGAGTGGGGCTGTGAGTGAATGGGACTATAGGCGAGCAGGCTTAAGACTTTCGGAGCTACTGTCCAATCAAAGGGAAGGCATCTCCGAACCCGTGATGCAAATCAAAGGGGACACAACTGGATTTTTAGGAAATCATTTCTCCACACCGCCTTCTAGGAATGGCTGTATTGCAGCATGAAGGAGAGTGTGAGTGGGGGCCTGATAGAACTTCAAACAAAAAAAGAGAGAGAGAGAGAAAGCTGCCATAGTCTGCATAGAGGACCCTGCTGTGCAGGGGTATGTGTGCGCGAGGCCCCACCCTTGTGGTAGGGAGTGTGGGTAACAGGGCTGGGGGGTTCCGGGGGGTCCATCAGACCCTTTCAAAACAGCCAGGGAATGCCAGAAGTTACCCCTGTTCAGACTGGGGAGTCACAGAGATGAGCACATTAAGAATAATTTTACCTTGTGATTCTAGCCTTGAAAACAAAAGGAATCCTCTGCAGTCCTATTAAGTTTGAAAAATTAACCCACCGGCGGGAGGCTGTTCTCTAGCTGCGAGGCCTCACCACACGGAATCCAAGCACCCTCTAGTGGAAGAGATGTAAAATCAGGGACGTATTTGAAAGAGCCAAAGACGACGTTAAATTGTCTTTAGTTGTCCTTATTACCATGTGGCTGATGTATCTTGTGATCAGTAATATTTACAGGTTCAAATATTGCAATTGCTAAGGTTTTGGTAAGAAAATGGCATGATCAAAGTCACGGTGAAGCAAGGTCAATTCCAAATGGTTCCCAAATTCCATTTTGCCCTTTGGGAAATGGAGTCCAATTTGGATAAAAGGGTTTCTCACACTTCCCATCACTAGATGCACAGTGAGAGAAATGCCAGCCTAAGTCTGGGTCTGGTCCCCTGCTCAGAAGGTCTCCTGGGTGCATCGCTGAAATACACACACTGTGAAGGCTGCCGTGTGTGTGGCAAATCCCTCACAAAATTATTTTAAACTTGATGCTTTATGGCCCATATGTCTTTGACACATGTTCATGGGGGCTGAAAATGAGTCTCCCTTGGTAACGAAAGAAACCTGAGTTGATTGGATCTTGTTGGAAAGAGCCTAGGGAATGACTGAAAAAATCCCAGTTTCAGTAGAGTGAGGGGTGATCGAAGGGCTCTTTTTAGTTTTTTGTTTGTTTGGGCCAGAGGTTTTCTATTCCTATCAGATATTTTGGTATGTGTGTGTGGCAAAGACAGGACAGTGGTTAAAGTGTCACATGGGGTCTAGTTTTCACATGGGACACGCTGTAAAATTTGGCTGCTTCTTGATTTCTTCCACTTTGGGAAAAAGTCATCATCTGTTACTTCCAGGTAGCTTTTTTAGGGAACCATTCTGTATAATGGCTGTTTCTAGTGTCTTGGGTATTAGGAAGGTTCAGTGTAGCAGAAAAATCAGACCTGGGTAAACTTGAGAAAGTTAATTCCTTTCTCTGTAAAATAGTGATAATAATACCTATCTATACATTTGGTAAATATTTGGGGTTATGAGTATTAAGCACACAAGAGGTACTTAGTAATATTGTTTTATCAACTATCATAGCTCTTATGAGATGGCAAAACTCCCCTATTCCCTATGCCCCACAAATAGCAATGACTATCCATGTATCCAAGTTATGAGTCACATGCAGAAGTCTCAGAAAAGAAAGGAAAATCCATCTCTCTATTCCTTTGCCCTTCCCTTTCTCTATAACTTATTTACATATTATCTATAATTTATATAATTAACTATATAAATGAGTATATATAATTTTATATTATATAATTTATTTATATCTTTGTGTTTATTATATATCTCATTTTTTTAGATAAATCAATATTTTCTTTTTCTAATTTTTTATTTTATATTGCAGTATAGTTGATTTATAATGTTGTATTAGTTTCAGGTGTACAGCAAAGTGATTCAGTTATACATATACATATGTCTATTCTTTTTCAGATTCTTTTCCCATTTAGGTTATTACAGAATATTGAGTAGAGTTCCCTGTGCTATACGACATGTTTTCTTTTTTAAAAAGAAAAGCATTTAAATTCTTTCCCGTCTTCAAATTACAAAACAGTTCTTCCTTTTTACTCAGTTTAATTTAGTTCTTACTCACCAAGTGCCTGGCAGTTAGTCATTAATCAGTATTTGAATGCATGAGTGTCAATTACCAAAGCCATGCTTCATATAGTTATTGGAATCAACTAGTCTTTCTTGATGCTCCCAAATCGCCCTTTTGAGTGTCCCTAATAGAGGTGTAGTAAATCAGAACTTCCTGTATATTCAACAACAGAGTTGATTTTTTTTTTTTTTTTGCCGTACACGGGCCTCTCACTGTTGCGGCCTCTCCCGTTGCGGAGCACAGGCTCCGGACCCGCAGGCCCAGCGGCCGTGGCTCACGGGCCTAGCCACTCCGCGGCATGTGGGATCTTCCCAGACCGGGGCACGAACCCGTGTCCCCTGCATCGGCAGGCGGACTCTTAACCACTGTGCCACCAGGGAAGCCCTGATTTTTAAAATTATATGAATCCCCAGACACTCCAGGATGGGGCATCTGCTTCTCCCTTGTTTTACCCCTTTGTGAATAAGAATTTTCCCAGAGAGCGGTAATAAACCATTATGCTGAGATCCAGAGTTTCTCATTCTTTAAGTTTCATTTCAGTCCTTGAAAGTTCAACAGCATCTCTGAACATTCTATTAGGCTTGCTAGAAGGGTTACTCCTCTTATTCAAGGCTTTTAAAGTTTTAGAATCTTGGGACGAATAGACTTGTTTGCAAATAGACTAGAATGTGAGACCTGGGCGTTGGTTTCTTCTCACATGATGGTTTTGGAATCTCTTCTATAATCACATTAGCCATTTTTCCTGCCTGAAAGTTTATGGCCTTGTGAGGAAGAATCATTAAAGAAAAGGAAAGAAAAAAAACCCAACTCTGGTTGCAGTTAATGCAATAATTAAATGGAAACTGTATGTTTAAATTGCATTTGGAATAGGAAATTAAAAAATTATGCAAAAAAAGTGTTATAGGTTTGGACAAGTTTTCATAATGTTAATAAATTTATGCATAATTCATTTTCTTGTAGGCTATGACAAAATAGCATAAATAACTTCATTTGTAAGGCTGTGAATTTTTCTATTCTTAATTGGGTGATAGCTAAAACTATTTAAATGCTTCTGGATGACTGAATATATAAATGTTTAAAATGGGCAGTTATAGTAGGTTTCTAGGCAGATTTGTTTGTTTAATATTGCTACACTTATTTTCAGATACTAGCATACTACAGATGTTGCATAAAGATTGCACCCAATATTGTGTGAGTTTGGTGTGATTTTTAAGAAAAAGATATTAACTCTCTGCTCTTGAAGGAAGCACTCTGATAGTCTTTGAACAAAACTACATGCCAGGCACGGTACTCATTACTTTATAAACGTTACCATTTCATCCTAATGATGGACCTCACGGCAGGCACATCGACCCCATTCAATTGATAAGGATTCAGGCTCAAAGAAGGTAGGAGTTAGTTACCGCAAGGTCCCGTAGGTGGTTAGTGGCAGTGCAGTGGCCCTGACATGGGTATTTTGGGTCTCTAAAACGTGCATTCTTTCCACTACCTGCAGCCTCACACCTTACACACTCAGGTAAGTGTAGCACCTGAGCGTCTGAAGGCCAAGGCTGTCTTGTTAGGAGGGTGTTTCTCGCAATGGCCAAGCAGTGGCTGAGTATCAGCACAGCTGTTCCTTGGGTACAGTAGCCACCACTGTAGTGATTCTTATGTGGCTCCCCAGGAGCTGTTTATGGGCCAGTGACAGGAGCCACTGAACTCAACCTCACCTTCATGCTGAGAAGCTCACTTTGCAGATGCAAGGTCTTCGTTTCGAGAGGCACACGGGAATCAGAGCAACCACCAAAAGTGTGATCATTGGGGGCCGCCTTGCAGGAATGAAGGGCATGTGGTCTTGAGCTGCTTGTGTCTGTGTTGCTCTGGGTTTGTGATTCATTGAGACCATGGCAGTCACCAACAGATGAGTCAATATCAGAGGATTTCTACAAGCACAGCGCTTGTATGATGATACCGATACACTCACAGTGACGATCAGTTAAGAAGGTATTTCTAGATTAACTGATCAAACGGGTTTGTCATTATTCCTCATCCAATAGCTGGCTGCTGATTCTTCTGAAAGGTGCAGGAGGGAGAGGAAGGTTAAGACAGCGGACCCGCTCTGCTCCTTGCTGGCTGGCTGACCTTGGGCACGCTTAACCACTAAGCCTCATTTGCTTGTCTGTATAATGGGGTGATAACAGTACCTGTCTCTCAGGTTATGAGGACTGAGTGAGACAATTTCATAGAACACCTGGTACAATTAAGTACTCAACAATTGTCAAGTGCTATTATTTTTATTCTCCTTCCTCTGGTAGACCCTTCCTCTGTCACCAAGAAGAGTTAATGTAGGTAGTGGACAGCAGCAGAATCAGTACAATACCCCCATCTCCCGCCCCTGCCCTTTTGACCACTAGTTAGTGACTTGTACTGAATACTAATCGCTTAGGGAGTTCATCAGCCGATAGTAAGGGTCTAATCTTTTGCCATGTAGGGAAATGATCGCCAATCTAAGTCAACAGTCGGATCCAGCGACAACTCATCTCCTCAGCCTCCAAAGAGGAAAGGGAAAAAAGAAGATGTGAATTCAGAAAAACCCACGAAAGGGAAACAGAACGTAAAGTTAAAGAGTTCGCCACAAACAATTCCAAACAGTGGTAAGTTTGTTGTTATTATTATTATATTGTTATTATTGATTATCGTTATCTTAAGGCTGTGATACAATTTTAATTTGTAAATAGATCCATTTGTTTTCCTGGGCCTACAGAAAAGACTCCTTATTGTCCTATATGAGAGTTTTCAAAGAAGACTTTCTGCGTATGAGAGATGCTGCTGTTTTTCATGCTTAATTTCTATTTGTAATTAGAGATCTGCTACGAGGACATGTGCTTTTTACATTTTTTATCAAAAAATTTTTTTTTGGCTGCTTTGGGTCTTTGTTGCTGCGCATGGACTTTCTCTAATTGTGGCGAGCGGGGGCTACTCTTCGTTGCAGTGCGTGGGCTTCTCATTGCAGTGGCTTCTCTTGTTGTAGAGCGCGGGCTCTAGGTGCACAGGCTTCAGTAGTTGTGGCATATGGGCTCAGTAGTTGTGGCTTGTGGGCTCTAGAGCACAGGCTCAGTAGTTGTGGCGCATGGGCTTAGTTGCTCCGCGGCATGTGGGATCTTCCTGGATCAGGGATCGAACCCGTGTCCCCTGCATTGGCAGGTGGATTCTTAACCACTGCGCTACCAGGGAAGTCCCAAGGACATGTGTTTTGAGGTAAAATATGTCTTGAGTGGTCGTATTGGAAAAGGTAACTTTTACCATCCTGTGTTTCAGCTAAAAGGGCTCGATTAACATTTTTGCCAACCACTGTTGATCTCTCTTATTCGTGTGTATACAACCCTTGTTCACATTCATTACGAATTGCTTTTAGTCACAGATCACTTTTTCCAAAAAGATATTTCACCGATTTTACTGATATCCAGGAGAACACACACACACACACAACTTTACCAATAAACAATATGTACCAAGTTAGTTACGTGTCTTGCATGACCAGGCGAGAGATGGTATAAAATAATTTAAAACATTTTGCATTAGTACAAGATTTCAAGATAAAAGTGTGATAAACTAAGGATGAGTGCCAAAAGAATTGTGAACTTTTCATGTTAGTTTTTTGTGAAGACAAGCTCTTTTTGGCTTCACTTGGAGCATGGTCTCAGTGGGGCGAGCGCACGAGGGTGGAGTGACGCTGTGGGCGGGGGGCTGGCTGGGACAAGGCTGGAGGAGTGACGGCTTCTCCCGCCCCCTGGGATCCACTTACCCCCACTGGAAGACATGCCAGGCTGCCCTGGAAAAGGATGAATGGGATCAAGTTTCAGATTCATGGCCAGAGCTTGGCTTCTAGCTGGGAGCTCTAGCTCACTTCAAAGTCCACGTGAAGTGTCGCATTAGAATTAGCTCAAGTGGGCTTCACAGCTGAGAAGACACCATGAACTTGTGTGAGTGTTTAGAAGACGCTGCTCAGATGATTAAAGTTTCAGAAGAAAGATGTGTGAGACTAAGTTAAAAGAACAGGTGAAATGGAAGGAGCCAATTCCATAGAGAAGAAAGTGGAGGGGTTTTTATATCTTCAGAGATTTAAATGGTGGAGATTAGCTGGAAGTTGAGAGTCCTAGATTCTTGTCCCAGTTCTGCTCTTGACTTCAAGCAAGTCACTTAACTTCTTTTAGCCCCGTTAGCATTCTTCAACATGTGGGGTCATATTAAGACTTATCTTCAAAGTTTTGCTTTTGTCTTTAAGTCTGTGCAATCCTTTCCAGTGACTCTGAAACAGGGAGGCCAGTAAAATGCAGTCAAAGGATGTTTATTGAATGCTTGTTGTATGGTAGGCACCAAAGGAAAAAGCTAGCCTGGAAAAGCATGCCATGCCATGAGCATTAAAAATAATAGAGGGTTGGGACTAACCTGGTGGTCCAGTGGTTAAGACTCAGCATTCCCAATGCAGGAGACCTGGGTTCGATCCCTGGTCAGGGAACTAGGTCCCGCATGCTACAACGAAGACCCAGTGCAGCCAAATAAAAAAAAAAAAAAAAAAAAAGAATAGAGGGTTTATTTTAATCAGTATATACTAGATTGTGAAACTCCCAAGGCCCTGAGCTATGTCTTACTGGTTTTTTTGTTTTCGGTCCCCAACAATTAGCACAGGTCTGACAGATGAGACGCTTAATAAATATTGATGGATGAATGATGGAAATTACAAAATAGATAAGTCTCTGTAATACTTTAAAACCCACTAAGAAACAGGACTCATGTTAAACTCTTCATGAATTATTTTTGATTAAAGGCTCTTATAAAGTGCTACTTTTTTATTTTCTGCAAGGCTCTTACTAGCTTATGAAAATACCAACTCCTACTTCCAATATATTTTTTGAAAGTCTTTAGTTAGATTCAGTAGTTGTCCCTCAAAAGAAAGGGGACCATCATCTCTTCAGGTGATTTCATTCGTGGAAACTTGGGAACACAAGAGGCTGAATCAGCATTTCCGTGTTTCACAGGAAAGTAAACTTTATTAAAAAGTTGAATTATCAGTGTTTTTAAAAAAATTTTTATTAGAGTATAGTTGATTTACAATGTTGCATTAGTTTCTGCTGTACAGCAAAGTTTATCATATCCACTCTTTTTACTTACTTTTTTTCTCTATTTCTTTTTGAATTTTATTTTATTTTTTATACAGCAGGTTCTTATTGGTTATCTATTTTATACATAATAGTGTATGTATGTCAATTGTAATCTCCCAATTCATCCCACCCCCCCATCAGTGTTTTTGTTTTTATAGAAATTCACAAATAGTTTTCAACAATAATTGTATCTGTGGGGGTCAAAGTAACAAAAACATGTTGACCACGAAACAAGTCACGTTTTTAAAGTGCTAAGAAAAGGTAGAAGCCCTCAGCTGTTCTTACTGTGTCTTTAGAGAATCCTGCAGTTGTTTTAATTGTCCATGTTAAGTGTACATTTTGCAATCTAGTTTTATAATGTGCAGATGATAGGTTTTTCACTGCTGTATCTCAGTGTTAACATAGAACTACAGCTGCTGTTTTTCACATGAAGGTTTGGGGATTTTTTTTTTTCCCCAGTAAGAGGCTTATACCACAGATCTAGAAGCATATATAAGAGTTTAGATGAAGCATTTTGTATCTTTTCATCTTGATGAAGAGAACGTATGACCTGGAAAATGAATCTTGGCTTCCAAAACCAATTTTCCCAGAGAAAATGAAAAAAAGGTTTTGTGTAGTTTATGAGATTAAATCATCACTTGATAAGTTTATTAGCTTAAATCCCTACTTTTGAAAATTGAGCTATTTCTCCTTATCAGATCTCCCTCCAGATGTCTTTGGCTATAGAAATTTTCTATGTTATGTTATCAAAAGTATCTGTCTTTGTCTCTCTCTCTTTTTTATTACTCCTTTAGCCTCCATATTCATTTATTATTGCAGTTGCTTTTTGCTTTAATGACATCTGTTTTAGTAATTAGAACCAAGTGCGCGATTTTGGACATTCATGCCTCCAGAGGGCTCTTATTCCTTAGAAAGGGAAAAGCAATAAGGACTTGAAGCAAAATGAAAGGGAAGGTATATGGTGAGTCAGTGAATCAAAAGTGCAAGAATTTAATACTGTATTGCACATTTGAAAGTTGCTGAGAGTAGAGCTTAAAAGTTATTACAAGAAAAAGCGTTTTGTAACCATGTGTGGGGACAGATGTTGACTAGACTTACTGTGGTAATCATTTCTCAATATATACAAATATGGCATAAAAATGCAAGAATTTGATTATAGAGATGAAACAGTCTTTGCTGCTTAAAAATATTTTAAATTTGGAATTAAGTAATCTATTCAATTTGATTTCTAAGTGTTAAATTTTAAGAGTTAGGATGCATATCGATGATTCCTTTCGAGCATATGTTAAATTGTGCAAATTTTTGACCAGTGTTCTTTAGTGTTCTCACGTTAATTAGAAAAAAGGAGACTTTGTAGGCTATCTTGATTTTTATCATTACGATTGTAGTCATACATTTATCCTTTTATTTTACTGCTGATATTTACTGATACTCTGATATCTAATGCTTCATGAGTGAGCAGTGCTGATAACAGTCTGTAGATGGCAACCTGGGTCTAATTTTATTTCTTTTTCTTGTTTCTTCTTTTTTTCCGACTCAGTTTCTCTCTGTAATAATAAAGCTTAATAATTCAAGCAGAGCAGTGACATATTTCTTCAGGGAAACAAATCCCATTTTCTTTTGGTAGCCAAGATACAAAGTAAGATTGGTTGGTGATTGATGAAGTTGGGCGTGAAATGCATTTTTAGTGCTGCATTTAAATGCCAGCTTAACTGACCAGCGTATGTTTTCCTTGCACTTTCCACCTGAGTGGTGCCTTGAGATAGGTTTTAGAGGCTGTTACCTAGCTATTCTCTCCTCTCTGAGCAAAGCTGTAATGATGATTGCTTTGAAATATTGTATAGTGTTTTGGGATTGATTGTATTCGTTGATATTTTTAATAATTTTTTACATGAAAAAAAATTAGTGTTTTTTAGACCCCTTGGAACACAGGAAGTATCGTGGGTTTAGGGCTCCTTAGAATATTGGGAAATCTGTAGAGAAAATATCCCGGTCTGTTATCGCTATGGTTTATGCGGTATTGATAATTATAAATACTTTTTAAAAGCAGAGTGTTAAAATGTAAGCAAAAACAAGACCTGTTTTCTCTTCAAGCCTGTGCCCCTTGCAGTGAAAGGGCAGAGTCCTAACTACTGGACCGCCAGTGAATTCCCAAGACTTGTTTTATTTTGAAGGATGTGATTCTCTTTCTGTTATGTGTGGGCGTGCACGTGTGCACACACGGATTAGTACCCTTGATACAGTTCCTAGCTTGCTCCCAGTATCGTTCACTGTTTCCAAGGAACGTGTGATGTTTAGACTCCTGATTAATGATAGGGAGCAGATGCAGTGCCGGGAATGGGTGTCTGAATATTATGACCTTGCTGGGTGACTGCCCTTGGGCAGTCATGCTCTTGAATTTTTCTAATGGCTACAAACTGCACATGGTTTGCTGCATCGCCCCAAGCATGAAGCATTACTACGGTCCGTCCGCAGAGTCAGATCAGGGGACATGGAAACTTGAGCTTCTTTGGTTCAGCTGATGAGCCAGCTCAGGCACTTGCACGGTTCGCAGTCCCAAGAGACTCAAGATAAAAACAGGAAGCATGTTTTCCAAATGTGCTCTCCCAAGTCTCACCCACTAAGGATGTCCTGTACCGGAGGACAGTATATAAGAAGGCACCAAGATGACTTCACAAAGCAGGGGTCTTAGTAATCCCTTGAAGTTTTATTGTGCTATTCAAATTCTAGTAATAAAAATTAGTTTAGGAATACAGGCATACTTTGGAGCAATTGTGGGTTTTGTTCCAGACTACCACAATGACGCAAATAACACAATAAAGCAAGTCACACAAATATTTTGATTTCTCAGTGCATATAAAAGTTATGTTTACATTATACTGTGGTCTACTAAGGGTGCAATACCATTATGTCTAAAAAAATCCAGTGTATATGCCTTAATTAAAAAATACTTTATTGTTGAAAAAATGCTAACCATCGTCTGACAACGCAGGGTTTCCACTGACCTTCAATCTGTAAAAAGTGCAGTATCTGCAAAGCACGATAAAATGAGGTATGCCTGTATATACTCTCACTTTCAGCTGGGATATTGAGAAATTAGAGGTTGGCTGAATACCAGTAAGGTGTTTATCTCGGTTTCAGAGGAGTAAGAACCTAGCCCTTTCTAGAAAAGATTCTTTTCATATCCTGACTTCTTACACACTTTATACATTGGATGGAGCAGCATTGTGAGAAAGGCATTCTTTTCCAGCTGATGTCAGGTTGAGGCAGTAAGCTTCTCTTGGGGGCTATTTTTCATGTAGCTGAGGGTTGGGATGTGAAGATACTCTTTGTTTTCAAAAGGAGAAGTTTGTGAGCTGTTGAATTGTGTAGATATTTCCAAACCTTTGGAAGATTTTACTGCAGAAATTTGTTTTAAGTAGGTATTTTGGTAATTGCATCACATTTTCCGTACAAGTAGCCCATACAGTTCTATCTAACCCATAATGCGTCTTAATTCTGACATTGTACTCGTGGTGCCATGGAGGTAGCTGCAGTGTACTGTAATGTTCCTGGTGGGAAATGAACTAGAAGTTCCATATTGAATGCCAGGAACTCGCGTTACCCTGGTGCCCAGGGATGCAGAGCTGCCCCAGGTCAAATTCTTGGTGTCGGCCAGAGTCTTGAGGTTGGGGATCCCATGGGGTTTGGGTCTGAAGAGAAAGGCAGAGATTGAGGGGTTGGACCTGGAATTATAGGGGTGGGGACACTGAGGTCCAGACTGAGGTTCTTGTAGCAGTTGATCCTCTGAAAGAGAATGATGTATGGAGTGTCTCATCTTGATTTTTTTCCCCTGGCTTCAGGCTTTGGCTTGCCAAACTCCCTTTTCATAGATGCTACCTATTACTTCTAAGTAGCTCCTCTCTCCTTCTGTGCCCATCAAGGACCCAGACAAATTTCACAGCATTCCCTTGATTCTGCTGCCTCTGAAGTTAGCTCTGAACTTCTCTATACCTTATCATAGAGAAATGTGGATCCATACCAATGATGAGTTTCTGAAGTGTAATTCTTCTGCTTTTCAGGAAGAAACTAAAATTGGGTTACCCCGGCCGGGTGTTTCATCATAGGTTCTGAAGTAGGGCCCAGACCTAGACTTGGTTCGGGAGGGGTCTGATATCAGGAATGTCTGTGAGATGCTGATGGTGGGAGGTGACAGTGTGACAGGAAGAAGTAGCCGTGGAATTTACTACCCTTCCCCCCTCCCCAACTTCCTCTTCCTATTGCCAGCCCTGTGGTGAAATAAAACCAGGATGGGGACTTGGTCCATTAGACTATCAGCAGCTCCTCGGCCATTATTCACACGTGATACACAGGCAAGCACCCAGCAGAGTATCCTGCTCAGAGTAGCACTCAGTGTTGAGTGTGTGTGTGTGTGTGTGTAGGTCCATTATGCCTACATTTGTGGTGACAACTGAAATTAAGGGTGACAAATTCCAAACACTGGGTTATGATACGATTCTGATACTTTAGATGCTTTAGAACATCTCAACTATGGATTTTAATCTGATATTTTATAAGCCTCATCTACAAATCCTCAGAATTAGGTAAACAGCATTTCCCTAGTTTTACAAAAGGGGGAAAAAGAGGAGAAACCAGTTTTCCCAGAGTCAAAGGGTATATCAGTGGCTAATGATTTCTAAAAATTGCCATGCTGGCCTACACTGGCTAAGAGGTGACACCCTCATGCAGTTGTAGGGCACTGATGCCAAGAGTCCAGGGGGAGGGAGGCTTTCATGTGTAAGTGCTTCGACCTGTCTTCCTTTAGTGAAGAGTGTTGACATATCACAGTCAATGCTGAAGCTTATCTGAGAGATTTTGAGGAGTTCTGTTTTTCCCTGTTCCATTTTTCAGGATTTCATATTCTCTTTGTAAATGAGAATGGTTGATTTGAGCTCCTTTTGTTTTGTAGGTGGTAGGAGTTATTATTACTAGCAAGGAGATTTTCCTCTTCCGCAATGTGGTATAATAATGAGTCTTTAGTATATACCAGGCTGGGATGAGTCTTTAGCAACCCAACCTACTTTTTTCAGGTTTGGGAACCTTGAAGAAGGTGGATATTTTTTTTTTTTTTTTTGAAGGTGGATATTTTTGAGGTTGACCTTTAGTTTATTTATCAAATGGCCAAATCCCATTTTTTAATAGTTATTTGAATATCCTAGGACTTAAGCTCTTGCATCCCAAGCCCGTCACTGCGTCCGAATTTCCTTCCCCTTCCCTTAGACTTATGAACCCACCCCCTTTTCTAGAACACCACTTTCATTTCTTCAATAAGCATTTACTGAGCACTTACTATGTACCACACTTTGCTAATCAGTGGGGCAACTCCATTTTCTCTCTTGTATACTAATAGCTTAGCACTTACACATTTTCTTCGGGTAATTGTAATTATATCTTTATCAAGACATTTTCCTCGAGGAAGAAGAAAAATTTCCGTCTCCATTTCCATGACCAAACTCTATTTACTGCGCATAAATACCAAATGTGTTTATGTTGTGAGCATTGACAATTTGTTCCTCCTTGGTACTAAGTCATCTCCTAGGGCTCCATGTCAATTTTGCCTATTTAGAAAGTAGCAGCACAGTACCCGAGAACAAGGCCATTTCTGCTTAAATGTGTTTAATACGGTCTCTGGAAGAATTACTAATACTACTTGGTACTACCAGACAGGGGAGAGGTATTTCTCCACTCATATAATATGTTGTGACTCCTCTGTACACTGTGGCTATTTTTTATATGAACTCTACTTTTATTCTTCTCAGTTATCCTAGTTGTTCTTGAAAGAAGATATAATCTTTATTGGAAATCACCATGCAGCATGCTATCACAATGGGGATAAAGAGAAAATATGTATAGAGTACTTTTGAGCTTTGTTGGTTTAAAGCTATCCATTTATTCTTAATTCATACAAGTAGATGATAATACCAAATTGTTTCTGTGAAGTTGGGCAAGGTTTCATTCTCTTTAAAATGCCATAATAAAAACCACGTTTCACTGAGTACTCTGGCCTGTCCCACACTCAGGCTGAACAAGCTTCTGTGGCCAGAGAAAGGCCTAGGGCAGAGACTCGGGAACTTGAGGCAGGAAGGCCTGGGAGTGTATGGGAACTGTCCAGCGAAGCTGCCCTAGACCTCTGGGTTGGGCTACGAGGTTATGGGCAGGACACCAGAGGAGGATTTCTTGGAAACAGGGGAATCTAGAAGGCCTGTTGTAGACAAGGAGAGAAATGATGGTGGACTTGATAGCCTTTTGCAGTGGGATAGAGAGGAGAGGACAAATTTGAGAAATACGTAGGAGATAGGCAATACGACCTGAGACCATCTGGGAAGGTGGGAGAGAGTCAGTGGGATCCAAGGGGACACTGAGTATTTGGCCTGGGTAACAAGGGGGATGGTTGGTGTCAGTAACTTTTAGGGAATGTGCTCAGGAGGAGAGAAAGGCTGTACCCGGTGAGTTAGAGGGACCTACCTGGCATTTGGTGGAGGTGTGCATGGATCAGCTGGAAAGGGAAAGACTCCCCTTGCAGATGGAGATCTGGGGGTCATCAGCCAATAGGTGAGAGCTGAAGCCAAGGTAAAGGAGAAGATGCCCAGGAAGGACCCACAGATTGAGAAGAGAAGGGCCAAACCTGACTCTTAAGGAGCAAGTACAGGAAGAGGACATGACGAAGTAGAAATGAAAAACCTTTGGTTAGCACCTGTACCTCTAATTACCTCACTTGTTTCATGGAACAAACACTGATAAGTAGGTATTATTCCTAAGTGGAAATCATATTATTCATAAATGGAAATCATAATTTCCATTTTACAGAGCCAAAGACCAAAGTGCAGAAAGGTTTAGTGTCTTGCAGTCTTCAGCAAGCCAGAAGGCATTTAATAAGTGACAGCGATTTCTTTCCAAGGTATCACAGCCTGTGAACAAGGTCCTTTGCCCCCAAGTTTAGAGTTTTCCCCATGATTAGAGTTTTCCCTAATCAGACTTTACAGTTGCCTACAGCCTAAATGTGTTGGAGTGATTCTGTGTCTATTTTATATAAAGCTAAGGCCATATTAACACATATATGTGGAATCTAGAAAAATGGTACGGATGAACCAGTTTGTAAGGCGGAAATAGAGACACAGATGTAGAGAACAAACATATGGACACCACGGGCGGAAAGCAAGGGAGGGGGTGGTAGTGGTGGTGGTATGAACTGGGAGATTAGGATTGACATATACACACTAATATGTATAAAATAGATAACTAATAAGAAAAAAAAAGCTACCTACAGGGCCGCAATGTTATATAAATTTAAGAAATAAATTCATTTATAAGACAAAAAAAGCCACCACCACCACCACCAACAAAAAGCTAAGGCCAAATGCAAGGCACTGAACTCACATCAGCGCAATGATCTTCCTCCAGACATTGTCCCTAGTGCAGCGTTATAAACCTTGTGTGCACAGCAGCAGGAAAGGTAAAAATGCATTAACATCTCAGATCAAAAACAGAGGCAGAGTCATTCTGTAGAGAAACTGAACACCAGAAAATCATAGCAAGAAAATTGATTTAAACTGTACTTAGTGAGGGATTCGAAGGAAAAGATAGTTCAGAATTCTAAAATTGTTTTTCGTATGAGGTGAAAATTTTGCAGTCTGAAAATGAATGACTATTCCTCTGTAACTGTAAAACTACCAAAAAGATCCAATTGAATGCATAGACAGTTCCCATGTCAGACTAGCCCAGGAATGTATTAGGAGCAAAAGGGAACAGTGACTGTTTTTCTCAATTAAATAAAAGAATACCATCTTTTACCCCTCACTGGCACCGAAGTTCTCAATGATTTCATCTAATTTGGGAATGAATGGGGTGGGCTGTCATTATTCTAGGAGACAAGAAGATTAGCTACCCAGGACAAAAACTTAAAAGGAACCAATAAGCACCATTACTAACAAATGGTCTCCATGTTTTCTCTGGTGCTTTCCATCCTCGCATGTTTGAGATTTATTACATTTTCAATTTGGTAACGTTTGCTAACTTAAACAGAGTTCCAGATCTAATTACAACAGTACTCAATAGCGTTTAGATGGATGAGTTCACCCCTCAGGGGTTTTTATTTTCTGAGCAAGCCTCAGACAGAAGGGACAAAGGAATAAAAATTTCTGTAGTAGGTAGATGGATATAAGGCAATTTTTCATTTGTGAGGCAGGTTGGCTGTTTAATTTTTAGAAATTAGTTGAGAGAATCATCAAATTCTCTTTAGACTTTATTCCCAGGTTCACCCTTAGGTTATAATTTAAAAGCACGATTATGGTTATTTAGCATTTTCATCATAATGGAACATTAATGAAAATGAATGTGAAAACACTTTTATAAAGTACAAAGTGCCTGAAGAGGCTAGTGGTTAATAGCAATATCTATGTAAGGAGATAGGAATTAGTTTGAGATGATCTCCAAGTCAGAAATGAGGAACTTTATTTAGTACCTGGAATTAGGGCGCAGTGAACATCACAGTTTACACTAAAGGCCATTGCCCATAAAAACAACAAAAATTGTGACTTTTCCTTAAAGTGACCGAAGGACTTTCGTTTTTCATTATTATGTATCCCTTGCTAGGAAACGCCCTTAATGCATCCTTACGGACAGGACATTGGAATTTGTTTCCAGGTTCAACCACTTTTCTTAGACTAAGGGTCCTATTTCTGACTACTTGCAATTTCTACCTTGATTTCTCACAGGCACCCTACATGCACATGTTTAAAAAAATCCCCCAAACTCTGAATTGCCTCTGTATACTTAGTTTTCCTCACTCATTCCTTGTCTCAGTGTCCCATGGAGCCAGAAACCAGGAGTGATGCGTGTTGGTGGGTGGGGGTCAGAGGGGGAGTCTGTGGCTTCTGCCAGCTGGCGTGGAAGTTCGGGACACGACCTGTCTCTGCCCCATTCCTTTCTAATCCCCTCCACATTACCTCTCCCATCATTTTAATCCTGTTACCGTTAGAGTCAGCGTAGACTTTTCCATGTCCCTCATTCTCCACATTCAATCAGGGCTAATTTGCACAGGTTTGACCTTCTTAGAGTCTCTTGAATCTGGTCCTCCTCGCCTGGTCGTTCCTGATTTAAGCTCCGTATGTTTCACGCAGACCCCTGCAGCCTTCTAGATTAGGTCTCCTGAGCACTCTCCCAGTCTGCCCTTCATAACTCTGCCAGCAATGTCCTAAAACCGCAAAACTGTTTCTAATGAAACTCCTTCAGGAGCTTCTCACTTTCATGGCCTTTCTTTCCAACTTCATCTTCCACCAGCCTCCTGCATGCACGTCGGGCGTACAGAACTTTTGAGAGTTTTCTTGATGGCATGAGCTGTTGCCACGTCATTTGTATGTGCCTAGAATACCCTCCCGGTTCCCATCAACTTTATTCTCTTTAAGACTCACAGTGGCATCATCCCTTCTGTCAAATTGGTCCTGACACTCTCAGCATTGAGCCTTCCCTCTCTCGGGCTGCAATAGCAGTACGTGACTTTGCCATAGCGCGTGTTACGTCGCCCTTCTCCACTGGTCCCTGAACAATTTGCGAGCCAGCACTCCTCCTTATCATTGCCTTATTCATCTTCATGACTCCAGCATCTGGCTCAGTTTCTTACACGCAGTTAGCTCCCTGTAAAGTGTGATGAGAGAATGACGGAATTTTTCCAAACACTGTGTGACCTTTTTTTTTTTTTTTGCTGTGCTTTTATTTGAATTTAGGCATTGCAATTATTTATGATGATATTTCTTAATCAAAGTTAGCTTGATTAAAACAGATTTTCTAACCAAACATCTCCCAGTGGCCTAGAGATTAACAAGGTCTCTGCCTGCTACAGTGCCCAGGCAAAGGAGATATACATCCATGTAAATGGAGACATTTTTGTTTAAATTCAAGGAGAGGTAATAGGTTAGGGAAAAGACTGCTTACTTGACTTAAGAAATCAGTATTAAAGCCGAGGTGCAATATATGGCTCTATGTGGGGAAAACTGAAAAATTAATCTTGTTATAATTTAATTAAAAAAAATCAGCGTGGTCGGATGGCCCCTGAATTGGTGCAGTGTGCTGCTAAGCTAACAGCCTTACGAAGATACCACTAAAAAATGGAGGCTCTTCGCGGAGCGGCTGGGCCCGTGAGCCATGGCCAACTGAGACTGAGTGTCCGTAGCCTGTGCTCCGCAACGGGACAGGCCGCAGCAGTGAGAGGCCCATGTACCGCAAAAAAAAAAAAAAAAAAATGGAGGCTTTTAAAACCAAACTGAGTTGATGAATTTTACTCAGTTTATAATGCAAAATTATTCTTTGTGTAGTGCTGTCTGCGTGATATTGGATTTTCCATTAATAGAGGATTTAAAAGCCACTTTGGATTAGAGATTATTTACATTTCTAATTTCTCACGTTAAATGGTGGGGCATAACTATCAGTTGAGTCCCCCCTTACCCTCCCACCAAACGAAATTTTACAAAGGCTCAGTCAGCCTCCTGACGACTCCCTCTCTTGTTCATACACAGACCCAGGCTACTCACTCTATTCTCCTAAGCTCCAAGCAGCAGAAATGTCTGAATCTTTGGAAATCCTTTTCTTCCCTTGAGCATCCCAGTGCCTCCCAGAAGAGTGAGTGGCTACACAGACACACACACTGGTATACACTGGACACACTTAAAAAAAACTTTTTATGGACACATAGCATATATATAGAAGAGTGCTCAAATCATAAGTTGACATCTTGATGAATCTTACAAATTGAGTAGTACGTGACCAGCAGCCAGATCAAGAAATAGAACATTATCTGTGCGAGGTTTTTTGTTTTGTGTTTTTTTCCCTGATGCCAAATACGTGGTGTCTCTTCCACACCATCTCTCCAATTCACCAACACCAACTAGGTGCCCTACAGTTCAATTCAATTCTGACTCTGACTGCCCGCAGTTAGCATCAGACTCCATAGGTTTAAGGGATAAGTCCCGCAAGGCAGATCATATTTCAGGTGACAACTGCAAGTGTCAGGCCCCCAGGTTACCCTCACTTCTGTCTGACCTTGCTACAAAGTCGGGGGTTTCTACACCACACCCCTACACCCCCTTCCAGAACTCAGGAAAGTGCTTTTACTTACTAATACTGGTTTGTTATAAAGGATACAACTCAAGAACAACCAAGTGGAAGAGACACACAGGGCAAGGTAGAGGGGGAGGAGCCTCCATGCCTTCTCCAAGTGCGCCACCCTCCCAGCATCATGAAGTGTCCACTATCCCCAAGCCTCTCCATACCTGGTCATTTAGGGTTGCGTTATGTAGGTATGATTGATGAAATCACTGGCCATTCATGATTAACTCAATTTTCAGCCCCTCTCCCCTCCCTGGAGGCTGGAGGGAGGGGAGCTTAAAGTTCCAAATTTTTTTTTTTCTTTTTGGTGGTACGCGGGCCTCTCATTGTTGTGGCCTCTCCCGCTGCGGAGCACAGGCTCCGGATGCACAGGCTCAGTGGCCATGGCTCACGGGCCCAGCCGCTCCACGGTATGTGGGATCTTCCCGGACCGGGGCACAAACCCGTGTCCCCTGCATCGGCAGGCAGACTCTCAGCCACTGCGCCACCAGGGAAGCCCAAAGTTCCAAAGTTTTAATCGAGGTTTGGTTTTTCTGTCACCCAGCTCCTTCAGGTTGGAGGTATCCAGGTGCCTGCCAAGAGTCACCTCATTAGAACAAAAGACCCTCCTGTCACCCTCGTCACTCAGGAAATTCCAAGGGTTTTAGGAGCTCTGTGTCAGGAACCTAGGACCTGGGGACAGAGACCTAGTGTAGATTATACCATGACCAGCAACTCAGAAGACCCGCCCCCTCTACCCTTCCAGACATCACCCCCTGAAGAAAACCATTATCCTGACTTCTATCATCATAGATTAGTTTTTCTTAGTTTTGAACTTTTAAAAATAGAATTATACACTACATTGCAACCTATTTATGTTTGGCTTTCATTGAAAATTATGTTCGTGGGATTCATTCATTCTGTTGCACATAACGGTAGTTTGTTATTCTCACTGCAGTATAGTATTCCATTGCGTTACTCTAGCATTATTTATGCATTCCACGGTTGGTGGACTTTTGTGTTGTTCCCAGTTTGGGGCTTTAGAGAGTAGTGCTCCTATAAACATTTTGCTATGTATCTGTTGGTGAACATATGCAAGTACTTCAGTTGAATTGTTGGGTCATATGAGATATGTATTTCATCTTTAATAGGTATTGCCAAATAATGTTCCAAAATGGTTGTGCCACTTCACATTCTCACGAATGATGTATGAAAATTCCAGTTGCTACAAGCCTCCCCAACATGCATTCTTGTCAGTTTAAAGAATTTTAGCCATTCTAGTAGGTGAGTAATGGTATTTCAATGCAATTTTAATTTGCATTTTCCTGATGACTGATGAAGTTAAGTGCCTTTTCATATGTCTTTTAGCCATTTTGATATTTTTTTAGTAAAGTTCCTATGCAAGTCTTGTGTCCGTTTTTCTGTTGGATTATCTGCCTTTTTTCATATGGATTTGTAGTTCTTTATAAATGACTCATTTGTTGAATATCAGAATATCTTCTCTTATTTTGTGGCTTGTCACTCTCTTAAAGATTTCTTTTGAATTATAGAAGTCTGTAATCTTCAAGTCCAATTTATTAACTTTTTTTTTTGGCGTTAGTGTTTTCCATGTCCTGTTTAAAAAATACCTTTGTCTATCCCGAGGACTCATGTTTTCATTTGGAAGCTTCGTTGCTTTATTTTCTGCTATTAAAGCTACAATCCGTCTGTAATTGATTTTTGCCTATGGTATGAGGTAGGAGTCAAGATTAGTTTTTCTCCATGTGGATATCTAGTTGATGCTGTACCATTTCTTGAAAATTTCATCATTTTCCTCTGTCTTAAATTTGATGTTTATCTATGTGTGAATCCAGTTATGCCTGCTCTATTCTGTTCCATTGGTCTATTATCCTTGTGAACCACTGTCTTTATTTTAGTTTTATCATAAATCTTGACATCAGTTAAGATAAAGCTTTCAGCTTATTTTGTTCTTCTTTAAGACTGTCTGTACATTTTAGAATCCACTTCCCAATTTCCACAAAAACACCTGCTGGGATTTTAATTGGGATCAAATTGAATCTATAGACCAATCTTTAAAATATTGAGTCAGTACATAAGCATGGTATGTCCCTCTATTTATTTGTCTTTCTTAATTTTCTCACTTATGTTTTATATATTTTGCATAGCTCTTATTAGATTTATTCATAGGTATTCTATGCTTTTTTGGTGATGTTATAAATACTGTTGTTTTAAATTTAATAATTATTTGTTGCTGATCTATTAGAAATACAATTGATTTTTATATATCTGACATTGTTTTCTGTAACAGTATTAAATTTAACTGTTACTTAGGTTGCGGGAAGGGGGATCCCTTCCAGGGCCCAAGAGTGGGCTCTTGTCTAACACTTGGAAATGAATTGTCTGAGGAGACACATGTGCTTACAAAGCAAGATACTTTATTGGGAAGGGGCACCCGGGTGGAGAGCAGGAGGGTAAGGGAACCTAGGAGGACTGCTCTGCCACGTGGCTCGCAGTCTCAAGTTTTATGATGATGGGATTAGTTTCCGGGTTGTCTCTGGCCAATCTTTCTGACTCAGGGTCCTTTCTGGTGGTGAGCGGAACCACTCAGCCAAGATGGATTCCAGCAAGGTGGATTCTGGGAGGTTGGTAGGACATGTGGACTGGTGTCTCCTCTCTCCTTTTGACCTTTCCCGTATTCTTCTACTTGATGGTGGCTTGTTAGTTCCGTGTTCTTTACCAGGATCTCCCATCATAAAATAACTCATGCAAATTGTTACTGTCTTTGCCTGGCCAGGGTGAGTGGTTTTGGTCAGTGGTTCCCCTAACACTTAAAATAGTTTTTGTGATTTATTTTGGATTTTCTAAATACAGTGTCATTTTGCTTGCAAATAATGACAGTTTTATTTCTTTCTTTTCACTGTTATAGCCCTTTTCCTTACTTTTTTATACTTCTGGTACAAAATAGAATAGAATTAGTGATAGCAGACAACTTTATTCTGTTCTTAATCCCAAGGGGAAAGCCTTCAGCATTTCACCATTAAGAATGATGTTTAGTCTAAGTTTTCATACATTTTATCAGATTTAGGAGGTTCTATTTATTAGAGAAGTTTCCTTTTTTGTTTGCTGAGATTTTTTAAAAATTGGAATGGGTTTCGAATCATATTAAGTGCTTTTCTGTAACTGTTGAAATGATATTTATGCTTTTCTCCCCTTTATTCTTCTAATGTGGTGAATTATATTGATTTTTTTTTTTTTTTTTTTATGCGTTACGCGGGCCTCTCACTGTCGTGGCCCCTCCCGCTGCGGAGGACAGGCTCCGGACGCGCAGGCTCAGCGGCCATGGCCCACGGGCCCAGCCGCTCCGCGGCATGCGGGATCCTCCCAGACCGGGGCACGAACCCGCGTCCCCCGCATCGGCAGGCGGACTCCCAACCACCGCGCCACCAGGGAAGCCCCAATTATATTGATTTTTGGATATCAAACTAACTGTATTTTTGGAGTAAACAAATTGTCTATGATGTTTTGTCCTTTTTGTATCTCATTGCTGTAATTACTTAGACCTGGAATTTTCTTTATGTGAATTTTAAAATACTTTAATAGCTTTAGGGATATTTATGCTCTTAATCTTTTCTAGTGTTAGTTTTGGTAAGTTATGTTTTAAAAGTTAATTTCACTTAAATTTTAAAATTTATTGGTATAAAGTTATTTCTTATATCGTCTTTAAAAAACGTCCGTAGGATATATACTAATGTACTATTTATCACTCCCCCATATTGGTAAACTTTGTTCATAATCAGTCTTGCTAATGGTCCTTCAAGGTTACTGTTCTTTTAAAATAACTAATTTTGACTCTGTTGATTTTTCTCTGTTATATGTTGTTTATTTTTCATTTAATTTCTGCCCTCATATTTGTTATTTCCTTTCTTCACCTTTCTTTGAGTTTAACTTATTCTTTTACTAAGTTCTTGAGATGGCTATTTAGAGCATTGATTTTCAGTCCTTTTTCTAATGTATACATGTAAAATCATAAATTTCCCTCTAAGCAGAGCTTTTGCTGTATCCAACATGTTTTACTTTGTCTTATTTTCATTATTTATAGAAAATATTAAAAAATTTCCATGGTCATTTTGTCTTTGACCCAGGGTTATTTCAAATGGTATTACTTAATTTCAAAACAGTAAATTTTTGGATTTTCTAGTATCTTTTTTGATTTCTAGCTTAATTCCACTGTAGTCAAAGAACATACTTAAATAATTTCAATCTCTTTAAATTGTTGAGACTTGCTTAGTGCCTCAGCATAGGGCCAAACTTGGTAACAATTCCTGAGGTCCTTGAAAAATGTTTCTGTGCTGTCACTGCTGAGAGCCATGTCCTGTATTTGTCAGGTAGGTGACGTTTCTTAATTTTGTACTTTGGAATGGCTCCAGGTTCATCCTACCCTTACCATCTGCTTTCTATTTTATTGCTCATTAAATTTTTTTTTTGAGATATAATTGACAGCTAATATTGTATCAGTTTCAGGTGTACAATATAATGATTCAGTGCTTGTATACACTGCAAAATGGTCACCACTCTACCACTTTCTTGCCCATTAAATCCTCTTGCTCTCTTGTTTGCTTTTACCATGACTTCCTCTTTTGGTCTAGCTGTGTTTGAATTTGTATATGTTTCCACATGGTTTCATTCAGCTCTGTCTTATCCTCCACTTAAAATTCTGGTTCCAGTCATTGTCGCTTATCCTTTTGGTTCTGTGGCTTTGCTCTGTAGGCCAGCATGGCATTCTCCCTTTCCTTTGGATTCTACTTGTTAAAGAAGTTGATCAGACAGCTCTGTCAGCAGGCATTCATTGAGCATAGGTTATGGGATTCTGGAAATATTTGACATAGTCCATGCCCTTGGGGGCTTGTGATCTGGTTGGAATCAGGACGCCCCACTTACAGAGATTGGACAGTACAAGGAAGGATGTAATACAAACTGCATGAGTGCAATAGGGAGAAGAAGACAGTCATTATGGGCTGGGATGGTTTTGCAGAGAACCTGGAATTTGATCTGAAATTTTAAAAAATGGGAAACAAGGATGTGAGTTCACAGGGAATTTGCCTGAGTGAAAATCCAGAGGCAAGAAAGCTTAACTCCTCTGTGTTTATATTTCACAGATCACACTAGCTAGAGGGAACAATATTAGTTAGCAAAGTGATGGTAGCCTGGTCCATAGAGGTAGGCTGAGGTCAGATCATAAAGGGCCTTACATGTCAAGCTAATGCACTTAGAAATTATTCTGCAGCTACAGAGGCAAAGCATTGGAGAGACTGAGTATGCACACAGTGTTCTGATGTGGTGAAAGCAGTGTTTTAGGGAGAATGATCTGATGTCTGTGTACAGGATGGGATTGGAAGGAGTCTGGAAAGGCCCTGGAAAAAATTATGTAATTAGAGATGATAATGTGCATTGCAAGGTGGTAACAGATTAATCAGGAGTCTTAGAGGATGGGTTAAGGTGGATTCAATGATAATTCAACAAATCCCGCCTAGCTTTTTAAGAGACTAGCAGTGCTATTGACAGAAACAGAGATGTAAGGATGTGGGGCAGAATTTAGACACAAGGTGTCAGAATGGTGCCCAAGACCAGAGAGTTGGAAGCAATGCTATACAGGTGTGGATTAGATTAGACAGACTCTGATAATGAAAAGGGTGTGGCTGTTGACATAGGTTTTGGGCGGCAATGGAGTTGGCCGACCCAAGGAGCTCACCTAGAATTCTCTTGAAAATAGCAGAGTTTCATGAGATTTCTGATGACTTCTGTTTACCACACAAGCTATGGAAGCCAGCATCACCTAACAGTGCTGCCCCAATTCCATAATCTCTAAAGTAACAGACTGAAATCAACGGACAGTAATAGTAGCCCTAGTAGTAACAGGGGAAAAGCACGGCCCTGCTAAACCACAAGTGAAATTCATTTGTGACCGTTTCGGTTTCAATTTTAAAGGAATAATCTGTTCTGTACATATGCTCCTGTTCGTTCTGAAAGTTCCCCTGCAACCATCCAGTTTCGCCTTAACAAAGACAATTTGCTGAGGAAACAGGGCAAAATCCTAAACCCCAATTAGCCAGTGCTATATAAGAGATTAATAACACTTTAGACCTGCTGGAAGTGACTTCACATTTGAGCCTCTTCCTACTGTGTCTTGGCAACGACTTACAAATTTTAATAATAGATGTCCTCTTTGAGAAATTGCCTTTCCTTATGCTATGGGAGTTTTTATGATTAGAACTATACCTCTTCCCTTGCCGTTGTTTTTGAGGCATTTATGTTACCATTTTTGCTTATCAGTAATGGATCAAACATTTTCTAACACAGAGCAATTAATATCTGTCAGTAGAAATAAATTACATTTTTCATCACTTGTGACACCCTCTCAAGTGCTGTTTGAAAGTGCCATAATTATGCATCATCATGCTATGTAATTTTGATGTCTGGTATAGTAGGGCTTTAGGGGTATGATTTATATTTTCTGTTTTTTTTTTTTTTTTTTAGTGCTGAATTAATAGGATAGGTGTAAGGATTGGAATGTAAGTTGGAAAATGATATTTTGCAGAATAATTTCCATTCTAAAGCAGTCATTTTTTTTTTTTTTTTTTTTTGCGGTACGTGGGCCTCTCACTGTTGTGGCCTCTCCCGTTGCGGAGCACAGGCTCCGGACGTGCAGGCTCAGCGGCCATGGCTCACGGGCCCAGCCGCTCCACGGCATGTGGGATCCTCCCTGACCGGGGCACGAACCCGCGCCCCCTGTGTCAGCAGGCGGACTCTCAACCACTGCGCCACCAGGGAAGCCCTCTAAAGCAGTCTTTTTAAAGAATTGTTCACATATTTTATATATATCTGTGTGTGCATATTGTGTGTGTTATAATTGTACCACCAATAACTTTTGCCTTGTAGCACTAGAAGGCACAACATGCCTTTAAAAATTTAATGCATAGAATATATGTATATTCAGAACACATTTTTTATTGCCATAAGGAGGGAGTATATAATATTTGCAAACCTGTTACCTCTGTGGGGTTCATTTGGTCCTTGTCTTTTAAGCACAGTGGCGCCACTTATACCTTAGCCATCAATACTGGCAGCAGACAAGGGCCTGTGACTCAGTCCACTCTCTGTCGACCTTTGGCCTTGTTCTCTTTTCCTTTGGCCCTGTAACCTGGACTTGACAATCTGATATTGGCCTCTTTCCTCTTGGTTACCTGTTTACACTCACCTCTAACTCAGTGGATTCCAACTTGCTTGGAGGTTCTTTTTGCCAGTTGGTATCTTTCACCACTCATCGCATCCCCCCCCCCTTACTCCCTCAGGTGAGAGATTATCAGATGAAGTCAAGAGGATGGGAGAGGAAGGCTGCCAGGAACTGGGGTCAAAACCTAGCGAATCACAAAGGACTTGAGCCAGCTAATTAAGCCTCTCAAATAACACTTGCGCTTAAAGCACAGACCAGTGGCTAATGAATGAAGCCACTACTATCTTCACTTATTGCTACACGGTTGTTCTTAAAGTGAGTGTGCTGCCCTAATACGTGCCATTTTGGCATAAGACTTATTTTGAGCTAAGACCACTGGGAAACAGCAGACATCGGAGGAACTCTCCTTCCTCTCCCTTTCTGCCTAAAAGCAGAGCATAAAATTTCATTTGTAAAGTTGTCTCCCCGTCCCATACCAGGAAGAGAACAACTCTTAATCTTACCACTGGAGATGGCACTGACTTAAGACTGTATAAACAAACCTCACCAAAATAACCCTTATCTTCCATTAGTTTCGCCCACATATTTACCATCCAGCAATTTACCACCCCTAGAAGCCCCAACTCCTCCCCTTAGTCTACCCACTTTTCTACAGTGTATCACCCTTTGTTAAAATGGTATATAAGCCCCCAGTCCTAGCCACTTCTTTGGGTTTTCACTTCTTTGCTGTGAAGCCTCCACGTGCATGTGAATAAACCTTTTCCCCTGTTAATTTTTTGTCAGTTTGATTCACAAACCCCAGTCACTAAACATGAGAGGTATTGACTGAAATAAAAAAAGCACAGTGTGAGAGTTGTGAGTTAAGTTTTACTGGGGGCAAAATGAGGACTGTAGCCTGGGATATGGCCTCACAGATAGCTCTGAGGAACTGTTCTGAAGAGGTAGGGGGGAAGGTCAGTATTACATCGATTTTAGTGAAGCGGGTACGTGTGGTCAAGCACACATTTTGGCAGAGGCTTGCTCCTAGTCGCAAGGAGCAGATGTCTCTGTTAATGATTTTAGTGCTTTTCTAGATATAAGGAGATGCAAGAAATTGAGCTCATAAAGTCTTCTCCTGAAAATATCTATCTGAAGGCCTCTTCTGCCAGTTTTTCCCAGAGCACAGAGTGCCTGCCTCATTCCTCATCTCCACCCTGAACTCCTTTCAGGGCGTGTTGAAGGTCAGTGACTGCAATGGCTACTGACTTCATTCCTCTGGAACCAGATGGCAAGTGACAATGTTTTAGTTGGCAGAGGGCAGAGTAAAAGTAATTTTTCCTCCCTATGTAACGTATTTCATCCTGTTAGACTACTATTAGTGATCTCATTCAGAAACAGAAAAAAAAAAAGAGCTTTAACTCTTAAAATTACAATTCAAGTAATATTGCAGCTTAAATGTAATATTGAGGGGAAACGGGATCAGGGAGGGACCAGAATCCCTCACTCAGCAAGTCTAAGTCTATCTCCAAGCACTGGGCTAAGTGTACAATATTCCTGAGGAATGTGGTTCTCCAGATAACTGGCAGTCCTTTCAATGAAGTCTCTCCTCACTCTCCATCCCTTAACATTTTTGTTTTTTAATTGAACACTTTTGGTTGGTTTACTTAGGTTTGGATAAAATACGCACAGGGTCATGGAGATAGACACTTAAAGTACAGGCATTTTGCAACTCACACATCCACTCCTTATCTTGAAACTTCTGAACTTATTCATTCAGGAAAGGCTCTATTACTGTATATCATAGCAGCACAGCTGTGAGCAAAGTCAGGGCTTTACTATTTGAAAATTTTAGAAGAGAAGCTGTATTGAACTTCTTAATGGGATAAATTTTAAAAAAGGTACCGTAGTGAATAGAGAATTGTCTTCCTCCACGGAACTCAAACCATAAGATCCCTAAGTAGAATTTTAGTAATTTATAGTAGTTAAATAGGTTTCTAACCCATCTCCAAGAAGCTATGATTGTAGTATATTTTTAATTACGGAGGCATTGAAAGCAATCAGCTCACATTAACCTTCTTTTAAATAGAATCATAAAGCAGAGCCTTTCACTCTGCTAATTCCTTTGTTTAGGGAATCACCCAGTATTCTTAAGTGAGTCATTTCAGAATGAATGGTCTATTGTAGGATTGAGTTTTAATATATTGAATGAGAATAACAGAAATCAAAGTAGAAGGAAGCTTCGAGATTACGGTCACCTCATTATACATCTTTCTATTTAATTTCTGAAAACAAATACCTAAAATGATTAAACGCAAAAAAGAAACTAAAGCTTTTCACTGGATGGCACATTGGTCATTGGTAGTTACGGTTTTAAAGGAGTAAGGGCATTAGGTTAATTGGCATGTGAAGACAGATGCATTATATTTTCGAACATCTTACTAGCTATTCCCTATTGAGCTCCCATTTTAATTTAACACCTATGCAGAGGTTCATATTTTGAAAATGTTTCTAGTCATTTTAATTTGTTGTGTTTTTTATGTGAGGTGGATCAGCACATCTTTTTTTTTTTTTTTTTTTTTTGTGGTACATGGGCCTCTCACTGTTGTGGCCTCTCCCGTTGTGGAGCACAGGCTCCGGACACGCAGGCTCAGCGGCCATGGCTCACGGGCCCAGCCGCTCGGCGGCATGTGGGATCTTCCCGGACTGGGGCACGAACCCGTGTCCCCTGCATTGGCAGGTGGACTCTCAACCACTGCGCCACCAGGGAAGCCCCAGCACATCTTTTTTTATGGGCTAGCCCTCAATATGTGGAGGACCAGGCATATAGTAGACAGATGTTTCTGCCCTCAAAGGAATTACAGATTAAAATTTGCCTCTTAGTGTCTTAATATTCCAAAGGTCATATAGTGACCTTTGCTTACTCACACATCCCCTGCCACTTAAACTGGTTTTAGCAAATTGTGCCTACCACTGATTAAGGACTTCTGTGTGCCAGGCACCATACTAAATTCTCTATGCATGCGGTATAATTTAATTTTCATAACAGTTCCACAAGGCAGCTACTATCTTAGTTTTATGGATAAGGAACCCGAGACTTGAAGAGGTTCAAACCATGTAACTTGTGTGTGAAGTCCTGGATCTGGTAAGTGAAGGGGTCCAGGTTTGCATCCAAAGCCCGGCTCCCTGGAACTACATCATGCCATGTCTTGCAGTAACGAGGATGGCTAAATTTTTTGAGCAGCTACTTAGTGCTGGTGTTCTACTAAGTGCTTTTCAACACATTTTCATTGAATACCCACAACAACTGTGAAGGCATTTCATTTCCGACTTGCCGGTGCAGAAACTGAGCTGAAGAAAGGTTGAAGAACAGACTGAAGATCACACAGCTATTAAGGGACTTCGCTGAGTTTCAAAACAGGTCACTCTGGCTTCAGAGCCCATTGCTGTACCTACGTTCCAAACAGCCCTCCTTCAAACCACTTTCCTTTTGTGTGTGATAATGACCCATAACCAGTCCTTACTTGAATTAAAGAGAGCACAGCGTGTATTTAGAGAGACTGAATGGAGCTTTATTTGGAAAGTTTGGAGCGTTCTCCTTCCTCTCTTTCAGTATCTGTTTCCCTTCTTTAGCACATCCATCTTTAGTTTAGAGTACCTCATCTTTAGATGACTAGAGCCCTCCAACCATCTCTTGTTTCTCCCCCTTCCCAGTAAAATCACCTGTTGAAAAGACGACAAGAAGCTCAGTTGCACCAAGTTAAAAATAATAATGTCTTGTTGTTTGGCATTTGCTGAGATTATTTTAGTGGAATCCCAGGTAGTAGGCACTGGCTGGAAAAGATTTTTCTTGGGATTCTTCAAAACATGACTGTAGTTGACTCCCTTTATGTATATTAAGACCAAACTGATCCTCAATAAACTGTTTTACAGGATGTTTTAATCTCTTTTGGGGTTACCTTTTCCTACAGATATACACTTCTGATTTTATAATGAAAATTAGTGAGAAAGTGGGACTCATTTCACAGCAATTTCTCTTCATTATATGTGCTCTGTGAAGCAAAGCAACAGGAAGCATATATATGCATATAGGAAAGACAAGAGTTACTTAAAAGCAAACAAACCAACCAAAAAAACAAAAACTGGCTTTCTTCCATTTACCAACTTGAGACTTTTCATCATTAACTAAGACAGGTCTTACACTAAGGTTCATCAAGTAAATACCTGGAAGATGGCACATAATTAAATCGGTTAGGGAATTAATATTCTCTAAATTTTTACTGCTAAAAATCTAGTCGTTTGGAACAATAGATTTTTAAAAGAAATGTAAATAATCCTTTGAGAGTAAACATTACATACTTTCATGATTTATAACCATTTTATGGAAAAATATTCAACTTGCTTTGTTAGAATTTGGCCAGATGGAATTTGATCTCTCATGATTTTTACTTTGTGTTGCATTGTGGTGATTTCCTTAGCTCTATCTGCCGGATCAGGATCACGAGTACTCTCTTCAACTGGGATAATCTGTTTAATCTATTTGGTATTTAATCTTGTCCACTGAGTTTTTAACTTTAATGACAATGTTTTTCATTTCTAGAAGTTTTATTTGACCCTTTTCCAAACCTGCTAGTTTTTATTTGTACTGTTCCTTTCCTTCGGCGCTGTTTCTATTCTCTTTCATTTCTCTAATCATTTGAATGCACTTTTCAGTGATCACTTTAAAAAGTGTTCTATCATCTCCTGCCCTTGGGAGTGCTAATTCTCTTTGTTGTGTTGACTGACTCTCCCTCAAGGTGGTTAGTTTCTGCACTTCATCTGCAAATTTTGACAGTGAGCTAATCTTCCACAGGAAGCTTGTTCGTTTTGCTAAGACAGTCCTGTGTGCCTAGGATTGAGGCAGCATCCCTTCAGAGTGCATTTGCTTCTGCTAAGACCATGGGAATTTTCCTGATTTTGGACCAGTTTTATGGTTAGTTTCTTGGCTGGAGATTTCTTCAGTACTCGGATAGTACAACTTTAGATCTTACAGCCTTTTGCATAGTATGTGGTAGGAATTGTGATTTCTCAAGGACCCCAGGGAGATGCCAAGCTTTCTTGCTGCTTCCTAGTCTTGTGCCTGGTTTTAAAGTCCACTTGTCAGAGATTTGGAACCCCTGAAATGGTTCCAGGTTTATGCTGTGGTCTTGGTTCCAGCCCTCCATCATGTGGACACTACCAAATATAAAACCGATAGCTAGTGGGGAGCAGCCACATAGCACAGGGAGATCAGCTTGGTGCTTTGTGACCACCTAGAGGGGTGGGATGGGGAGGGTGGGAGGGAGACACAAGAGGGAGGGGATATATATATATATATATATGTATAGCTGATTCACATTGTTATAAAGCAGAAACTAACACACCATTGTAAAGCAATTATACTCCAATAAAGATGTTAAAAAAAAAAAATCCTAGCTCCCAGACCCTAGAGCTTAAATCCCTGTCCATCTCCACTTGAACCCCTGAGGCACCCTTCTTTATGTACAGTAGCTGGGGACTGCCCTTTCTTTAGAGCTCAGCAATGAAGGAAACTTTTGTGTTCACATTTTATCTGTCATTTTATGTATTTGTAGCAGGAGAGAACCTGGGTCACCTCAGTCCATCATGTTGCTTTCAGTTTCTGGTACATGAGTTTGCCTTGAGGGGTTTTGCTGGGGTTTGCAGGTGGAGGAAAGAATGATTTGGGACACAGAGCATTGCCTAGAAAGATTGGGCTTTGAGCCCCCTGAGGGCACTGACAGGAGCCAGAGGAGGACACGGAGCATCGGTCTCCAGGTAGAGACTAGACAGGAAGTGTAGGCAAGGACACAGAACGGGAGACGGGCAGGTGGGGAGACCAGCTTCATACTCTGCTTAAGGGTGATTCTGCCCTTAAGATAAAGAATTTGTTGCTCTCATTGAACTTGGTGACATGTACTTGGCCAGATCAAACGAAGGAGAGTCTAAGGTGTCAGAGGCATCCATGTGATGAAAGGTCAGGGTGATTACAGCTCATCTCATGTAAGTTTACAGTGGGTAAGTTTTCTGTCTTTTCCCCACCACCCTTGATTTACTCTTAAGCCCATCTCACATACTTTTTTTTTTTTTTTTTTTTTTTTTGCGGTATGCGGGCCTCTCACTTCACGGCCTCTCTTGTTGTGGAGCACAGGCTCCAGAAGCGCAGGCTCAGTAGTTGTGGCTCACGGGCCTAGTTGCCCCGCGGCATGTGGGATCTTCCCAGACCAGTGTTCGAACCCGTGTCCCCTGCATTAGCAGGCAGATTCTCAACCACTGCGCCACCAGGGAAGCCCTAAGGAAAATCTTTTGATTAGGCTTCTTGGTTCCAAATCATTTTGCACTTACTTGTATTTCTATCTGGACTGTTAGAAGCAAACACAGATGGTCACCATTTCTGGATTTTCCTTTAGAGATTTTGGGAACAGAATTAAATATTCATTGTTAGCAGCAACATGATCCCTTTTGAAGTCTTCTGGATTTTACTTTCTAGGTTGAAAATGCTCTGTTTATGGCAACTATTTGCTTCTAAAGCAGAAACTTTGGTTGTCTGTTCAGAGGTCTTTTGGATGATACTTATATACGTTGATGAGAAGATGAGTTCTCCTTAGCAGGAAGCTGCATTGTAAGCCTTATTAGTGATTCTTATAGGTGTGAGCTCTGAAATGAAGAACAGGCATTGAGATAGGAAGTAAATATATATATATATATATATTTTTTGCTGTATGCAGGCCTCTCACTGTTGTGGCCTCTCCTGTTGCGGAGCACAGGCTCCAGACGCACAGGCTCCGTGGCCATGGCTAATGGGCCCAGCCGCTCCGCGACATGTGGGATCTTCCCGGACCGGGGCACGAACCCGTGTCCCCTGCATCGGCAGGCGGACTCTCAACTACTGCACCACCAGGGAAGCCCAGAAGTAAATATTAACTCAAATTGTGAAACAGGTGGTGAGGACATATTGAGTTTTATCTCTAGACCTTTGTCTGTCTCTCTGCTCTGTCTCCCTCCGGACCTCTCTTCACTCCCACTCTACTCCCACTCCCATTCCTCAGTGTTTTGGGATGCTTCCATGTGCTTTCAGGGGTCTAGGGTTCCTGCCCCGTAAGAGCTCCAACTCATGACAGAATCAATCATGGATCCAGTGACAACTTGGTCCAGCTTCTGGCCGCAGGCCATGCCTGCGCCTTCTTTCCAAACTAGTCCTCAGCCCCACATAAGCTGTAGCAATAGGCAAGTGGAATTTGTCATTCTCTTAACAGCGATAATGATAATAATAAAAATAATAGTAGTACTAATAATATTCAATACTTTTAAAGTGCCAGGTATTGTTCTGAGCACTTTAAATACATTAACTTATTTAGTCCTAACAGCCCCATCAGGTAGGACTCTTATTAGCTTCATCTTACAAATAAGGAAAGTGAGGTACAGGTAGGTTTGGTAACTTGCCCAGAATAACACAGCTAGCAGCAGTCTGTCTGAGTCTGCAGAGATGGGTAGCCTCCCACCAGGCCTAGCTTTGGTTCCTATCACAAGTGGGATAAGACTTGGTTACCCTGCAGGTGTGGAGTTTCCCACACTAATTCTTTTTTCTAGAAGAGGAATTCATAAGCCCAGGGTTTCGGGCTATAGAAAACTATAGAAATTAAAATATAGAAAGACATACAGTAAATAATCACAGGTTGGAAGAACTTTGGGGAGGGCGGACTATTTAAATATGCTCTCTTGAGATTATTCTCTGAGTGCTTTGTAAGTCTTTAAAAACACTGCCAAAAGATATTTAAATATTCTCCCTAGTGAGCTTTTCATGAATATGGAAAAGTAGTGGGTTTTTTTGTTTTTGCCGTAGAGTTTTTGTAGTTAGGGCCTATTTTAGAAATTATTTTAAAATTCCAGAGGACATATGGTATTTTAAAAATATGATTCACTGCATACTTTTTCTGCAGATCTTTCAATTTTCACTTCTTCGTTGAAACCTTCCCATCAAAATATGAAGAAAGCTGGTGATTGCACCTTTGATTGTGACCTGTGAGACGTGATTTGAGATATAGTCAAGCTTTAGTGTAAAATGACATGAAATATATTTTAAGTAAAATATCCTGCCATCCTGGAAGCTCCATGTAGAAAATGCTAGCATTGTACAAGCTTAAGACTCATAGTTCTTTCTATCCTTTTTGGTCCTAGTCTTTGAAAGGCCTCCTGTAGGAGAACTACAAAGTGAAATACAAGAGCAATTTTTTTTCCCCTTTTAATGTTTATGTTCCCTATGCATAGCTATCATGGATCATCAAACTGCTTCCTTTCCAACCCCAGCTGGCTGAAGGTCACAGGTCTTCTAAACTGATGGTGAAACTTCAGCTTGTATTCTGTTACTGAGATTGAAAAGTACTCGCATCCCACAACTAGGGAAAAAGAATTTCCCCTGAGGAAGCATGTACAAATGACGTTCATTGTTCCCGGTTGTCTCGATACCAGTAACAAGCACTTTGTCAGCAGACATTCTGACTTTATACAAGTAGTTGTGCACAAGCAGGAGCCCATTATCTTGTTATGATATTCAATTTCCTTCCCATTCTCTTAATGGAAATGAAGTTGCCCCTGCTGCTTTTGGGTAGTGGAAGCTTTATGAATATCCTGAACTCTCAGCTGCTAAGGGATTGGTTCTTTGTCTGCCCATCTTTATCAGGTACTTCCCTGTGTAGGCTATCTCTTGTTTCTGCCCCCAGCATGTGCTATTAAACATGTTCTATCAATCCAGCCCATATGTGATGGCAGAGTGCCGATTAGCCTCTTTGGATTACTTTGATGTTGAAACTGACTAGTCCTCTAGTCTTTAAGTCATTTATTCCAAAATACCTAGTAATCAAAATAATAACATTAATGATTTTCCACCACTGAGGCCCACAGTGTAAATTAGCTTATGGAAAGAGCTTGGAAAGCAATACAACTGAAAGGCCTTTTCTTATCTTGTTGACCAAAGGAGTTTTATTAAAAGTCCAACCATTTCAAATGTAGCCCAAAACCCCCATGGAAAAAAAACTTTACAGTTCAATTAGCGGGAGATAAATTGCATGATGCCTGTAATCAGAAAAACTGGCATGAACTCAATGTTCAGTTACTACCTCTAACCTCTTCCTACTTTCTGATGTATCTCCTTAAAGCCACTGAGGAGTTATGGAGGATAATTAATTTTTAGGGTGAATTAAAAGAAGTAATCTGATGATAATAAGAGCTGATTTTCAGCTTGTACTTGTTACTATGGCCAATAGCCACACTAGTTTATGATTTCTAACTGGTCAGTGCCGCTGTTCATTGGTTCTCAAATATTTTGACTTTTTAACCTGCAAATTATGCCATGTATGATATTTATGCATATATATATATATATATATATATATTTTTTTTTTTTTTTTGCGGTACGCGGGCCTCTCACTGTTGTGGCCTCTCCCGTTGCAGAGCACAGGCTCCTGACGTGCAGGCTCAGCGGCCATGGCTCACGGGCCCAGCCGCTCCGTGGCATGTGGGATCTTCCCGGACCGTGTCCCCTGCATCGGCAGGTGGACTCTCAACCACTGCGCCACCAGGGAAGCCCCTTTATGCATATTTTAATTATTACATTACAGCTACACCCAAATCTATATGCACTTACATTGTCCATACCTGTACTGACTGGTTTGCATATCTGTTTTCTGTCTCCAGCACCTACACATCACCTGCCACATTGTTAGTGCTCAGAAATGTTCTTAGTTGAAAAATGGAAATACGTATTGTTTCTATTTTTGTGCATCTCACACCCATTTGGGTTGGTGTGTTATTTCCTAAGTTTTGTTTTATAGAATAATCTCATTACATGTATTTTTTTGTTGAAAGTGACTTTGAATACTGAAATAGATAATTTGCAGAATTGAAAAAAGAATTTTAAAGTCCAGGGCAAAGCCAGGGACCTCAGAACCTGGAACCAGGGACACAAAAATCCACAATATTCTTTCTGTATCTTTCAGCTCTGATTCTTCTAGCCCCTTGGCTTCATTCTCCCTTATTGCACACAGACTTTCCTCCTGTGAGGGGAATGTGGCTATTGACAGCTCCTGGATTATATCTTTTTAGCCCAGGAACATGAGAGTAAAGAGAACTTTCAACTGCAGTTTGGGGAAAAAAAAAAAATCACAGGGAAGGATTCTGATTGGCCCAGCTTACAAGTATGTGTCCACCCCTGGGGCCTATCAGGGCTGGGGAATAATGATTTATGATGAGCTGGGTCACATGACCACCTCAGTGTTTGGAGGAGTAGTGCTGTTACAAGAAGGAAAAAGGGTTGCCTGTGAACCAGGCAGTCATCCCAATTAGTGCCTACAATCCTTGGGTGAAGCAGACTTACCGAATAAAGTGAGAAAAGACTTTGCATGAGGTGGTCCACCTGTTATTGAAAATAAGATAGTGGTGCTGGGGAGAAATGTGTTTCTAAAAGGGACTTGAGTCTAGCAGGAGGCTAGTATCCTGTCCTTTCGTTTGACATGAAGGGGATGCCATTCATGTTACTCCTTCTCCAGGGAGGTTTCGTAGCTTTTCCTTACCGCAGCTGTGCTTACCACATGCACCTGCAATGACTTCTTGACAAATCCGCCTCTTGCACTGGACTGTGAGCTACTTGTGGGCCGGGATCACATCTAATTCATGTTTGAAAATATTCATGTTTCCAGTGAATGCTTGGTACTGGCAGAATGAATGAAAATGGGAAGAATAGCAGTCTACTGCAGAGTTGAGGCATCGAATGAAAATACAGTTGGATTACACATGTCTTTTATTCTAGAATTGCAAGACAATAGCTGTTAAAGCTAATAGTGGTTCCTCCAGCCGATAGAATTGCCTGCATATATTCAGGGAGCTCTTGTCCTCACAGGGCAACCGTTTCTCTTACTCTAAGTGTAAATACTTTTCTGTGTTGGCCCATAATCTACTTGCTTGTAATCTCCACTCTGCTCCCGGCGAAGCCATCAGAAGGACGGCGTGGAGAATATGACTCTTCCAGTTGGTAGCGCCTTAGAAATTTGGAGACAGGTGTTGATGTTCATTTCAGTCTTTCTCCAGCTAAAACGTCCTGAATTCTTTCAGCCACTCCTCAGTGAGAAGGATTGCTTCATCTTCCTATCCCGGTTACATTCTACCTGCAAACTTTGGAGTGTTTCAGTGGCCACCTTAATATGAGATGCCTGGAACCGAACACCAAGATGTGGTTTGACTTGTGCAGAATTTACTATGGGCCGATTACACCCTAGGATCACAGTCAGTGGTTTGGGAAGTGGAGCCCTTTCGTTAGAGGAAATTTTACAAAAAGTCCCCTTTGTGTAATCCATAAACGGAGATCTTTTCTGGTTGCAGGGAGTTTTCTGGATAGTTTGGGAGGCCCACCTGCTCATGATTTTCCTCCTCATGTACTGTGGTGGCCGCTGAAACATTTTTATGGAACTCAGGATTTTGTGACCCACCCCAATCTGAAAAATGTATGATTAAAATGTATTACATATTTCTATGAACGGAGTCCAAGTTTTCAGACTCAATATAGGTTATATTAAGTTTAAGTGCTACCAAAATTTCCATTTACACTCACACGGAGAGCTGTCAAGTTACATCCTCCCATCCTATAATGCAGGATTTTTCATGTTTTCCTATTAAATTTAATCTTGTTGGTCTGTATTTCAGCCTGTTCACCTAATTTTGGGTCTTGATTTTGTAACGTGTTATTTTTTCCATCTTACCATAATCTAGATATTTGGCAGTGTGCTCTCTACATGGTATCCAACTATTTTTATAAGTTTTTTGAAGCAAATAGGGTCCATGAGAGAGATTCTTCTTCAAACTGACACCTGGATGCAGATGAGCATTTTTTGTGGTTCAAAGACTTTGTACCCAACATTCCTAAAATTACACTAACCATCTCCCACCGCAACACTTTCTATCTCGATCAATGTCAGCAATATTTATCTGTGCCGAAAAGTTATGTACAATCTTGGCTTCTTTCTTTCCCTTACCTCATATTCCCAACTGTTCACCACATCCTGCTGACTTTACTTGCTAAATATTAGGACAGTTTCCCAATTTTCATCTCTCTACCACAGCCCTTGTTTAGGCTCACCTTTGCTCTCAACAGGCAACAGTAACTTCCTAACAGGTGTCCTTTTTTTTCCGGTCTTTCCCCCTGAGTTTTGTTCTGTTCTCATTTCCAGTGTCACCTGTCTGGACCAAAATTTGACTATGTGTGGTTCACGTGCTTAAAACCCTCCAGTTGCTCCCCGTCACCCACAGACAAAGCTGAAGGTCTTCAAGTTCATGACTGTTTCACATCGTATTCCTATACCCCCTAAACTGGGCTTGATGCTCTTACAACATTAAATGGCTTGGGATTTCCTCCATGCCCTATACTCCCTCTTGGTTTTTACTGGCTTCTTTGTCTGAAATTCTCTGCATTCATACTGCCACCCAAACTTTTTTTTGTCAAAACTTACTTGTTTTTAAGATTCAGCTTAGGTGTGCTCCTCCGTGAGTTCTGCTTCCACGTATTCAACCAACTGCGGATCGAAAATATGTGAAAAAATTTTTCCAGAAAGTTCCATAAAGCAAAATTTGAATTTATGCACACTGACAACTATTTACATAGCATTTACATTGTATTAGGTACTGTAAGTAATCTAAGGTAAGTTATATGCAAATACTATGTCATTTAACATAAGGGACGTGAGCATCGCAGATTTTGGTATCCCCTGTGGATACTGAAGGAAGGGTGACCATAATTTGCATTTAATCTGGTCTTTAGTAGACACTTAGTAAATATTTGTTAAGTAAAATAATGGATGAATCAACCCACTTATATACACATATTCATGTTATTTTCCAACCCAAATTTTACCATTATATACACAAAGATATGTGGATTAGTGAGTCCATTAACTGTTATGTTGAAATGCAAATATTCTATGTTTGATGCTTTCTTCATCTATCAAACTAGCAGCCCTGTATAAAAGAAATAAGGAAATTTCCTCATTAATGACATGCTAAGTGAACCTATTTTGGACTTCTTTCCATTATTGCCTCCTTTCCTAAATGCACACAAACAGTTCTGGAAGGAGTGGATTTCTAGTTAAACTGCCTGATTGGAGATCACTTTTTACATGGTTCTTTCTTTCCAGTAGCTTCAAACAATTAACCTGGAGGTGAAATAACACGAATTTATTGACTATTCCCTGTGATATTGTAAATGTGCCGCTTGGCACTAAGCAGTTTATAATTTCATTGGCAGAAGGAGACATACACATGAAATAGGTAACAGTGAATTCAGCAAGTAGTCCAGTATCAAAAAGAATGGCACCGATGATAAGTGTTTGGCATTTTTGGAAACAGTGGCGATTTAAACAAAGAAAAAGCAAACAACCAGCTGCACCACATTTGAATGGGCAGAGGCTTAATTTACAAAAAATATAAATTATTTAGGAAGGGAATCAGGTGAAGGTCCGGGAAACAGGACCTCCTGTGATTTTATGTTGAGTGAATTGTGAGGCTACTAGGGTTATTCTAGAAATAAGCCCATTAGTACACCTAAATTGAAAAATTGTGTAATGTTTGGAATAGGGGCTGTTTTATCAGAACTTTCTTATGAAGTCTGATACCACTGTAATCGGATAAGAACCTCGTGCCTACTGAGCTTATATCCACTTGAAAACACATTAGAAACAGGAAAAAAAAATGAATTAAACATAGGGAAAACCATCAAGTGCTACCTGGGATAGTCGTGCTCTAATGTCTTCAGACTGGAGAAAGGTGTTTCCCAGGCTGCTCCTAGGCAAATGCAGAAAGGAAAGTTTGCCCGGTTTTCCCGTGGCCAGAAGGAAGTATACTTTGAAGCAAATATACTTTTTCCAAGAATTCCATCCATTCATTCACATTTAGCAACTATTTACTGACTCTCCAAAAGGCACTGTGTTAAGCTATAGAGAGAATTCCATGGTTGCTAAAGCAACACCATGAATTGATTTCCCATGTTTAACACCCCTCTGCCCCGCAATAATATTTTGTCTAGCAACCAGATATAGCCTCGTGTAAATTAAAGAGCATTGCCTGTGTTAAGTGAGAAATATAGGTCTAGTCATGCCTTGGGCAAATTATCCAACAATTCTGTCCTCAATTGGGAAGTGAAAGGGTTGAACCATTTGCTTTCTTGAGTCCTTTGGGGGCTCTAAAATATAATGATCTAATTAATTTTGATGGTCTTCTGGCTTACACTTTAGTATTTGTGAGTGTGTTTAGTACCTGAACATGCTGATAGAGTTAACTTTGTGAACTTTCACAGAAGACAAAGTTCTGAAATACAACGGCAATGGTGTGTTCATTTAAACGGGAAAACATCCTTCTGTTCGCAGGGCAGGTATAAACTTCCGTTGCTTAGGCATTTGAAAACTTAATGAGTTAATATTTATTATGCTATATGACAATAGTTAAAATATTTCCGTGCCTGGTTAATTGAGATGTGGTGCTTTGATTTTATGGCATTTTATATGAACAGATTTTTAAATGCACTGCTTGACTTTATGGATAATTCTGACGTTTTAGACACGGCAGAGACATAGATCTTTTTATATCTGTTACAGTGGATGAAATTGCTGTATAAAGTTTAAACTGCTCCATCAACTAAATTGAGCATTTTAGTAAAAGAAACTTATACGTGTGTGTATAAAATTACCAAAGTCACATAGCAAATATTATCTTGAAGTCATTTCTGAAAGGGAGTATTTTCATGTTCTCAGTGAATAATTTCTTTCTGCCTGAGAGCTACTGTTGTACCCTGGGAAATATTCAGAGGAGAAGATAAAATTATTTAGATTTGCAGCTTCTTGTCACGGGAGGTGAAGGTCTTTTTTATTATTATTATTAATGTGATGGGAATATTTCCATCACATGGTGTCTCTGTACAGCACCTTTTCATCACGTAAATAATTACAGTTCTGATTTTTTTAATACCTCCTGCCATTCCTTGCTTCCCCACCTCAATCGCTTTCCATCTGAGTGAGGAGAATGTCTCTCTTCTCAGATAAAGGTTTCCCCAAGTACTGACACTTGGTGGGAGTGGTGGGGGTGGGGAGAAGGGTCGTTTCTCTGTCTCAACACGACCCAGATCTGAGCTGGCTGGAAAGGAGTGTACCAGGAAACAGGAGCTTGTTCTTTTCAAACTAAACTTTTCTTGCGTGTAGTAATTGCAGTATTTTTCCTGAGAAAGATTCAGCTTCCGGACTGGCATCTTTTCCTTTCACATGGACCTGCTTCTATAACCAGGGCTCCTGGCCTGGTCTCAGAATGGACAGCCCACGTATCCTGCTACTGAGGGCTAGACTGGCCCAGAGTCCCCTTGGTGATCAGTGGTGTCAGGCACCATCCCTGCTCTCGGGCAGCGAATATTCTCACCTTCTCATGAGGGAGAGAGACGACGACGAACCAGGAAACAGAGAAGTAAGGCAGGTCAGAGAGCAGGGATGCTGTCGAGGTCATGGGGGTGGAGGTGCCCTGAGCGCACACCTCCTCACGGCTCCATTTCTGCATCTGGAGAACAAGTCACAGGTCAGGCAAGTGTGTCTTCCACAAACCCCCCTTTTCTGTATCATTTTTGCCCCTCAGTGATGACTTCTTCCAGTTTCTCTTAGGTCCTTGGTTGGGCCCTGCCATTATTGAATGGAAAATGGCAAATTATTTGGTGGTCAAAAGAATAGACAGTCTTCAGATAAAAAAATTGAAGACAGTTGTAGAGGAGAATTTTTTGAAAAATCGGATCTAGTCTTTTTGCATTCAAATGAACTTTAGCTTTTGTTGTGAAAAACCTATACCCTCCTAATACTTGGTAACTTCTGTGTTCTTTCCCTCCCCAGGACCTTTGACTCAGCCATTTCCTCTCCCTGGAGCATTCCCCCTCAGATATCCATTCCTCATGCTTTTTAAGTCTTTGTTTACATGCTATTTTTAAAATGAGGCCTGACCTTATGGCTCGAACATTGCTCCCTCTCTCTAGCACTCCATAGCACTTACATGATGTAATATTCATGATTATTGTGTCTATTGAATCTCCACTGTCCCTTCTACTCCCAGCCTCCACAAGGCCATGAGATTTCTGCTTATGTGAATTCCTAGTTCTTAGAACAAGGCCTGGCACGTAGTAGGTGCTCAATAAATATTGTTGAATTACAGAAGTTTTTTTTTTAACAACTTATAGTCAACTTTCAAAAGTTTGATTTAAGCGTCTGCAGCAGTGACTTCAGCCTCCATCGGGGCTCAATGCTGATAGAAGTCACCTTAACAATCTCGGAAGGACCATGTGTGTCAGTGAGTCACTGGTGGGTCCTCCTATGAAAATGACCCCAAGGCTTAGAACCTTCACTACAAGGATTTTTTTTTGGGTAGCGATTCTCAGAGTCTTGGTAGGCATCCGAACTGGTCCTTTCACTTTGAGATTCTTTCCCTTCACGCCTCTGATCAAATCATCACACACTTTCTCCAAAGATTTTATGTTGCTGCTGTAATTCGGTGAATTGCCACCTCTGGTTCCACACGTGTCTTTCCGGTATCTTTCAAAGACATGTGATGAGGCAGGGGCAGGTGCAGGCGGACCTGCACTCTGCTACACCTCTTCCTCAAAGAGACGAAAGATTAAAAAACCCACATCACGACGACAACAACAGCAACCTGTTAAATCCCTCAGGAAAATCTCACAAGGGCTGTTTGTTTGTTTTGGGGACTTAGGGGTTGGAAGCAAGTGCTAACGCTGTCCTGGCCCAGGTAGGAGAGGGCTCATTATCCAAGCAGGGTGGGGGGTATGGGTGGAGGTAGGGGGGCAGGGACGCCAGCAGCCCAACCCCAGGCATCTCAAAGGGAAAATGACAGGAGAGGGAGCTGGCCATTCGCTGGGCTTGCGACCCTCTGACTTCTCCTCCCATCCTGAGAGTAGTCAGGTCTAAGTGTGGACAGAGGGACTCATCCCTCTGTAGTTTGGTTCTGAAGGGCATGAGTGTAGAATAGTGGAACTGAGACACATTAACAATTTACCTTCATTTAACAAGTTGTATGAAGACATGGTCATAAGTGTTCAGGTTTTTTTTTTTTTTTTTATCATATTAGAATGTGTTCTGAAGAGACTGCTCCCACAGACTAAACCAACCTTTCTATTTGACCAGCTGACTTTCTTTAAAAGTGTCTTGAAAACCTTTTGTGCTCCTTTCCTGAAAGATTTAGTGAGAACGTGATAAGCAGAATAATGGCCCTCCAAAATCCATGTACTAATCCCCGGCATCTGTGAATACGTTATGTTACAGGGCAACAGGGGAGTAAAGGTTGCTAATGAGCTGACCTTAAAACAGGGAGATGGTCCGTACTTACCTCGGTGGGTCCAGTGGACTCCAAAGCGTCCTTTAAATGTGGAAGAGGGAGGCAGAAGAGTCAGAACCAGAGAGCTGACGTCGTAAGAAAGACTCAATGGTGGGCCATTGCTGGCTTTGAAGGTGGAAGGAGGCCACGAGCCAAGGAATGCAGGTGGCTCCAGGAAGCTGGAAGTGGCAAAAAGATGGATTCTCCCCTAGAGCCTGCAGAAAGGAACACAGCCCTGCTAACACCTTGATTTTTTAGCCTGGGGAGACACATTTCAGACCCTGACCTCCAGAACTGTAGGATAACAAACTTGTGTAGTTTTAAGCCATCAAGTTTATGGTAATTTGTTACAGCTGCAATTGGAAACCAGTACAGAAAGAGTAAGGGGAAACCTGTCTTTGTGTTTTTGCCACATGCCTCCTTCCCAGTGCTGTGGTATTTTCAGTATTCTTCCAGGGAAAATTAAAAGACAGAGACAGAACCAAAAAGCACTTTAGGAGACTGTGATGGCCAAACCTGGCAGTGGCCACTGTGAACTTCCCTCAGGGGACTGGAGTCACACCCTCACTTCAGGACAGTGGCCAGAAGCTCACAAAAAGAGACCCACGCTGGCAAGGCCTCAAGCCATGATTCCTCCACCATGGCCTGGGTTAGGGAAAGAGATGTATATGAGGAAATATTAAAAGTTAGTGCACAGTGCTACTCTTGGAATTCTTCATTAGCAGGTGTTTAAAAGTCAGCGCTCTAAAATTACTTGCAGAAGCTTATAAATATGAATTTCCTGTAATTCACATTTTATAAGAACTCCTATCAGCTGTATCACAGCTTGAAAAATACCAAAACTGCATTAGAAAAACCTTTCTGTTTAAAACTATATTGATCTCATGTTTACATGGCAAAAGAAGGCCATTACGCAGCAGGCAGTAAAAGCTTCATTTCAGAGAGCTTGAGAAAAACCTCAAAATAATTCACTGTTAGACCTTTCCTTACAAAATAAAATGAAATAACACCACCTGCTGCTTAAAATCTCCAATTAATGCTATAAAAAGTACCTTCATTTAAAAAGCCAATGTGTAAATTTCTCCAAGCTGGGTGCAGACATTTCTTCAAATTTACTGTAACCTTTTGCTCCTGTCTGCAGGAGAAAGAGGCTTCCAGATTCCAAAGAGAAGCCAGACCTGATTTTCACCTAATTACTTAAGAGTGAAAGCCCTTTCTGTTCATCGGGTTCAGTTATTTAAGATACTGATAATTCACATCTAATCTGCTGCTATGTGTGTTTAGTAGAGATTGTGAAAGAAGATTATCGAAGCTTGCCAACATTCCACCTAGGAATTAAAATCAGGGTGTTTTTGCACGAACCACAGAAGAGAAGGAAGAGGCTGGAAGAAAAAATGAACAGTGATCTTTCTCATCTCACAAGGCTCTTTAAAGACCAAATCAGCAGGTGTGAAAATCACCACCTTTGAGCAGTTTTTAAGCAATGAGAAAGTGCAGGTCTTTTATCTCTCTTTCCCACCCTGATAGTCAGGTTAATGAGAATTTCCGAGGGGTGAGCCACTGGACATCTTTGAAATGCCCCCTTCTGTTTATCAGATGAATCAAGGGACAGTCAGCTGTGAACACTGGGCAGGAGGGGTCATTTGCTGCCTGTGAGCAAAACCAGCAGGCCGTTTCTGTCTTTCTGTTTTCTTGCCCAGCCAGTTATCAGGGCAGAAGCTAGCGTGGAAAGAGTTGCCAAGAATCATTCGGGGCTGTTGTGGTCAGTTACTAGTACAGAGCAGGGAGTTCCTGGCAGACAAGACTGAAGACAGATCTATGGCTTAACCTAGGATGGTCCAGCGTCTTTGCTTGCCCCTCAAGGCTCTCCACGGTAGCCCGCTCAACTGGTACCGCTCATCTCCCACCACCCCTCACCATGAATCCAGGAGGACTGGTCTCTTTAATTAGGTCCCTTGATGATCCCTGCCCCTCCAATGCTCTGTTCTTATTTTTAATTCTTGACTGGTGTGTCCTGCCCCACCATATCTCTTTTGCATAACCTACATTCTCTGAAAGTCCAGGGGAAGTGGTACAGCTTCCCCCAGGGAAGACTTTATAATCCTCGCTCACACTGATCTTAACCTTTCACGTCTGTGACCTTACTGAGTCGCAAAACTGGCATCTTAGGTAGAGGTTTGTTCGCAAAAAGGTATCCGTGTTATTTATCGCTTAATTAAATCAGTACATCAAGGTGATGTTTTGTGGGCACCCTGCTATCTTCTCTACTCCTCTTCCCTTGGTTTTGTGAAAATCCTGTCTGTTGCTTTTCCCTTTCCCTTTCTGTTCCTTCTCAGTCCGAGAAGAAAGGTAACTCCTTTGTCTCCCTATCTATCTTCAAGTGTAGTGTCCCTCAGAGTTAGGTCACAGCCTCTCTCTTCTTCTGTATCCACATCTCCCTGGAACACGAGTCCTGCATCCCAGCTACCTCCTGCATGCCTTCACTGATAGTACAGAATTTTCGAACTTAAATTAGATTCTCAGTTAAACCCGTTCTTCGCGGATCCCCTCCAGTTATGTCTTCCTCACGTATTCTTCTCAGATGCCTAAGTGAGAAACCTCAGAGTCATCTGTCAGCTGTGTTCCACCCTTGCCGCATCCCACAGGCTGCTGTTTGGTCTATTTCTAACACCTCTGGAAGGAGTTTCTGCCTTTAGACCCCACTGCCGTTCCCTGGGTCACATCCTCTCTACCTATGAGCAGTCCGACCTGAGCAGAACCTGAGGGGTTCTCAGACTCCAGTCTTGTTCATTTCTAATCTATTCTTGACAGTCACAAGTTATCATCTGAAATGCAGACAGGATCAGGACTCTATCTTAGAAACTCTGGTGGTTTCTTGCTCACCAGAGCCCAGCCTGTCTCTTTCACCTGCTTGTAAGTCCTGTCGAGTCTGCTCTAGTCTTCATGGCTCGTGCTCAGACAGGGATGGTCCAGCCACTGGGCTCCTGAAAGCGTTGCGAGAGTCTGCTCAGATTTCTTTGTCTCTGTCAAACTGTCACTGAGCCCTCAGTCAAAAATAAGCACTCTTTTTTTTAAGGGTACCATTTGCCCTTCGCACAGACCTTCATTAGGTTACATATTATATAAAATGTTATTTATCGTGAACATGATCTATTCTAGGGCAGGGACTGTGCCTTTGTTCATCCTTGTATCCTGAATGCTGGCATAATACCTGGATCATAGTGGGTGGGGGGCAGGTATCAACGAAAGTTTGTCAGTCAATGGATGTTCACTTCCAATTAGCATATAGATCCACTACTGGGCAAATATTATGTGTTAAACGTTTTTTATCCTCATACGGTTATGAACACACAGGTGACAAAGAATAAACACTTGTTGGCTAATTTGTGATTAAAGCTGTAAGCAAGTGAAAGTGGAACTGTAGGACGTAGGCATGTGGCTGAAATATTGGATATAAATGTTTCACAGTGATGTGTGGGCGTGTATGGAGATTTGCTGCACTATGCTTTAGAGTGATGTACTGTTTTACTGCTCTGGTATGAATGGGAGCACGTGATCTTAAAGCAGGAGACCAGTTGCCAGGATTTAGGGGGGATATTTATTTAGGTGAAATTAGTCAAAAAAGAAAAGGGAGTTTCAGACCCACCAAAGAGCTGTAGTCTCAGAACATGCATATTAGTGTGTGTATGTGTGTAATGGTATAGGCAAAACTTCCTGTTTAAGGCTCTCTTTATGTAATGTGTCAAACATAAGTAAATCAAGGGCTTGCTAACATTAGAAGTTCTATATCGTTTACATAAAGAAGTAAGCAATGACTGAATGACTGGGGTTGGGGACTTGTTGTGAAGGGAAGCAGGCTAGAATACTCATTGTGGCTGACTGATTTCATAGTCAGGTTCCTACTTCATTTTTTCATGTTCCTTTGTGAACTTTCCATCCATCTTCCTATGAATATGTCTATATACATATGTATATATGTATATATATTATAATGTATATATGCACACTCATTTGTGTGTGTGTGTGTGTGTGTGTGTGTGTGTGTGTATGTTTATCCAGTTAAGCTTCATGCTTGTCCAGGTCAGTGACAGACTTTCTCATTTACTTGTCTACTGCCTACTCTAGATTGATTACACCTAATAAGTTGTCCAACATGTAGCAGATACTCAACAGTTACTTACTGACAACCTAATTTTCTTTGTGTATCTAACGGAAATGATGCAAACATTTAGTTCCGTTTCAAAATTTTTGGAAAGCACACAGAGTCCCACAGCAGCTCTGCGTTTCCAAATTTTTGTTGGAGCACGGACACAGCAACCATTTATAAAAATCCCCCCTCCCTCACCCCGCCAAATTGGAGGAGACCTAAGAGCAGATAAGGTGTTTAAAAGAAATGTCTTCACTCCCGTGTTCTCTATGCCATCATCTACATGGCTCCAAGAGGAATATTTCAAAGCACATAATCTGGCAGAAACACTTATCCACACATTTCTTTTTTTATTGATTGATGTCATAACTCTGTTAGAGGCTAAGGATACAAAGATGAACAAGACATGGGCCCCTCCCTCGAGGTATTCACAGTCAGATTAGTTGGTCTTCACAGTCCAGGAATGGAGGTGGGTGCCACCCATGACAGGGGCAGGGCTAGGGTACTGGGGGATCACAGAAGAGGGACAGCCAAAACCAGACTGAGAGGCCAGGGCGAGCTTCATGGAGGTGGAAGTCTTTGGGAAGGATGCGGGTCAGGTCACTGTCAGCAGCCCCCTGTCATCCTCAGGACCACACTCCTGACAGGGTCTCATAAGCTCTTTCACCTTCTGGTTTCTATCACCTCCTCATTTTCAAGCATCAATATACAACACACGTGTGTGTACACATGTGTACATGTGCTTACACACACACACACACACACTCACCGAATGCTCTGGCTAATAAGAACTGAGCAGATCATGTTAGTCAAGACTCAGATCTCATTGGCTTATGTAAAGGAATACTTCACCCTTGATATCTCTGACTGTTCACCTACAATTCATGCTTCAGCCTATTGGAATCATTTTTCAGTTCTCAACCTTCTAATGAAAGCACACTGGCCAAGGTTGTCCTTGACCGCTGGAAGGTTAAATCCAATGACCTTTTTACAGCTTCCTTTTACTTGGCCTCTTTGCCCCATGTGGGTTACCCTGTCACTTAGCACTGTGTCATCTTGGACAAGTTCATTAAGTGATCTCTGCCTCGCTTCCCTCAATTATAAAATGAGATAGTAATACGATTATTATTATCACAACCCTATGAGTATTGATTGAGTTGATATATGCAAAGTGCCTGGTATAAAGCAAGCATAGTTAAATGCTACTGTTATTTAACTTCCCTGATCAGTCTCTAGAAAACAATCTCTATGCTGGTAACTTTGACAGCACTCTTGGGTTGCCCCCCCACCTCTTTGTGTCCTTCAGCCTTCGTTCATTGACCTCTCTTATTTATTCTGCCTCCCCTTAAATATTAAGGTCTCAGGGTTTGTCCCAACATCCCAGGCTAACACACTGGTCCACCCCCAGGGCTCTCCTGCCTCCCACTTGCCGCTACGACAGCTCAAATCTAACCACTTCCTGAGTGGTCTGTGTGAAACTCAAATCTCAGCATGTTCTTCCGCTGCAGAGGCTACCCGCTGCAGGACCAAACCCCTTTACTTGGCTTACAAAGCTCTTTCCACCAGCTGGCCTCAGCCCACCCTGCAGATCTTACCTCTCACCACCCTGACCCCTCACTTCCAGTGCCTCTAGGCAGCTCCTCATATGTACTGGCCAAGTGGGCTCTGTAACTTGCATGGCCTTGCCCATGCTATTCATTCTTTCACACCAGCTTAGGCATGATTTCCTTGGGTATTCTTCTCCCTGGATATTCGACGACTGTCTCCTCTGTGCACCACCGTACCCCGAGCTGTTGCCCATCAGACCTCTAGGACAGCCGCTGTGCTGATTTGCAGTCATTGCCATTTCCCTCAAGGGCAAGGGCTGTCTTATTCTTTGTATCCTCAGCACCTAAAGAGCAGCTGCTGTGGTTGGTACAGAGTTGGCGCTCAGACGATGAACAGATGAATGGGACAGACAAACGGAAGGGCCAATAAACTGTAAAGCTGGACCCGGAGCCCATTCCCAGTGGACTCTGGTGATGCCAGTCCCCTGCTGCCTCTGCCTGTCAGGGAGAGACCTTCCCGAACTCTTTCTTTTTCTCTTTCCTGAGAGTGTTGGTGGGAATCTGGGTGCCTGGTGGGCATCTGCAGATGATCCAGATTGTCTCAATCCTCTGTGTTAAAAGGGAGGTCAAGGATGAGGTCAAGGTCATTAATGCATTAGGAAAAGCAACTTTTTACTTTTCTTTCCCACTGGTGGGAAAGCTCAGTACAGTGACATTTAAGAACAGTCTCTACTTTTAACCTCTTTCAAATGAATAGTAGTCTTAACCATTTTCTGTCAGTTTTCCTTTTCTTTGTAACTGCCCGTTTGGTGGCTACATAGGCAAGGATGGCAACTATTGGCTGGAAATCCCCAGACACAGGGTAACTTATAATAAGCCTGGTTGTCATGATCCCTATGCAATGCAACTTACAGCTTCTTTTTGCAAGCTAATCAATTCAAGGAAGTATGTCAGGTGTGCAACACATTTACAGGGATTGTTTATTTAATGTAAAAATGTCTTTCTTTATGCATTTATTTCTTTAGTTGTTAATTTGCCAATGTGTACCATCTCTAACAATTCAAAGCCCTTTCCAAAGTTAAGGTAAAATTGTTGCAAACGGCATGAATTTTGTAAAACAGATGAATTGAGAAAGTGAGAGGGGATGCTTGATACACAAAAGGTAGTTTTGCCGTTGCTGAGTTAACAGGAACAGTGAAGAACTGTCAGTGTTGGGGTAGAGTTAGCCCAACTCACACAAGGTTGGTATGTACAGAAATACCAACCTTGTCTCTGCTTCCTTTGTGACCAGTCAAGACCATTGCATATGGTTTTATCATCTGGTTTCAAAACGTGTAGTTTAAAATATATTTAAGAACAACGTGTAACACGTTTAAATGTAAAATTGGACCGTGTGAATATTCTTGGAATAGTATTCATAAAGAAGTCAGTTCACTTAGGCACAGGTGCAATGATATTATGAGCTCCCTCTTTGCTTAAAAGCTTTTTCCAAAAGTTTTCTGATAGAGGATTGCCAGATTACATTTATACCCGGGGGTGGAATTCATTAATCTCTGCCCAAGTCATTTGGCCACGGACTTTTTGAAAAGGAACATAACAATTTTTTTAATCCACACATCCCCATATGAAAATATACGTTTCAGTCAGTCCTTTTTTTTCATGAAAGTTCAGCTTTTGCCCCCCGCAGAAGAAAATATGTTCAAATAAGCAAATGTGATTGGAAATAAAAATAACTTTGATTATGATGAAACTTAGTGACTTCACTGTTTAAACAGTTGTTTAATTTTTTGATTATTTTTATTTTGCATTCTAGTTTGTCCCACTGCCTTATGGATGTACTATTGTTATACCTATAGCTCAATGCATTATTCTCTCATTTTTAGCTCTTCTTTCAATGAAATAAAATATACGTAAGCTTTAGGAACATCTAAAGGAAACAGATGGCTTTTCAGAATTTCTTTAACCCTGAAATTAAATCTCTTGCTTTTCACTTTTGAGCTAAGAATAAAATTGTTATGGATGTCCTCAGACCGCATATTAATGCCTGTTCCACTCATATTCCACATTAACATTTTTATTTCCACTGGGATTTCTGATATAATCAGGTATTAAACCTGTGGTTATTTTGGCAATTATGCCTTTTATGGAAGGATTCTAACAGCTAAACCCTAAGTTAGGAAAAAATATTCTTTTTACTTCATATGGAAGAAGAGTTGTCCTAAAAGATGGTTAGAAGGTTCAATCGGAGGTTAAAATTTTTAAAGAAAAGCTCACAGAGAGAGTCCTCCACTTTCCATTCATTAAACAAAACACACAGGAAACTTTTTTCTTCCTCCCGCTCTGTCCAAAGCACATGCCAGACTCAAGCTCATGCCTTGAGCTCTGTGCCCGAGCCATCAATTTTTAAAAATTGACAGTTCTCCATTATTCCTACAGAGTTTAATTTCTCACACTGTCCTACAATTTTTACTTATTTTAAAGGGTATTGTCTCCCCTTTTCTCATTTGTTTTCCCAGAATAATCTCAAAACTACTCACCCTTCCTCACATGTCCCTCCACTCAGACCTGCTATTTCCATTTTCAATTTTTGAATTTGCTTCTTCTCATCCATAACTTAGAAGGCAGCCTGAATGTTCAAAAGTAAAATAGCTCTCCCCTGTGACTCTTACAGCACTGGCTCAGGTTTGGTCTAATTAGCATGTAGTTCATTACCTTAATGTTGGTGATGCTTCTTCCAAGGTATCATTTAAAAGGCCGAAGCTTGGGAGAAGCTGAGGCCTTGGTCCTGGCTCTGTGAAGCCTTAGACAAGTTATTTAATCCTCAGATCCTTTATGAAGTAGGATAAAAACACCTACTTCACAGGGTAATCGTGAGGAATGTGCTTAGCATACATAGTAGGCGTTCAGAAAAACTAGGTCCCTTCTCCCTCTCCTGGCTTCATATTGAGTGCCACGTGTAGCCCAGCCAGGTTACATGTCATGGGCTTTGGGAGAAATGAGTATGAGACAATCTCAATATCCTTTCTCTGGCAATATCTAAATTGCCTGTAATGTGGTACCATTACGGTACAGAGAGTAAGTATAAAAATTTCAGGGCTTCCCTGGTGGCGCAGTGGTTGAGAGTCCGCCTGCCGATGCAGGGGACACGGGTTCGTGCCCCGGTCCGGGAGGATCCCACATGCCGCAGAGCGGCTGGGCCCGTGAGCCATGACCGCTGAGCCTGCGCGTCCGCAGCCTGTGCTCCGCAACGGGAGAGGCCACAGCAGTGAGAGGCCCGCGTATCGCCAAAAAAAAAAAAAAAAAAAAAATTTCAGAGACTTGAAAGACATTGGGGGAAGGGGCCCTTGAGTTGTGTCCTGAAGGGAAGGATGGACTAGCGCTGTGGCTGGGAGGAGATTGATTCAGGAGAGGCCAGGAGGTGAGGAGGACAGGGAAGCGAGAGCCATCACGTTCCCCTGGGGTTGAGGGGTCTAGTTGCAGAGCTGTGGGGCGTGTTGGAGAGTCAGTCCATAGTATGATGGTCTTTAGGAATTGAACAGAGGACTTTAGACTTGAAATAGAACATAACAGGGAGCTGGAGTTCAAGTAATTGCATTACCCTCGTTAAGTGGATTATCTTCCAGGTGGCAAGAAGAGAGGGTTTTTACGCCTTTTATTTTCTCCAATGTAGTGAAGTGATTTTTAAACTCTCTGTGACTCATCGTACAAAAATATTTACATTGTGATACAGGAAACCTGCATATGCTTATGTATATTTGTTTCATGAAATAAAAGTTTTGTGAAACAGTAGTTACCCTGGTTATGTGTACTGCACAGGGCCGACTATGTAATTTGCAGGGTCTTGTGCAAAATGGAGATGTGGGACGTTTTGTTCAAAATGCAGGTAAAAAGTGCTGTTAAAGGTACTTAAATATATACTTTTTCCTTTCTTCTGTGGTCTCTTTCTTTCTCAGCTTGTCATGGTGTCTTTTATGTTGCTTTTATTGTCATTCTGAGTAAAGAAAATTTAAATTGGAAGTTTAAATTATTAAGATTTAGAAATGAAAAAGGAGAAATCACAATTGACACTGAAGAAATGCAAATGATTATGAGAGACTACTACAAGCAGCTATATGCCAATAAAATGGACAACCATGAAGAAATGGACAAATTTGTGTAAAGGTGCAGTTTCCTGAGACTGAACCAGGAGAATTAGAAAATATAAACAGACCTATCACAAGTAATGAAATTGAAACCGTAATTAAAAATCTTCCAACAAACGCAAGTCCAGGGCTAGATGGTTTCACAGGTGAATTCTACCAAACATTTAGAGAAGAGCTAACACTGATTCTCCTCAAACTCTTCCAAAAAATTGCAGAGGGAGAAACACTCCCAAATTCATTCTCCGGAGCCACCATCACCCTGATAGCAAAACTGAAAAAAGATATCACAAAAGAAAGAAAATTATAGACAAATATCACTGATGAACATAGATGCAAAAATCCTGAACAAAATACTAGCAAACAGAATCCAACAACACATTAAAAGGATCGTACACCATGATCAAGTGGGGTTTATCCCAGGGATGCAGGGATTCTTCAATATATGCAAATCAATTAATGTGATACACCACATTAACAAATGAAGGAATAAAAACCATATGATCATCTCAATAGAGGCAGAAAAAGCTTTTGACAAAATTTAACACCGATTTATGATAAAAAAACTCTCCAGAAAATGGGCGTAGAGGGAACCTACCTCAACATAATAAAGGCCATGTATGACAAACCCACAGCAAGCATCGTACTCAGTGGTGAAAAACTGAAAGCATTTCCACTAAGATCAGGAACAAGACAAGGATGTCCACTCTCACCACTCTTATTCAACATAGTTTTGGAAGTCCTAGCCATGGCAATCAGAGAAGAAAAAGACATAAAAGGAATACAAATTGGAAAAGAAGAAGTAAAACTGTCACAGTTTGCAGATGACATGCTACTATACATAGAAAATCCTAAAGATACCACCAGAAAACTACTATAACTAATCAATGAATTTGGTAAAGTTGCAGGCTACAAAATTAATGCACAGAAATCTCTGGCATTCCTATACACCAGCAACAAAAAATCAGAAAGAGAAATTAAGGCAACAATCCCATTTACCATTGCAACAAAAAGAATAAAATACCTAGGAGTAAACCTGCTTAAGGAGGCAAAAGACTCAGAAAACTATAAAATACTGATGAAAGAAAGCAAAGGTGACAAAAACAGGTGGAGAAATATACCATGTTCTTGGATTGGAAGAATCAATATTGTGAAAATGACTGTACTACCCAAAGCAGTCTGAAGATTCAAGGCAATGCCTATCAAACTACCAATGGCATTCTTCACAGAATTAGAACAAAAAATTTTACAATTCGTATGGAAACACGAAAGACCCTGAATAGCCAAAGCAATCTTGAGAAAGAAAAATGGTGTTGGAGGAATCAGGCTCCCCGACTTGATACTATACCACAAAGCTACAGTAATCAAGACAGTATGGTACTGGTGCAAAAACAGAAATACAGATCAATGGTACAGCATAGAATGCCCAGAGATAAACCCACGCACATATGGTCACCTAATTGATGACAAAGGAGGCAAGAACATACAATGGAGAAAAGACAGCCTCTTCAATAGGTGGTGCTGGAAAACTGGACAGTTACATGTAAAAGAATGAAATTAGAACACTCCCTAACACCATACACAAAAGTAAACTCAAAATGGATTAAAGACCTAAATGTAAGGCCAGACACTATAAAACTCTTAGAGGAAGACTTAGGAAAAGCACTCTCTGACATAAACATAAACCACAGCAAGATCTTTTTTGACCCACCTCCTAGAGAAAGGGAAATAAAAACAACAACAAAAAAGGGGACCTAATGAAACTTAAAAGCTTTTGCACAGCAAAGAAAACCATAAACAAGATGAAAAGACAACCCTCAGAATGGGAGAAAATATTTGCAAATGAAACAAAAGACAAAGGATTAATCTCCAAAATATACAAATAGCTCATGGAGCTCAATATCAAAAAAACCAAATAATCCAATTAAAAAATGGGTGGAAGACCTAAATAGACATTTCACCAAGGAAGACATACAGATGGCCAAGAGGCACATGAAAAGATGCTCAACATCACTAATTATTAGAGAAATGCAAATCAAAACTACAATGAGGTATTGCCTCACTCCAGTCAGAATGGCCATCATCAAAAAATCTAAAAACATTAAATGCTGGAAAGGGTGTGGTGAAAAGGGAACCCTCCTGCACTGTTGGCGAGAATGTAAATTGATGCAACCACTATGGAAAACAGTATGGAAGTTCCTTAAAAAACTAAAAATAGAACTACCATATGAACCAGCAATCCCACTACTAGGCATATACCCTGAGAAAACCATAATTCAAAAAGAGACATGTACCACAATGTGCATTGCAGCACTATTTACAATAGCCAGGACACGGAAGCAACCTAAGCGTCCATCAACAAATGAATGAATAAAGAAGATGTGGCACATATATACAATGGAATATTACTCAGCCGTAAAAAGGAACGAAACTGAGTTATTTGTAGTGAGGTGGATGGACCTAGAGACTGTCATACAGAGTGAAGTAAGTCAGAAAGAGAAAAACAAGTACCGTATGCTAACGTATATATATGGAATCTAAAAAAAAAAAAATGGTACTGATGAACCTAGTTGCAGGGCAGGAATAAAGATGTAGACATAGAGAATGGACTTGAGGAAACGGGGTGGGAGGAGGGAGCTGGGGCGAAGTGAGCTTAACATCGACATATATACACTACCAAATGTAAAATAGATAGCTAGTGGGAAGCAGCAGCATAGCACAGGGAGATCAGCTCGGTGCTTTGTGACCACCTAGAGGGGTGGGATAGGGATGGTGGGAGGGAGGCTCAAGAGGGAGGGGATAAGGGGACATATGTATGCCTATGGCTGATTCTCTTTGGTGTATAACAGAAAGTAACACAGTATTGTGAAGCAATTATATTCCAATAAAGATCTATTTTTAAAAAAAGAAAGCAAACTTTCCTTTCAACCAAAAAAAAAAAAATTACTAAGATGAATCATACCATTTGTCTTTATAACATGCAATGCCATAATGCTATAGTATAAGACCACTTAACTCATATATGGAATCACCAAAATTGCACAATTTGTATTTCTTAGCTCATATTTGCATATGCATTTTGTTCTTATCAGAATAGTGGAAATACTGTATATAAAACTAGCTCAGCTATTTATTTCACTTTTAATATGCACATTCTATCAACAAAAGAGTAGGCTAGGGTCATCCTTGGTCTTTCTTATTTCTTACAATGCCATTGGCTTCTTTCTTCCTTGGAAGCAAGTGCTGGTTTTATTGGAAAGTGTGGCCCCACGACACCTTTCTCAGATGCAGACGTAACATGCTTATCCTATACTCATTTGAGTCTTGACAGTCGCCCATGCGATTGATGGGTCCACCCATTGATGAGTCCACCTGAGTTCTGTACTCACCAGCCATCACAAACCCTAAGGTAAGGAACCATTGGCACACATATTATGCATATATCCTCCCCTCATGAATGTGCTCCATTGTCTCATTGGACTTCACTTACGAAACACAAGTTCAAAGATAAAATTATTAAGAACTTCAAGATGGTGGCAGCAGATTAAGCCAAACTGGGGGCTTTTCATAGAATGGGGCCCTATGAGACTGTATAGGTCACATGCCCATGAAGCTGACCCTGGCATAACAATCAATATTTTGTTTTCTTCTGTCTTATTAAAAAAAAACAACATAGTTGCAACCCATTAAATTGATGTCACAATCCACTAATGGGTCAAAACTGGCAGATTAGGAAACCCACCATTAAAAATGTAGACTCTAGTGTCAGATTGCTAGGTCTGAATCCTGCTTCACCACTCACTGCTTACGACCTTTAGGGGACCTCCCTTTTTCATATATAAAATGCAGGAAATATTATTAATTACTTCATAAAGCTGTTATGGTATTAAATGAGTTAATACATGTAATATGCTTAGAATGATGTATGTCGTATAATAAGCATCCAATAAGTATTAGATGATCATCATCGTGAATATTGTTACCATTATTATTAATTTACATCTTGCTCTAGGTAAATGCTGAAGAAAAAAGTGTTTCTTTACTGAACAGTAAGCATCTCCACTTATTCTAAAATAGATATTGGTGAATAGGTTTACCAATACTTGTGTTTTATCTTGACTGCAAGTATGGGAAATATAATATTCAAATGAAAGTTAATTCTTACCACCCTTAATGCAATGAAAATACTTAAAAATTACAGTTTAATGAAAAATTCAATGAAAGGTTGCTTTATTTCTGTTCCTCCTCTCCAAGATTAAAACAGATAGATTACTGGTATTTGTCAATTATCAGTTAAAAACGAAGCAAGGATATCTGAAAGATACCATTCCTTAGCTTAAGGAACCAGAATTATTCCTTTTGTAATGAAATTCTTAGACGATGAACTTCAATCATAGGTTAAAATGCTAGAGGAGAATGTTTTCTATCTTTGCAAACATACAGCAAACATCAATTTTTGTTATAGACCCAAACTAAATCCCTAAGTCATAACATTAAATGAAAAGAGTGCAGAATCTGGTGGATATCCCGTCAATACCTGTGTTGGAACAACATTAAATCAAAGTGAGCAAAATGCTGACTGATTTGCTTTGATCTGTTTTGACTCCTTGATAGTTTCATGATAAATAGTACTATTTTGTAGCTAATTTGCATATTTCCCATTATCATCTGAAGCTGTTGAGATCTCTTCCCATTGATGCCTGGACATTTTATGTTTACTTGATTCTCTCAAATTTGGTACTAAGTTTATATCTGTATAAAGTGACGGTCATTTTATATCTGATTGTCTATCAATTGCTGATACATAGACATAAATATATGGGCATATTTATGATTAATCATCTTAACATGGAGCTCAATAGACTCATTTAAATGGATTTATTTCAGGCTTTTTTTTTTTTTTTTTGCGGTACGTGGGCCTCTCACTGTTGTGGCCTCTCCCGTTAGGGAGCACAGGCTCTGGACGCGCAGGCTCAGCGGCCATGGCCCATGGGCCCAGCCGCTCCGCGGCATGTGGGATCTTCCCGGACCAGGGCACGAACCCGTGTCCCCTGCATTGGCAGGCAGACTCTCAACCACTGCGCCACCAGGGAAGCCCTATTTCAGGCTATTTGAAATAAAATTTGGGACATAGCAGATACTGCAGAGCAAAATATCTTATGAAAAAATTTGTTTTTATCTACTATTTATTGATAGCAGTTTCTTGAATTGTACTTTATGTGTCTTCAAAGATATGCTAAATTGAGTATATTTTAAATTCCCATTTTATGTTAAGATGGAAGATTAACTACCAATCAAAGCTAAGTTATGTCTTTAGCAAGGCATCAGCTCTGATAGCAATTTAGCATCCTCTTCAAAAATTGCTGTGGAGCAGATTAAAACACCTGAAATTCTAAGCATTTAAAGAGATATCACTTTGACTGTCTAAAGCAAATAGAAGCAGACAAATCTGTAAAATGCTGAGTTAAATTGAAAACACCCTCACTCAGATTTAAAGAATAATTCAGGTCTATTACCTGTGCCAATTAGGTATGATGAAAAATTATCCAGTCCCTTTATTCAGGATGACTGATTTGTACTGATTTGCACATTTGCACTACCTGTCACTTTACCCTGAATGAGGAGCACAGTTCACAGAATCACTAGCACCTGTCTCAGGATTAGACTAGCTTTTGAAAGTGGTGATACTTGTTTTATACTTCTAGTAGGATTGGCATTGTTAAACATATTATTTTGTGTGTTTTTTTGGTTTTTTTTTTGCGGTACGTGGGCCTCTCACTGTTGTGGCCTCTCCCGTTGCGGAGCACAGGCTCCAGACGCTCAGGCTCAGCGGCCATGGCTCATGGGCCCAGCCGCTCTGCGGCATGTGGGATCTTCCCGGACCCGGGCACGAACCTGCGTCCCCTGCATCGACAGGCGGACTCTCAACCACTGCGCCACCAGGGAAGCCCAAACGTATTATTTTAAAGCATATTATTCTAGTAAGTTGAAAGAATGTTGGAGCCTTAGATGATGAAAGAGTAATTTAGTAATAATTGGGATTAATAACCAACTTTTAAAAAATGCACGTTAAGTTCATTTTTATTTTCATATTTGAGCTAGGTATTTAATCCCTTAAGTATATGCTGTGTATAATTTAGAAACAATTTTTAGAGAAGTATCTCAGCCTTCCATCTCAAGTTGATCAACTGCAGATAGATTTTGAAAATTTACAATCCTGGTTTCTCTTTTAGCCTTTGGTTTTTAGGTTCCTTGCATGAATTCTTAGTAGTCTTCTGAAGCCAAGGCATCTTTCATTTCTTTGTCTGAAATGATTGTGAATGACCATGCTAATAGAATGCTTTAACTCAGGTGTGCAAGTTGAAGGTGCCTTGTTTCCTGGGATGGGTGCTGCCCATAGGCTTCTCTCCTTCTTGCTCTATCTCCCCATACCCCCTTACACCCTGCAGCCACACTACCATGTTGTAATCCATTTAGGATTTTTGGCTAAGGCTCAAACTCCAATAAATGTCTGTGTAGTAAGGATAATATTTTCATGAAATACAATTCCAGCTGCATTTATATTATCAAGATGAAGATAATCCATTTTGGTTTAACTTGGCCATGCGTGAATGGGGATTGTTTGAGTTTGCAAGACTGCTTGGATTTCATTAGACATGCTTGTGCATTAGGGACATAAATTTAGCAACAGCTTTATGGTGCTGACATCTGTGACAAATTCTTTGGAAGGCAGGAGTCAGAAGAGGTGGGATTTAACCCTGTTCAGCCCTTACTACCTCCATGGCATCAGGCCTCTGAGTTGGGTTTTACAGGACTATGGTCTCTTTTCTCCACTTCACAGCCAATCATCTTGAAAGAGTGGTCCATATTGCCTGTGTTCTGTGATAGGCACCACCCTTTTATACTGCACCCCAATATAATCTGATATTTTATGCTCTGCTAAAATAACTCTCACCTAGTTGACCAGATCATCAGGGTGCCGGAGGACACTTTTTAATACTGATTATTCCTTTGCACTTGACTTTTGCTTTTCCCATGGCTTCCGTAACATCTCACTCTTATTTTTTCTTGTTCTTTCCTTATTTCTTTTCAATCTTCGTGAGTTCCTCTTCTTCCCATCCCTTCAATTTTTTTTTTCTAGAATTCTGCCCCCAGCCATCTTCTATTTTCATTCCAAGTTCTCTCCCAGACCCTTGGCTTTATTTACCAACTGTACTCTGACAGTTTCCAAATCAGTATCCTTAACCTAGAACTTCATCCTAGTTAACAGATTTATATTTCCAACCACTTAATTGACATGTCTTTCAAGATGCCTAACAGAGGACTCAAAGCAGCATATGAAAATCAGAACTCATACTCTCCCTTCTTAACCACCCCCACCCCCTTCCTTTTCCGTCCCTTGTCTTGATAAATAGCTCTCCTAACCACTGAGACACCCAAGCCATAAACCTTAGATTCCCGCTTTGACTCTTCCGTCTCTCTCACCTCACACATCCAGGCAGTCACGGAGTCCTGTCAGTACCTTTACGTGTCTCTCGTGTCCCCTCCTGTCCATCCCGCTGCCAATGCCTTCATTCAGGACCTGCAATGTCTAGTGTGTCTCCACAGCCCCACAGAACAGTGCCTGTCCCACTACCCCAATGGGGGCTGTGGGTTCTGTGCTTCAGAACCTCATGACCCATCATTCCATACTTTATTTCCCATTCCACTTCTTTGAACTCTCCAGGATACCAGCCTTCTGTCACTTCAGTCTGACCCATATTACAGGCTTTCCTTTCTACAATCCTGGCTAATCTTCTCACTCTGACCCGTTATCTCCACATCAGCAATATCGTCCTAGAGACCCTTGAGTAATACCTTTCCTTCCTTATCTTCCCCTCCACACCCACCCTGCCATGAATCCACACTCCCTTCCTCCTAGGCAGCCCTCTTTCCAGGGCACTCCCCCAGCCCGATGCTCCCTGCATCAAATCCTTCAGTTGCTCTTCATCATCTTCAGGCTCAAGTTCAGATTCTTGGTTTTGTCAATCAGGTTGTCTGAATCATCCCTGCCTCCTTGCTGCAGCCATGCTCATCTGACTTCAGTCCCTGGAACAGACCATGCATTCCAGTGCCTCTGAGTCTTTGCATATACTGATCTTTCTGTCTAGAATGCCCTTCCTCTGCTCCTCAATAACTAATTCTACTTGTCTTTTGATTTGTAGCTTCTGTCTCTCAGAAGCCTTCTTTGACTGACCACCACACCCACCTGTCACCCTTGCCTACCTCTCTGAACTCTTGACAGCCGGTGTAGCACTAGTTACATTTATCATTCTGTTCTACTGATTTTTCCATTTAAGTTTCTAGTAGACAGTAAGCATCTTGAGACCAGTGCCTTGTTCATCTCTTCCGTGGCTGGTATCCAGCACATGCCTGGGCGTGAGAAGGTTTGGTAAATATTGGCACAGTAAATGAATGAATGAATGAACAAAAATTGAGGAATTTAAGAGCACTGTGTAGTTCTGTTATATGCAAGTACGCCATTTGTTACCTTGATACATTTTCTAGGGTAGAGAAGTAATTTGAGTATGGCTAACTCTTTTACAGACTGAAATACGCAAGGTCATTTGGAGGTAGTTGGACCAGCCAGAATTAAGAATAGGAATCATGATTTTTCGGCCACTTATTAAGTAACTTCAAGTCACTGGGGTCCATTGAGGAACAATTCAATTATTCTGATAAACTAAAACTAATTTGCAGTGTAATTTTTATAAGGTTACAAAATTAGAAATGAAAAAAACCATAAAACTATATATACTTGTTGGCTTAGGTAAACCAACTCAGAAGTATTTTATTTTTCTCAGATCCATGTATCTGTTACGGACTTTATAAAGTATATCAAAATTTATATAGATTATAAAATAATTTTGTCATGAATGCTAATTATTATATATATGTGTTTTAGTCTTTGTACTTTGAATATTTCTGATTTTGATGAAAATCTAAAACATCTGTATCTGAAAAGAATAAACTAGAAATGAAGGGATAAGAACAAAATTACCTTTGATCTGGGGAAATCAATGATAATAATCCTACTTTTACTTTCTGTCTACACTTAGAAAATTTTGTTATGCCCATTTAAAGTCAAGGTGAACTAACCATGGTGGTTAAGATGAAGTCTATGCAAAGAGTTAATAGTCAAATTTAAACATCAGTTGCATAACAGATGATATTTAATACCTGGAGTGGGAGTCAGGAAATAGGAAGAAGCCAGATACACTTCAAACTGCAGTTAAGTAAACTCAGCCTATCTAAGTGGATGGATAAAGTTATTTTCATGTAATATTCTAAATTGCCAAAGAAAAATATCACTTGTGATATTTCTTGTTCCTGTAAAGAGTTTCCATTTGAGTTTATGGGTCAGAGTGAAACATATGGAGACAATTAGTGATTAAAAAACATTCGGGCAATATGGCTGTACTAAGTTAGATACACTCAGAATATTAGCTGTTATTTGATTAGTTTTTCGTTCTGCCTAATGGTAATATTCTTTAGTTCAGGTGAGTGGTGTGAGGAAGATATCGTGCAAGTTGTTATAAGGATCAGAGGAGGGCTGGCCAGCATCCTTTCATCAGGAAGTGTTATCACATGGGAATCCCTCTTCCTCTCCACCTCCCTACTTGCTAAACTTCACATAGAGTTACCTTTCTGGAAGTGCTTTCTTAATTTCATTAAGATGTTGTGATGACAACAATCTGTATCTAAGAAGGGTTTTATTGGAAATTCAATATATTTCACATATGAATATAGTTCACTTTAGCATTAGCTAATGAAAATAATTTGTATGTCACTTTCTTACCAATTTTACTTCGAATTACGCCTCTGGTAACTGATGTGACACAAAGACAGCATAATCTTCCTTTTAAACAGATCTATATCCTTTTTTCTTCTTAGAATATTATCTTATATACTGAAAGCCATGAGCTCCTTGTTGCTCACATTTTTTTCTCAGTAATCTACTGGATTTAATGAGCTGCTTTTTAAAATTAATATTTTATTTTTAATTTAACATTTTTATGAGAAAGTCTCAGTAGTAAATCATAGTAAAATGTTTATAGTCATGCTAGACTTTCCTGCTTACAAAAAGAGCTTCCACTTAATAGATATTCCATAAAGTATTTAAAACTGGGCGTTAGCTCTGTTATTTTTCTTTTTATTTATCCTGATAAGTTCCAATCAGTTTCAAACACTGAACACATTCAAATATGGTTCATAGTATTATTTTAAAAGAACTTTTAATAATTCTGGTGAGAAAGTATCCTTTAAACAAGATCGTTGGGCTTAAATACTGATTATTAGCAATTACCTGAATGTATCATTCATTAATTACTTGGTAACTTTTCTTACTTAACATTAAAATTTTAACATATTTAAAATATTTTAATGTTACTAAACGAACACACTGATGTACTGAAACTAGGAAATGCTTTCATTTTAGCCGTTCTAGTTGCAGAAAGGCTAAAAATGCACAAGCACTAGTTTGCCATTTCTGTAAGGGAAACAGATTCTTATTGATTACGAGCTACACACTAATGACATGACTGCCCTACCTCAGCAGCTCTGCTTTCATTTTTTAGGCAATAAAATTCATAAGGGATAAGTGAAAAATAATTGAGGAGCATTTTTATTTTCACTAGAGTGTTTGTTATTGCTTTGCTGTGTAATATACACTAACATGTCTATTCATGATTCAAAGAAGAAAGATTAGAGCTGAATTGCAGTGCAGTGTGCATCCAAGCATTGAATTTGATCCTCAGCGTAGTAATTGAATGAGAGCAGTATTGTGTATCAAATTTATCCTCGCTCTTTAGTTTGTTAGCAAATGGCTTTTATTACGAAGGTTTTAGGGTAGGGGAGGACTTAAAAAAATCGAATCCCTTTTCTTCTTTCTGGCAGACGTGGGTATCTGGAGTGGTGTTTTTTGTACATTGTAGGGGAGGGAGAGAGAGAGAGAAGTAATAACATTTAGAGACGGAAAACAGAAGGCAGAGGACTTGCAGGAGGTTTTTGGACCACTGCCTTCACAGCAGGAGGAACAGGGGGTGTCTCAGCTGCCTGCCCTCACCCAGCAAGTACCTGAAGGAGTCAGAAAGGGGATTTGCAGGGGCTACTGCCCCAGTATTCTTTCTAGACCATAGTTTTTGGACACATGGTGTATTAGTTGCCTATTGCTGCTGTAACAAATTACCACGAACATGGTGCCTTAAAACAGCACACGCTTATTATCTTAGGGTTCTGGAGGTCAGAATTCCAAAAGGGTCCTCACTGGGCTGTAATCACACTGTTGGCGAGGCTTTATTCCTTCTAGAATCTCTAAGAGGAAAGTTTCTATTCTTGCCTTTTTCCAGTTTTTAGAGGTTGTCTGCAATTCCCTCGTTTATGGCCCCCTTCCATCTTCAAAGCCAGCAATGGTCAGTCAACTCCTTCTCACATCACATCACCCTGACACTGGTACCCCTGCCCCTCTCTTTCACTTACAGGGACCTTTGTGGCTGCATTGGGTCCACCTGCATAATCCAGGATAATCTCCCCATCTGAAGGTCAGCTGATTAGCAATTCCATCTGCTACCTTAATTCACCTCTGCCATGCGATGTAATATATTCAGTTTCTGAGGATTAGGATGGAGACGTGGGGGGGGCGCGGGTATTATCTCACTTACCACACATAGCCTAATTTATTGATCCCTGTGTAGGTGTACTCCAGTCTTCTTTCTCTTCACCCCTTTTTATCCTCCTCCTCAAAATGCTGCACTGCCGGGCTTCCCTGGTGGCGTAGTGGTTGGGAGTCCGCCTGCTGATGCGGGGGACATGGGTTCGTGCCCCGGTCTGGGAAGATCCCTCATGCCGCGGAGCGGCTGGGCCCGTGAGCCATGGCCGCTGAGCCTGCGCATCCGGAGCCTGTGCTCCGCAGCGGGAGGGGCCGCGGCAGTGAGAGGCCCACGTACAGGAAAAAAAAAAAAAAAGCTGTACTGCCAAGTGTGGCCAGATTGGGGCAACACAGAGAATTAGTGGACTGGGCTAGTGGCTTTTAAATTGTACTCTCCTTACATTCTATCTCAATGCAGCAAATATTTTTGAGTGCCTGCTGTTTATCCTTTCAACAAACACCTTTTGAACACCTGTGTGCTGAGCTCTATTACATGCTAGCTACAGAGCAGTGAACAATATGGGTGTGGTACCTGCTCTCTTGGAGCCTGCACTTTGGTGGAGACTGACAAACACTAAAACACCAAAATAAACAAGAAAAATATCAGGTAGTAATAAGTGCTAGTGAGAGAGAATTAAAACAGAGCAATGTGAATGACTGGGTGACTACTTGAACTGGAGGAGGGTTTCCTGAGATCTGAATGAGAAAGAGCAGCTTACCTTGGGAAAAGGGAGGAAAGAACATTCCAGGTAGAAGGTGTAAAAAGGACAAAGCCATAAGGTAGCAATGAGTTTTCTGCTGGAGAAACAAAATGTACCTGGAGTTTAATGGCAAAGGGAAATTGGTATGAAATGTGGTCTAAGAGGGAGTTCAGGACCAGAACACATTTCTGTAAGCCATGGTAAGGAACTTGGATTCTATGTATGTTGGAAAGTGTCAGAGTTTCCAGGTAATTTTTATAACCTATTAATATTAATTGGCTTTTGTGTGGTGAATGATTCAGAGGAAAGCAAGAGTAGAAGAAGAGGAGCACTAATTTGTAAGCTGTTGTAATAGCCCATCCAACAGATAGTGGTGATTAAACCAAGCTAATAGTGGAGCTGGAAATAATATTCACATATTTGGGATATATTTAAAAGGAGATTGAATTGACAGGCCAAGAATGGAATGGAAATAGGGAGTGAGAACAAGATGGAAATAAGGATAATTTCCAGATTTGGGGGTTGGGTGGAGGTGCCATGTCATGGGATGAGGAATATAGAGGATGAACAGTTTACAGTGGGGACCTGGAGTTCTCTTATGACCATGTTAAGTTTGAGATGCCCATTAGACATCCAAGGCAAGTTGTCAAGTTAGGCAATAGGATATATGAGCTTGGGGACCTATGAAGAGGCTGGTATATTGAATAGATTAGAGAGTTGTTGCCATATTAATGGTATTCAAGCCATCATCAGGATGAGATTATCTAAGAAGCGTGTGTAAATAGAGAAGTAGACTCACGATATAGCTCTGGGGGTACTGCAACACTTAGAAGTTGAACAGAGAAGGATAGGTTGACCAAGAAGACTGAAGAGAAGCATCTGTTGATTCTGCTGAAACCAGAGTGAAATGGAGAAATAGACAGACAGACAAATAGATAGGTAGACAGAAAGAGAGAGAGAAAGATCGCTTGTATTAAAAGCTGCTAAGAGATCAAGTAAGATGAGAACCTAAAGGTGACCATTATGGTCACTGATTTTGACAAGAGCAGTCTTTATGAGATGCTGCTACAGAGGTTGGACTAGGTGTGGGGCTAAGTATGTGGGTAAGGGATGGAGGCAGTGATTTTAGACAGCTTACCATGAGGTGCTCAGCTAGGGTGGGGCATTTTGAGATGAGAAATCATTGCATTATCACTTTTTTCCAAAAACCTACTTTTTCCTACCTATAGAAGAAAAGTTTATTTTTATATGATGTACAGGCATTCTATTATTACATTTACAATGTACAATTAAATTTAGAGGAAGCAAAATTGCTAAGACTCAAACAAGAAATAATTTCATGAGCAGTTGAAAATTATGTTAAAGCTTATTATAAGGGGATTAGAAGAAATCTTGAATGTGTGCCAGACGATTATTGGCACACCAAAATTTCACAGATGGATGGTATATGGCAAAAAGGGACACTTACCTGTTGACATTGGGATCGAGTAAGACTAAACTTCTGTTTTTATGAAAATCCTGAGGGATGCTAAAACTAATCATGTGTCCCATTAGAGGCTAAACCCCCTACCCTAGCTGGCAACTACCCTTAGTGAGTTGTGGTTAGGAGGTCTGAGCTATTTATAGCAATAACTATACAACCATTGCGCATAACGATTGCTGTTATGATCTAAATTTACTGTGCCAGTTTAAACGAGCCGTCGTAATAAAGGGAAAATGTAAGGTTTTGAAGTGCTTGCATAATATTGCCCTCGATGAAAAACTGAATATTTTTGTAAAAACTTAAATTTCTTGTGTAATCTATCCTTGCAAGAAGGTGTTTTAAGTTTTTAATGTTGCACCTTCTTCCATGGAGTGTGTCTTTAGTTGCTTTTTTGTGTGTGATTTTCTTTTTTTAAATTAATTTTTAGTGGAGTATAGTTGATTTAGTTGTGTTAGTTTCAGGTGTACAGCAAAGTGAATCAGTTATACATATACATATACCCACTCTTTTTTAGATTCTTTTCCCATATAGGGCATTACAGAGTATTGAAGAGTTCCCTGTGCTATACAGTAGGTCCTTATTAGTTACCTGTTTTATATTTAGTAGTGTGTATATGTCAATCCCAATCTACCAATTTATCTGCCCCCTCCCCTTTTTAGTTGCTTTTTACCGTGGCACTGACAGAAGGGGAACATATTGTATCGTTCAAATTCTTTACCATTGTATTTTGGCCTTGCTGGCAATTCTTTGGTGTTAATTTTAATTTTCTGGTTTTCAGGCCTGCTTTTGAACTTTCACCTTGAGCGTTCACATAACTTTGAACACTCATCATGAATGTTCATCATATTTTTGAACATTCACACTGGCTCACTGATCTTGGCCCTGGATGAAGTACAGTAGCTCCCCCTTACCTGTGGTTTTGCTTTCTGCAGTCAACTGTGGTTTAAAAATAGTAAATGGAAAATTCCAGAAACAACAGTTAATAAGTTTTATTTTATTTTACTTCTTCAATTTATACATTTTTAGTTTTGTTTTGTGCTTTACATCTTTATTGGAGTATAATTGCTACACAATGGTGTGTTAGAGGGTGCAAGAGGGTTCCCTTTTCTCCACACCCTCTCCAGCATTTATTGTTTATAGACTTTTTGATGATGGCCATTCTGACTGGTGTGAGGTGATACCTCACTGTAGTTTTGATTTGCATTTCTCTAATGATTAGTGATGTTGAGCATCCTTTCATGTGTTTATTGGCAATTTGTATATCTTCTTTGGAGAAATGTCTATTTAGGTCTTCTGCCCATTTTTGGATTGGGTTGTTTGTTTTTTTCATATTGAGCTGCATGAGTTGCTGTATGTTTTGGAGATTATTCCTTTGTCAGTTGCTTTGTTTGCAAATATTTTCTCCCATTCTGAGAGTTGTCTTTTCGTCTTGTTTATGGTTTCCTTTGCTGTGCAAAAGCTTTTAAGTTTCATTAGGTCCCATTTGTTTATTTTTGTGTTTATTTCCATTTCTCTAGGAGGTGGGTCAAAAAGGATCTTGCTGTGATTTATGTCATAGAGTGTTCTGCCTCTCTTTTCCTCTAAGAGTTTTATAGTGTCTGCGTTTACATTTAGGTCTTTAGTCCATTCTGAGTTTATTTTTGTGTATGGTGTTAGGGAGTGTTCTATTTTCATTCTTTTACATGTAGCTGTCCAGTTTTCCCAGCACCACTTATTGAAGAGGCTGTCTTTTCTCCATGGTATATTCTTGCCTCCTTTATCAAAAATAAGGTGACCATATGTGTGTGTGTTTATCTCTGGGCTTTCTATCCTGTTCCATTGATCTATATTTCTGTTTTTGTGCCAGTACCATACTGTCTTGATTACTGTAGCTTTGTAGTATAGTTTGAAGTCAGGGAGCTTGGATCCTCCAGTTCTGTATTTCTTTGTCAAGATTGCTTAGGCTATTCGGGGTCTTTTGTGTTTCCATACAAATTGTGAAATTTTTTGTTCTAGTTCTGTGAAAAATGCCATTGGTAGTTTGATAGGGATTGCACTGAATCTATAGATTGCTTTGGGTAGTATAATTACTTTCACATTGGTGATTCTTCCAGTCCAAGAACATGGTATATCTCTCCATCTGTTTGTATCATCTTTAATTTCTTTCATCAGTGTCTTATAGTTTTCTGCATACAGGTCTTTTGTCTCCTTAGATAGGTTTATTCCTAGGTATTTTATTCTTTTTGTTGCAATGGTAAATGAGAGTGTTTCCTTAATTTCTCTTTCAGATTTTTCATCATTAGCATGTAGGAATGCAAGAGATTTCTGTGCATTAATTTTGTATCCTGCTACTTTACCAAATTTATTGATTAGTTCTAGTAGTTTTCTGGTACCATCTTTAGGATTCTCTATGTAAAGTATCATGTCATCTGCAAACAGTGACAGCTTTACTTCTTCACTTCGGATTTGGATTCCTTTAATTTCTTTTTCTTCTCTGATTACCGTGGCTAAAACTTCCAAAACTATATTGAATAATAGTGGTGAGAGTGGGCACCCTTTTCTTGTTCCTGATGTTAGAGGAAGTGGTTTCAGTTTTTCACCATTGGGAACGATGTTGGCTGTGGGTTTGTCATACATGGCCTTTATTATGTTGACATGTTTTTAATTTCAGGCTGTTCTGAGAAGCGCCGTGAAATCTTGTGCTCTCCCACCTCTTCCCACCTGGGAGGTGAATCATCCCTTTGTCTGGTGTGGCCTGCTCTTTAGATACTTTAGTCTAAAGACTCTCTTGGTTATTAGATTGACTGTAGAGGTATCGCAGTGCTTGTGTTCGAAGTAACCCTTATTTTACTTAATAATGGCCCCAAAGTGCAAGAGTAGTGATGCTGGCAATTTGGATATTCTCTTACTGTGCCTAATTTAGAAATTAAAGTTTATCGTAGTATGTTCATATAGGAAAAAAGATAGTATTTTCAGTGGAAATAATAAGTCAATAGTCAATCTAAGCAAGAAATGGAGAATTTTATTTGAGCCAATCTGTGGATTATAACCTGGAAGACAGTCTCTGAGAGCTCTGAGAACTGTTTGAAGAGGTAAAGGGGGGAGGCCAGTACATATATATGATTTTGACAAAGGGATATATGCAATCAAGCGCTCAGCTTTTTTTTTTTGATTTAATTTAATTTACTTTTTTATACAGTAGGCTCTTTTTAGTCATCAATTTTATACACATCAGTGTATACATGTCAATCCCAATCACCCAATTCAAGCGCTCATCTTGACAGAAGGTTATTGCTAGTTGCGAGGAACAGACATCTTAGTTAATGGTTTTAGTGCTTTTCTAAGTAGGGGAAGATGCAAGAATCCAGGTTCATTGTCCATTAATTACAGCATGGTACCACCAATTTATTATGTGTTCAGATAACATTTAATGATGTGGGAAATGCTCATGATATGATTTCAAAGTTTAAAAATCTCTTGAAATTATATATACATCAGTATCTCAGTTTTATGAGTGTGTGAGAGAGCGAGAGAGAAACTCTGGATCAGGAGATTAGGACGTTTATTTTCTTCATCTTCCAAATTTTCTAAAATGCATGCATGTGTATTAAATAATCTATAATCAGAAAATGCTATTTAAAAATATTTCCCCTGGAAATTCATATTCCCCTATTTTAAATTTTATATAACATTTTTAATAAAAATTCAAGTCCTTTTTCTTATCACAAAGTAACTTTCTTGCTTTTCTTTTTTCCATCACTGTTTATTTCTGTGAATTCCTTTCCAACCTTACTTTCTTGCTCAGTGCTGCTGAAGGAGGTGGCTTACACGTCTCCATTTAGTGGTGAACAAATCCTACACCATGCCTCTACCAAACACTTCTATCTTTGTATTTTCTCTTTTTGTCACCATACTCAATGTTGAGCTTTGTTGATTTGTCTCCTTGCTGTTTATATCATTATGGTTGCCATTTTCCATCTCAGTGCCCTTTCCATTTTATTTGTTATTATTGATCTCTTTCTTCTTTTCTTGTGAAATGTTTATCCTAAAACACATCTGCAAGCCATTCAGAGCTCTGCTTGGATACAGTTAAACGTTTCATTGAATGTGAGCATTAACAATATATTTCTTTGGTATCTGTAGGTTTCTCTTTGTGGTTCCCTTGAAAGCAGGTGCCATACTTGGATGAAAAAATGTTGTCCAAAAAAGTCATGGACATAGGTCATAGTCTACTGAGACCAGCATCTACCTCTAAAGGTTGACTCCAGGGACACTTTGTGGATGAGTATGATTGTTGTCTTCTAAGGTATTTCAGAAGGTAGAAATGAATGTCAGACACACCTTAACTTTCCTTTTTAAACCATTTTGGAGATAACATTTGATAAAATGTGCAACTCTATTTGAAATTAGTTTATTCTGCCTCTATACATTCTCAGAATTATGGACTCCACACGTGAATAAAGTGGAATTTATTTTTCTATCATTTAATTAATGTTTTCTACCATCAATGTAATGTTTATTATTTCCTTGAGTTCTGTGTTCCAGAATTTGATGGAGAGACAAACATCACCTTGCCCTATCCTTGTTGACTCCAATTTTATAGACTTGGATTACTCCCTTTCACTTCTTTTAGGACAGAATAATTGTAAGCTATTTTCCTTGCCCTTTGAAGTGTCTTTCCCTGTACTTTTCTTAGCTCAAGGATTGCTTTGTTGAGCTTGTGACCATAACTATGCATTTACTCCAGGCCAAATACATGAGAACATCATCACATATTCTGTTTTGTTTTCTATATTCTTTTTTCTGATATTGCTGAACTGCAGTTTCATTTGCATCCATGCTCTGAGTTATAAGATGCTATGGAGTTAGGACAGAATCATTAGACCTGCTAGGTGAGCTGTGTCCTTGGGGAGATGGGTTGCAGAGATAACCCAAAATAGCTGCCTATGCAGAAATCATCATTTTGATGATGATTGTGTAGTGATTCCTGTATATATATATATTTTTTTTCAATTAATGTATACACAGGATGATTTAACTGAGAAAACTCTAGTGAATGAAAAATTACCTTGGATTGCTTATGCACACATGAGCTGGTGGAAGGAAAGGATTATTAGGTGACAAGGTTGTTGGCTGAGAGTAAAAACCAGTCTGGGATTAAATTATTGCTGCAGGTAATCCTCAAAATGACAGATGAATGGATAAAGAAGATGTGGTATATATACACAATGGAATGTTAGCCATAAAAACGAATAATGCCAGTTGCAGCAACATGGATGGACCTAGAGATTATCATATTAAGTGAAGTAAGTTAGAGAAAGACAAATATCATATGATATCATTTATATGTGGAATCTAAAGTATGACACAAATGAACTTATTTACGAAACAGAAAGACTCACAGACATAGAAAACAAGCTTATGGTTACCAAAGGGGGTAGTGGCAGGAGGGGGCGGGGAGATAAATTAGGAGTTTGGGATTAACATATACACACTACTATATATAAAATAGTTAAACAATAAGGACCTACTGTATAGCACAGGGAACTATATTCAATATCTTGTAATAGCCTATAATAGAAAAGAATATGAAAAATAGTATATATGTATAACTGAATCACTTTGCTGTACGCTTGAAACGAACACAACATTGTAAATTATACTTCAATAAAAAATGGAATTAATCCATGTAAATTAATCTAACATGTCTAATCAGCTTTGGGGATAGCTCTGTCGTTCCTGGTTTTTGAAAAGGATAGTAGAGAAGTAATTAAAAAGTAATTAAAAGGGAAAATTGTTTCTCTAGGAGAAACAAAAAGGGCTTGAGTTTGGTTATATTTCCTCTCTCTCTTCCTTCCTTCCTTTTTCGCTTGGCTGTACCTTCTAAGCTTCCACTAGGGCTCTGCCATAGCCCTTATGCCTCTTACCTCAGGGTACCTTATTAGTGGTGTGTATGTATTTCTGTCTACTCATTGGTCTGTAAGCAACTGGAAAAAATCTACATCTCATTTATATCCTAGGAGGTCACATCGGCTCATATTGTGCCTTACATATAATTGATCCTCAGCGAAGGTAAAGACATATTTTATGCTTAATTAAGAATGACTTCATAACTTTAACAATATGAAGTATTATCATGGGAAATGTGTTAACTATTTGTGCTCTGGGAAACAAGCTTCCATTTGAGAAATAGAAGGGGTTTTAAGACAAAAGATAAAAACATTTTCTAGACTGTAAGGGTAATCAAATACTGGAATAGATGATCAGAGAAGGAGGTGAAATCTCCATCCCCAGGGATTTTAAATGATTGGGCAGAGAAAACATCCATGCGAATGACTGAAGCATTAGACCTGTCTTGAGGCAAACAGATGGACAGAATGACAAATGGTCCTGTGATTCTTTGATTACTTGGCCTGGAGAAGAGAAGAGGGAGGGAAGACATTAAAACTACTTCAAATATGGAAAACAGCTCTTATTGCTTCCTGTGGGAGAACAAGTCGAAGGAGCTTAACCTAAAGTCTTAGAAATTTGGGTTACTTTTATAGTTAAGGGTTTTAAGACATAGGTTGTGAAAATACTGTGGACACCTTCAGAGTAAAAGATTGATTTGTGTGAGATGTGGAGTCAGCTCTATGATCCTGTTACAGTAAAAAATATTTTTTTATGTTACTCTGAATAGAGAGAATAATTATTTCAGCGTATAACATTCTTTTGGGAAAGGCAAACTTCTAAAAGGAGTATTTTCAAGCACCAAGCATCATCACTGTTTCAGGGCTAGGAGGAGAGAGCAGAGATAATAGGTAGGAAATCCTTCCCATCTAAGTACTTGTACAAGGCTGTGTTATTTTTTTTTTTTTTTTTTTGATGTGTTGGTATTTATTGGAAAGAAACAGGGTCCTCTCACACACCTGAGGGCAGGAAGCGAAGGCAGGTTCTCGGCCGGAGGGGGACGGGGTGTCAAGGCTGTGTTATTTTTTATTTTTTCCCAACACTGGCTTTTTTTCAATCCAACTCTCTTTTATTTATTTATTTTTAATTTTTTTTACTTTTTAACATCTTTATTAGAGTATAATTGCTTTACAATGGTGTGTCAGTTTCTGCTTTATAACAAAGTGAATCAGTTATACATATACATATGTCCCCATATCTCTTCCCTCTTGCATCTCCCTCCCTCCCACTCTCCCTATCCCACCCCTCTAGGTGGTCACAAAGCACCAAGCTGATCTCTCTATGCTATGCGACTGCTTCCCACTAGCTATCTATTTTACATTTGGTGGTGTATATATGTCCATGCCACTCTCTCACTTTGTCCCAGCTTACCCTTCCCCCTCCCCATATCCTCAAGTCCATTCTCTAGTAGGTCTGCATCTTTATTCCCATCTTGTCCCTAGGTTCTTCTGACCATTTTCTTTCTTTTTTTTTCTTTTAGATTCCATATATATGTGTTAGCATACGGTATTTGTTTTTCTCTTTCTGGCTTACTTCACTCTGTTTGACAGTCTCTAGGTCCATCCACCTCACTACAAATAACTCAGTTTTGTTCCTTTTTATGGCTGAGTAATATTCCATTGTATATATGTGCCATATCTTCTTTATCCATTCATCTGTCGATGGACACTTAGGTTGCTGCCATGTCCTGGCTATTGTAAATAGAGCTGCAGTGAACATTGTGGTACATGACTCTTTTTGAATTATGGTTTTCTCAGCGTATATGCCCAGTAGTGGGATTGCTGGGTTGTATGGTAGTTCTATTTTTAGTTTTTTAAGGAACCTCCATACTGTTCTCCATAGTGGCTGTATCAATTTACATTCCCACCAACAGTGCAAGAGGGTTCCTTTTTCTCCACACCCTCTCCAGCATTTATTGTTTGTAGATTTTTTGATGATGGCCATTCTGACTGGTGTGAGATGATATCTCATTGTAGTTTTGATTTGCATTTCTGTAATGATTAATGATGTTGAGCATTCTTTTATGTGTTTGTTGGCAATCTGTATATCTTCTTTGGAGAAATGTCTATTTAGGTCTTCTGCCCATTTTTGGGTTGGGTTGTTTTTTTTCTTGATATTGAGCTGCATGAGTTGCTTGTATGTTTTGGAGATTAATCCTTTGTCAGTTGCTTCATTTGCAAATATTTTCTCCCATTCTGAGGGTTCTCTTTTCATCTTGTTTATGGTTTCCTTTGCTGTGCAAAAGCTTTTAAGTTTCATTAGGTCCCATTTGTTTATTTTTATTTCCATTTCTGTAGGAGGTCGGTCAAAAAGGATTTTGCTGTGATATATGTCATAGAGTGTTCTGCCTTTGTTTTCCTCTAAGAGTTTGATGGTGTCTGGCCTTACATTTAGGTCTTTAATCCATTTTGAGTTTACTTTTGTGTATGGTGCTAGGGAGTGTTCTAATTTCATTCTTTTACATGTAGCTGTCCAGTTTTCCAAGTGCTGTGTTATTAAATCAGTAGCCAGTGGGTGAGGAGAGGCTGGGAAATAGCCCTGCTCTTCTGGGTCAGCCTTGTCTTGGTCACTGAACCTTTTCCCAATGAAAATATAGAAGAATTGGGGGCTACAAAAATCTTGTCAATACAAGGGGAATTAGAATACCTACGAAAAATAATCTTCATTAGGTATTTGACTGTAATTTCAACATTCAGCCACACGATGTCACAATTGGATTTTGATTCTCACTGTGTATTTGTCTCAAATAATAGATGAAGGCGTTTTCAAAGCTGGAGAGGAAAGATCAGAAACGCGGGGGGCTGCAGAAGTCCAAGAAGATGAAGATACTCAAGTTGAGATTCCAATTGATCAGGTAGTCTCCATACCTTAAAAATATGTGTAAACCAAATACTATTTTTCTTTCAAGTTTTGTGTTACCTGCCCTGTGCTCTTCTTATGCAGGTGCGAGTTAAACGCTCTCAGGTGCTAGCTATGTGGCTGAACGACCTTAAAAATAAAACAAAACACCTTCAGTTCTTCCTCGTATTCCCACAAAGAGGAGCTATTTGGACAGAGTCTTTATTATTACAGACAATAGTATATGTTTAATAAACAGCATTGAAGAATGAGGTGGGTTGGAGTTAGGTATGAGAAACACGGCAAAAGTTTGATACAAAAAAGAGTATTGGCTTGGGCGTTTTTAATCTAGAAAAAAGTCCTTCATTTAGAAAAGCAGTTTAAAAGTGCCGTTATTTTCTCTCCTTTAGGGTCCTTGAAATGGCGATGGTTGAAATTTGTTTTTTGTAAAGGAATTGCTTATATAAACGCAGCTCAAATATTTGCTAAGTGTGTATTGATTTTCTTTTTAGGCCAATGGGACACTGTACTTTTAGGAGTGTGTGTGTGTGTACACACATGTGCTTATAGAAGGAACTAAGTAGTGTTCATTCTGGGTAAATGATACAAGAAATAAAAGTTGTTTAGGTTTTTTAATAGAATTCAATCAAGTTTCTTACAATTCTAAGTGGAGGATTGGAATTTAGGTGAGGAGGGGGAATTCATAATCCCAGGCTCAAGGGAATACAAAGTCACCAGGAATTGCCACTTGTTTCCTGACTATTATGTGATATTTCCTTTTCAAAGAGCAAATTTCACAATCCAGCAAATTCCGTAGTTGATGTTCTCAGCTGTATTTGTCTTAACATTGTAGCAGTGAGATTGCTGCCTGATTATTCCACAGGCATTTTCTGTAAGCATCACCTTCCTGATGAAAAGCTTAATGTGTTAAACATCACACAGATTTCAAAAATCCAAGTTATTATTCAGGATTAGCTGCAACTAACAATTTTTCATAAGCTCCAGTTATAGGTATTTTTTTTTTCCCCTGAGGGAAATTGGAATTTTAAGTCTTCGGTGAAGCTATAATTAAATATTATATTTTAAGACAAAGAAGAGAAATCATCACGTATGTACAACACCTAATAGCAGCAGAAACCAAGACTAATTTATATTCCAAAGTCAAAAATACCAAATATCAAGAGAAAGTCATAGCATTATCACCAAAAAGGAGATCTCTTTGTTAATCACTTAGTTTTGAAATCTGTGATCGGTATTTCTTTACTTGTGAGTTTCATGATCACCAGGAAGGGGAGAGCACGAGAGGAATTGATCCCTGATGATACTTGAACAGCCATCCAAAGTGTCTGCAGAGCTTGATTTCTTATTTGACACAAGAGCGCTAGCTTATTAAAATACAAGTATGCAGGAGAGACAGATTAAACAGATTGGTAGGGCTTCCCTGGTGGCGCAGTAGTTGAGGGTCCGCCTGCCGTTGCAGGGGACGTGGGTTCGTGCCCTGGTCCGGGAAGATCCCACATGCCGCGGAGCGGCTGGGCCCGTGAGCCATGGCCGCTGAGCCTGCGCATCCGGAGCCTGTGCTCCACAACGGGAGAGGCCACAACAGTAAGAGGCCCGTGTACCAGAAAAAACAAAAACAAAAACAAAAAAAAACAACCAGATTGGTGAAAGCTGGGCAATATCAACAAATTGAGGTCAGTTTGAAGAAAAGAAAACCAGGTAACAAAAGGTCAGAACTGCTTTCTTCTTTGACCCTATTAGTAATAGAGTTAGGATTGTTTAGCTCATGGGGTTGGCACGAGATGCTTATGAAGTCAGGTCTTAGAGTCATTCTCTCTATGGCCTGGTGGTCTTTTGCTCCATATCCTAAGCAGCTATGTTATAAATATTGTGGAAAACCAAGTGAGAGTGTGGAGAAATTAGTGTAACGCTCCATTATAGTAAGAACCACTCTGAGGACCTGTAATAGCAATAGCTACTGTTTATTCAGTACCTACTGAGTGCCAGGCACTGTACTAGGCACTTTCTCATATAATTGTTATGACAACCCTGTAAGATAGGTCTTATCACCTTCACTTTATGTATGGAAATAAAGTAAGCTCCTATAGGTGGAATTACATGTCCGGGTTTGTACTGTTAAGTAGAGGAATTGGGATTTGAATGCAGGTGTGTCTAACTTCAAAGCACAGGAGTGTTCTGGGGAAGAGTATTAAATGCACTCCTCCCCCACAAAAGCCGATTATTAACCCAAGGAGGGGAAAAATTCCTGCATAAGAAAAGAACTATTATATACTACTTGGCTCAGCTGTAAATGATACATACATTTCCTTTCGGGCCATACCTACTTAACTTCTTTGAACTTGTTTCCTATCATCTAAATGGTTCATGTTGTAACTTTAGTCAAAGTACCACGAAGAAGGGTGCGTGTGCGTGTAATATCATGTGCAAATTGGCCAAGTACTTTATCTATGCCTGAAAAGCAGATCAAGTTTCAGAAGTAAATTTTAAGGCCTCTGTCGAGAGGCAGTTCTCCATGGATCTCTTGTGTTTTGCATGTTTTGTGAGTAGAGGCACAGATTGCCTTTGTTCTGGACTGTTTTTTCAAGGATGTTTGTGTAGTGAACAGCCTCAAAAGACAGAGATAGTGACTTCCTCTGGAGCAGTCATTCTCAGCTGGAGGTGATTTGCCTCCAAGGGGATATTTGGCAATTTCTGGAGACGTTTTTGATCATTATAAGTGAGGGAGTGCTACTGACATCTAGTGGGTAGTGGCCAGGGAATCTGCTAAATATCTTGTAATGCACACGACTGTCCTCACAGCAAAAAATTGTCCAGTGCAAAATGTCAATAGTGCTGAGACTGAGAAATCCTGGTGTGGATCAAAGGCTAGGTTTGTTGATGGTCCAGTATAATAAAGATAATGTCTCCCTAGAGTGCAAAGGTCAGGCGCGTTTACTATCCATTATAAAAGATGTGCCATTGAATTGTATACTTAAAACTAGTTAAAATGGTAAAATTTTTTGCTGTGTTTATTTTACCACAATGAAAATATTTGGAGAAAAATGATTTGGGTTCTCTAAGCATGGGGTCCTTCCCCTGTAATATAAGCCACCATGTGTATCACCCCCTTCTCATTGCCCTGTGGAAATGGGGCCTCAGGGAGTGGGTGCAAATGCTGATCCTCTGGCTACTGCTATTGCTGTGAGCAGTAAAGTCCTTTGTCTCTGACCCAGTAGTCTCTTGTCTTCTGCCAGCACCCATGAAGAGATGGCAGGCTAATGTGTTAGCTTGTTAAGTATGGAAAAATTTCAGATCTTCCATAGTCTTTCATGGCCTCTACTGATCCCATCTGGCATTGTTTATGTGTTTAAGTGTGTGTAATGGGGCACTGTGGACTAATTTCAGCTAAAAACATGTTTGAGCTCTGTCCCAAGGTCTAGACTCTTAATTTTTTAGAGACAAATGAATGATCCTGGATCTAATACTACGTCCAAACCCATGGGAAACTGAAGAATGTCACATTCTTTTATAGGTTTGGGGAGGCCAGAACAAATACCTTTTCTCAGGGGAGAGTTTAGGTCTTATAAGAATAAAGTACTCTTTCAAAAATTAATGTTTTTGCATGCACATTCTAAATCAATCTGGTTTCCCGTAAGCAGTGAGGGAAGTGCCTGATTAACTAATACCTGTGGCTATACCTGGCACCAATGACTTATGTGTCATTGTGTTCCATTTTTAAACTGATGCTTTTCCAAGCTAAGGAGGCAAGAAATGAGACCGTTCCATTATAGTTAAGTAAACTGCCTCTCGTAAGTAAAGATCAGGCAGGAGAAGCCCCCATCTCAAAGACACAGGCAAATACATACCTATAAAATAGGCAAAGAAGCAATTATATTTTGGATTTTGTTCCATTTGAGAGAAGAGAGCAGAAGATGTGGATTGTAACTTCAGCGTGGTTTTGGATTGTTTTATAGCTTTTTCCATCCATTTGTAGTTGATTTTGAGTAGTAATAAAATGAGAATTGCAAGATGTTTTTATGCTAAGTAGTTTCATTAAATAGCATTTAAACCAGCGTCATGAACACAGGAGCAGTGAAAGCTTTCTTTTTTTTTTTAAATTGGAGGTTGTGGTATATATTATTTTCTTATTTGTTGCTTGATTTAAAACGTAATAAATCCTTAATAACAAAGTTACACATGTACTCTTTTTAAAAGTCAACCAATCCAAGAAAAATTATGACAAAAACTGCAACCACTTGCCCCAGCTTTCCCCGCCTGGATTCTTCCTGCTCTATAGACCTAACCGATTTGAGCTATTAGCTGTTTCTCATGGAATAGAGAAATATTCTTGTGTAATATTTTTTCCTCCTCCCTATTTTAGTAATTGCCTATGTTTTTTTCATTTGCTTAGTTTTCTAAGTTTTCATTTGATTAGTTTTCTATTCTCTGTAGTCATTACCAAGCCATCTCCAAACTCTGCCAGAACTGTTGATCTCCTCTTGATGTACTCAGATGTACACAGTGATAATAAATCTCAATTTGATCTTTTTCTCAAGCCTTTCGATCATCTGCCTCAGGCTGGTTAGTTGTTCTTTGGATCTACTTTTCAGAGTCATCCTGGTATTTTTCTTCACCATTATTTTGGGAATTTTTTTGCTTCTCCCGTGGATGGATTCCCTATTTCCTGGGTTCTACATCTTCCTCTTTCTTGGTTATACCTTCGTTGTTTTTGTGGAGCTCACCTCTAGCAGCTGCCTCGGAAAAGCTTCATGGGAGGAACTTTTATTTTTTGAGACTCTGCATGTCTGAAAATGTCTTTTTTTTTTCTCTCTCTCTAGCAAACTTGACTGTAAGCATGACTAGATATAAAATTCTAGGTTAGATATAATTTCTCTCAGAATTCTGAATGTGTTGCTCAGTTGGCCTTCCCATCCAGATTTGCAGTTGGGAAGTTTGATGTCATTCTGTTTCCTGATCCTTTGTAAATAATCCTTTTTCTCTCTCTAGAAGCTGTTAGGCTTTTTCCTTTGTTCCTGGTGTTCTGAAAATTTCCAGTTATGTGCCTTGGTGCAGGTCTTTTTACTTATTCGACTGGGTACTCAATGGGCTTTTTGTGTTTTTTTAAAGATTTATTTATTTATTGAATTTATTTTTGGCTGTGTCAGGTCTTAGTTGCAGCCGTTGGATCTTCGTTGAGGCATGTGGGATCTTTTGTTGCAGCGCGTGGGCTTCTCTCTAGTTGTGGTGTGCGAGTTTTCTCTTCTCTAGTTGTGGTGCGCAGGCTCCAGGACACACGGGCTCTGTAATTTGTGACACGTGGCCTCTCTAAGTTGAGGCGCGAGCTCAGTAGTTGTGGCTCGTGGGCTTAGTTGCCCTGCAGCATGTGGGATCTTAGTTCCCTGACGAGGAATCGAACCCACGTCCCCTGCATTGTAAGGCAGATTCTTTGCCACTGGACTACCAGGGAAGTCACTCAATGGGCTTTTTTATTCTGAAAATGTTTGTTTTTCAGTTCTGGAAAAATTTGTTGAATTATGTCTTAGATAATTTTCTTCTATTTCTTTACTTTCCTCTGGAACTACAAGTATTCAGATATAGGACCTCCTAGATTGATCCTCTACTTATCTCTCCTACTTTCCACCTCCATGGATTTTTTTCTATTTTCTCAACTTTAAAAAAAAAATCAACAAGCTTCAGGGTTTATTTTCCATCTATTGATTTTTTTCTAGCCATCGTGGTTTTAATTTTTTTTTTTTTTTTTATGCGTTACGCGGGCCTCTCACTGCTGTGGCCTCTCCCGTTGCGGAGGACAGGCTCCGGACGCGCAGGCTCAGCGGCCATGGCTCACGGGCCCAGCCGCTCCGCGGCATGTGGGATCTTCCCAGACCGGGGCACGAACCCGTGTCCCCTGCATCGGCAGGCGGACTCTCAACCATTGCGCCACCAGGGAAGCCCCGTGGTTTTAATTTTTAAGAGCTCTTTCATATTCTCTGAATGTTCCTTTTTATAGCATCCTATTCTTATTTTATGTATGTGGTCTCTTCCCTTATTTCTCCAAGGATTAACCTATTATTTTAAACTTTCTTTTCCAGAACTATGTTTGTTTCTTCTGTTTCTTTTTTCTTTCTATCTTTCTATCTCCATGATCTCTGTCTCCATGTTAGAGGCTCTCCTTGGTTGTCTGGTTAGATTTTTCTTTAATTGCAGTATATTTGACATGTAACATTGTATAAATTTAAGGTGTATGTCTGGTTAGATTTTAGAAGGAAGCATTAAGGAAACTCTCTGTGCACAGGCAGAGCTCATCAGGCTAGGGATGTTTCACTGTAGAGTGATTTGTTTTGCCATTTCATTGGCGTACCTCCAATTTTCAGTATCTGTGTAGTTCCTTTGGGTTGGTCTATTTCTTTTGAGTGGAGTCTTTCAACCTCTTGCCTTAACGGTGTAAGCCTGGCTTTGAGCACTTTGGGATCTGACTGTGGGAAGGTGGCTTGGGGACCTTAAGTAAAAGACTTTAAGTAGAGAGATATATCCTTCTGGGTTTCAGTACGGTGCCCTTGTTCTCACTTTGCTTGAGTGCAGCTTCCTTATAGTTCAATATCTTTAAAGAATAAACCTCATTTATTTCTCCAAGGTCAGCAAGGGGATCTTGGGAGTCTGCCTCCTTCATTTAAAGACTCTAAGCCAATCCACCTGTTTTTAGTTATATCGATACCTATGCCCATTCTTCCAGAGACAGATGGTGCCTCCAATCCCCAAGCCTTCTATAGGTTTTTTCAATGTGCAAAGTTTGCTTCTTGGCTTCCCCTCCCTACAGACTCAAATTTTAGCTTACTTGGTTCTGCTGTTAATCGGCCCCATGTCCAGTGCCTTTACAGTTTCCCAAATTCTGTGGCTGTTTCCAAAATTCCGGTCTTCTGTATCTCTCTAGCTTCATCCCTTTTAAAGTTGCCCTTACCTAAAATTTAGAGGGAAATTGGAAGGAAGCTACAAACCACCCCCGCCACACACACATTTGTTCAGTCTGCTGTGTTTAACCAGAAATCTCTTTCACACTAATTCATCGCTGTGAAAATAAACTGGCTTCATAGAATCTGCAGTAGGGATGATAAACTGGCAGCCTGTGACCAAATCTCCTATGAGAGAATGTTTTTGGCTGGCCCAGGGCTTACAATATGGAATCTCTTTAGTGGGCGTGTACTCTTCAGTTTACTGCAGACCTCAGCACTCCCTATTACCTCATACCTGTCCTGAATTACACATTTATGTTATTTGCCCTGCCACTGGGGGCATTTAAGTTTGTGATGATTAATCTACACATATAGAACACAATGCCATTTTAAAGAATCTGCAGCCTAGAGGCTATAACCAGAAGCAGGAGGTTTGAAGTCCAGATATACCCATTGACATATCTTGTCCCTTCTGGAGAATCAGCAGTCACCGACAGCTTCTCTTATGAAGGGTAAGCTCAATGGAGAGCTTGTTTGTGTTACTTGTTCATGTTCATGTGTAAAATACACAGAAAGATAAAGGAGGCTGCTTCTTTTGACCAGACCCCTACATCTATTTCAGTGAAATGTATTTATTAAAATAAGAATTAGGAAATGTTCAGAACCAGAAAGGAGGCTGGAATAAACTCCTTGCTTTGCCATTGAAGAAACAAATCCCCATACTGTAGTGGGGAAAGCCATTTTCCCACAAACACACAGCCTGCTGGGGGTTGGGGAGTCTACACAGGCGCCCAGGGCTCCTGGCTTCCAGTCTGGTGCTCTGTCTCAACACTTCAAGGTTGGGAAGTGGGGAGATTAGGGGCTTCTAATTATCTCACAGACAAATTCCATCTGTGCGAAGGGCTACTCGGCCTTCACTGCCTTCCCTGAAATGAAAGGAATTACGTACAAACAGTATTTTCACCATTCTCTGCATTCAGGTCACCTCCTCTTAGTGAACCATGTTCGTGGTTGGTGCTATAAGCATCACACACAGTGGGAAGAGTTAAGATGAGGATGCTCTGGCTTCTTAACTTCCCTGTGCATCATCAACAAGGCCTTCTGTGACATCACCTTTGTTGATTTGTGTTTAATTGATGGAAATGGTGTTAAACATTAAAACATAGCCTTCAGCGATTTCTGATGTAAGCGAAAGAAAATCAACGCTTCTGAAGTGAGAAAACTTAATGGGGCAGGTTTTTTTCTAAGATGGCTAAATAGCTATATAAATATAAGTTTTCAAGGTATTATATCTTATCCTATGAGTGTTGTGGGAACTTGTGGAGTTCAGCGGGCCTGGGTGAGCCAGCTCTCAGCAGGTGGCTGGCCAAAGCTTCCCTCTCCCTGTGTCCTTAGAGGGTCATGTCTGTAAATAGAACCACCCTTTTTTGTAGGCCATTGTACTTCAAACCACATTAAACCATTTTTTCCCTTCTGTGAATGTAAGCCTCTGAAAGCTGAAAACGGGAAGCAGTACTTTGCTGTCATGAAAAATTGAAACTGATTATTTCCAAACACCTCATTCAGCTTGGGTAGGAGATGATTTTAGTCTCTATGGGAACAGAAATAAAAACAAGTGTAGTAACTTCTTTACTTTCAACATCTCTGCCTGAATTCTGCCATCAAATCCACAGAAACACCTTCTATCCAAAGCCTGTAACAAATCCTACTCCCAAATTTCAAAGGTAGCAAATGCTTCATGGAGAAATGGACATTTAAGGTAGTATTTTCATTTGTGTGTGTGTGGCGGGGGCCGTTCTGAGCTCCAGCTTCTAGGTCTAGGGTATTTCAGGGAGGGAGACCTGACAGGTAAGAATGAGGAGGACAGTTGGGTGGTTAGGTAGGCTCTCTTGCCTAGAAAGTTGTAGCATGTGCTGTTATCTCAGATAGCGAGGGTTTTAAACATTCAAATATACTTCTCAGGGAATTCTGATATAAATATAAGAAAAAGCAACATTTACTTTTTCTTAAATTTATTTTTTAATATTTTATTTATTTATTTTGGGCTGCATTTGGTCTTTGTTGCTGCACATGGGCTTTCTCTAGTTGCTGTGAGCAGGGGCTACTCATTGCGATGGCTTCTCTTGTTGTGGAGCACGGGCTCTAGGTGCGTGGGCTTCAGTGGTTGCGGCGCGTGGGCATAGTTGCTCCGCGGCATGTGGAATCTTCCCTGGCCAGGGCTCAGAACCCACGTCCCCTGCGTTGGCAGGTGGATTCTTAACCACTGCACCACCAGGGAAGTCCCAACACTTACTTCTAAAGTAGGTAGGACATCAGCTGTAGTGTCTGTTTAGATGCCTTTTCCCATTTCCAAGTTTTGGTGCTGCTGTTACTTTCAAAGGTGTGATGTGAGTTTAAAGTGTAAGTCACTTGAGCAGCCTCATCTGTCTGTGAAAATACCTTCCAAGTAATTGATGCTTCAGATATTTTGTGGCTCATTTCCATACGATTTCCATATTCCATCTTCTTTCCTCTTACCACTCAGGACTCCTGAGTTAACCTTTGTAACTGCATGCATATTCTCTAGAAAACCTGAATACTTATGGTTTCCCCTGAGCCATCCCTGCTAGGATGCAGACAGCAATAACAACTACCAGACCTTTTCTGTCTTGCCATACAAATCAACCATTTTCCCAGGATATCCCTTACAAAATAAATAGTAAGATATGCATGTAGGCAAATGCAGGCAAAAAGGCACTTGGAATATCAATGCTGGTGTCATGTTAAGGAGAAAGTCTGGTGTCACTTTTCTAGTAACAGTATCAAGAGCAATTGCTTATGATAAGAAAAGTGCTTTTTTTTTTTTTTTTTTTTTTTTGAAAAGTGCTTTTTAAAAGGTAAAAGTCTCACCTTTCTTATAAACACTTCTATGTTTAAGGGTGCGTATTATCTGTAATTGTACATATATGTGTAATATGTCTGTTAATCTAGCTGCACTCCGGACGTTCTTGATGTCAGTGAGGCTTTGAAACTGGAACCATCTAAATGATTTGTGCAATCATTATATACATCAGTTTAGTGAGTATATAGGGGAGAGTATAATGAATACCCTTTCTTGACTCCAGCGAAACGTAAGAATTGTGCTTTATACAGAATATAGTATTACACAATTACTCACAAGAATGAGCTAGTCCTGAAAGTTCAGGATGGAGAAACAGTGTCTATGTGAAAACTGGTTCTCTTAAAATTTTAGTCACAAATTGACTAAATTCAACATAAACACCAGGGGAGAAGACCTTTAAGCACAGGTAAAAATATCTTCCTGGTTTATCGCCTTGGCAACAATGATGTGTTTCTTTTTTATAAAGTGACTCCTAAGAAAGAGTGGCAGGGTGATGTAATTAGAATAAATCTTGTAGAACTGTCTTTATGGCTAAATATCATTCTGTCAACAGTCAGTACTATTTTCTCCCAGTTTTCAATAAAATTCATATTTTTTAAGTTAAAATATGACCTTCATCTAACGAGGCATAATTACAATTAGAAATTTTAACCAAAGATGTCTTTTAGGGGTGGTGGTGTATTTATGACCATACCTGTGTTATATGTGGTTTAGAGCCTCACCAAGTGTCACCTGGGGACCAGCAGCATCAGTAGCACCTGCGCTGCTGGAAATGCAGAGGCTCAGAACTGCTGACTCAGAATCTGCATTTAACAAGATGCCCGGTGATGGAGAGGCATTGGCTTGGAAGACATGAGGCTGCGAGTAACTATTTAGCATCGTGTTGAGTTTGGAATGTTGCTCTGTACATTATCTTGGGGAAGTAGTACAGTCCTGTGGTCAGAAAAGCATTCATATCCCTCTGTCACTATTGGTGGGGCTTTTGGACAAGTTTACCTATCTCTGCTTCAGTTTGTTTATCTGCAAGTTGGGATGGGAATAGTATTTTCCTCAAATGGTGATGAGGTTAGTTTAAATACGATTAGGCATATGAGGTGCATGGAACATAGGACCAGGTCCCTGGAGAGCGCGCAACAGACGTGAGCCTTGTCACCATCATCTGTCCTTTCCTGAAGGCACATACTCTGTTGGCTTTTATCTGTGGGAGGCACATTTGGGTTTAATTCAAGACGATGAATTACAATCCTGTGGGAAATGTGGTGATGGACACAAAGATGAAGAAGAAAGAGCCCTTGCTTCTAGAAACTTCCAGAAGGCCTCCCTAGAGCTGAGGTTATTTCCCCATTATTCCACAGTCATTCCAAACATCGTTTGAGGCATCTACGTACTCGATAGCAATTCACGTTCACAATTTTCCTTTTTTTTTTTAAAAGATTTTTTTTGACGTGAACCATTTTTAAAGTCTTCATTGAATTTGTTCCAATATTGCTTCTGTTTTATGTTTTGGTTTTTTGGCCGAGAGGCATGTGGGATATTAGCTCCCTGACTAGGGATCAAACCCGCACCCCCTGCATTGGAAGGCGAAGCCTTAACCACTGGACTGCCAGGGAAGTGCCCCACGTTCACTATTTTCATATCAAACATAAGTAGGGGATAATGGCACACTGTGATTAGAGTTTGACAGGTGTTCTGAGGGCGCAAATCAGGAGTGACAACTGCCTGAGGGGACCAGGAAGGCTTCAAGAGAAGGTGGGTCTAACGAAGGGAAGGAAGAGCCTTCCGGGTAAAGGTAGAAACAGGATGAATAACCGGCTACTGCCAACCTGTCATTACAACTGAAGACAAAGTCGTGCATTACCTAAATGCATATACTCATTTACGGAGGTCACCCTTTCTTGGTATTTACTGCTGGCACATTTGTATTACTTTTAAGAGTGAATAGAGTTCAGAAAAAATAAAAGCTATTGGATGGTAAATTTGTTGTGAGAAGTGCATACCAGGGCACTCAGAAGCAAAGAATAAACTAAGTGACTAAAAGCAAGGGTGATTAGTTTATGAAAATCACACCTAACCGTCTCATTGGGCCAGAAGTTGAACATCAGCCTGCATATTAACTGTATTAACTAAGAAGGGCAAGATAATTGCTGAGTGTCTTGATATATTTTGTTTGTTTGTTTTCACGTGAATGAGATTTAGAAGGGAGACTGCTCTAAGTGGCCCACTAGAATACGATTTCATGACTGTAGTGCAAATCCTGTATTATACTATTTCATCAGACAACAGCCTCTCAACTCTTTCCATCCAAGGGCAAGAAAGATGGAGTGGTAACAATAATAAACACACACACACACACACACACATATATGTATATATATATTTGTAGCCTTTTCAGTTTATAGTGGTCTTTCATGTGCATGATCTCGTTTGGTCCTTATTGCACTTCTGTGAGGTCATTATTATCCTCAGTTTCCAAAGGGTGAGGTGGGTCACTGAAGCTGCAGTGACCCCTGCCTTCCCAACAGACCACGGCTGCTTCATTTCGCGCAGCTGACATCACCATTGTAGAAAACATCAGCAGGCAGAAATTTTGTCCAGGAACCCCCACCCCTGCCTGGCGAGCTTCTTCAGTTATGAACACAGTCTCTTGGAATCACATGAGAACTGGCTTCTGCAGGAAGGAGAGGCAGCGTCACATGTGGGAGCTCTGCTTCCCTTCAGTGTAAAAGGGACAGTGTTATTGGATCTGGGAAAGAGGGTTCTTCCCTTCCTGCTTCTCTTCCTCCTTCCTCACTCTCTCAAGTTGAACTTGCGATGTCTAACTCTTACCTTTTCCATCCATGTCCCTGTCCCTTTCTCCCCACACCCTCCACCCTCGCCCTTTTGCCTCCTGTGTCCACTTTTCTCTGTCAAAATTGCAAACATCATCGGAATCTTGTAAGGTTCTTTGAGGTGCGGGTGGAACGTGGGTTTTGTGTACACGTCACCCCTGGCTCACTGCGCTAACACTGGCGTCTGGCTGGCTGTGACTGTCCCTGCTTAGCTGGGCAATCAGGCAGGGCCAGCTAAACGGGCAGAGGCTGAGAACTACTTGGGAATTTTGAAGAAATTAAATAGTTGCAAAGTTTTGTTTTGTTTTGTTTTTTGGTGGAGTGGAGTGGGAACACATTATTCAAATATAGTATGGCTATCTAATAATGGACACCCACTCTCTTATAGAAGGAGTGCTGTTTTTTTTTTTTTTTTACTTCTTTGTAGGCCCTTACCACGGTATAGATTTTATCTGTGTGCGTGTGTATGGGTGTAAAACTCAGTGTTCCTTCTGGGGATGATTTGATTGATGTATACACTAGAAACATCTTTAATAATTTAACGCTTGCTTCAAAGGAGATTACACCAAAAAGCGCATTGCTTTTCATTTATTCATTACAGATCTGTCATAGAAGCATTTTTTTCTTTCTTTCTTTTTTTTGTCCTGAATTGTGTTGTAGTAATAATAAATTTCGTACTACACTCAGGGTATTTTAAAGGATTATAAGCCTTTAAACTAATGTAACCATCTTATTTAAATTGATCAAATTGGTATTTCAGCCCCATAATCCAGCATTTCTTAAAGTTGAGCCAACCAGATATGGCTTCGTTTGATGACTACTAAAATAGCTGTGCTGGGAAAGTCTAATAGAAATAATGGGATGAAAGCATAATACCGCTTGTTAGTAGTCGTGGTAATAACAGCGAAGAGAACAGAGCTGAATTTAGGGCTAGGTGTCTCCATCCTTAAAAAGAGATTAGGGTAGATCCCAGCCCAGCTCTTTTCATTAAAGGGGAAAAAAAATGTATATGCGTTTGGGGATTGGGAGCAAAGAAAGGGGTAGGATGAGAGACTTAAAACTAAAACCTAGAAACCAACACTCTATCATTCTGTAACTTTTAGGTATAAATCCAGATATCAGTAAAGGAAAACAGACTTTTTCCCATTTAGACAGCCGTAGTCACCTTAGCAGACTTTAGCAAGCTCTTGTAATAGATTCTCAGAGGCAAGGGACATATCTAGATTCCTGAATGGTTACACTAAAATTTGAATTTTCTGGTATCATTATTAAAGATTTTGTATTAAAAATGCTGTATAAAAAAATGCTGTATAACTTCTCTTTAAAACCAAAACCCAAAGTTGCTTTGAATAAGGCAACTTTAGGCACAGTAAGGATTACAATTTCTAGAAGTGCGATACACGATTATCCAATTTTCAGAGGTAACTTGCACAGAAATCTTTTTGCTCTCATTGGCCATTAGCGCTGTAGTATTTCTGGATTTTTGTTATGTCCTGCTTCAAGTACTCTGCCTAACAATGTTTATAATGTTCCTTCCCTAGATCTACCAGTCTTTAATAGAAATCCAGAAATGTTTTGTTTTCAGGTCAGTAATTCTTTAAAAGAATTAAAATTAAAAGTCATGTTGCCTACTGCAGACGTCATATTTTCTGGCCATTGAAAGTATACTTGGGTGTGCTTGCAGCAGTGCTAGGTACATTAGCAACTGCTTGTGTTGTTTCTTGGAGAAAGAATATAGGACTTTGAGACAAGACCACCTTGGGTTCCATCTTAACCCTGTTGGTTCACCTGCGGTGTGATGCAGGCAGCGTTGAGGGATTTCTCACTTTCCTCATTCATATAATGGGCATCAGAAGCCTGTTTCGTAGGGTTCTTGTGAGGGTTTTAGGAAATGATGAAGGTATGAATGCTGAGAGTGGCATTCGGCACATACGGGTGACGGTTGCTTGGTGTATTTGCTGCCTGTCCTTTGCTCTCCACCTATGGACACCATTCACGCAGTGCTGTAGAAACCTCAGTGCCCAGACTGTGTGGGATGTGGCCCCAGGCTGCCACACGCTGAGTTACCGCTCTTTCCTCCTGCCCCACGATCACGTGATGTGCTGCAGTACTGCTCTGGGCTCTTTGATGTCACAGTCGTATTTGTCTCTGAATGCCTGGCATCTAGCCCAGCACAAACAGCTGCTCCAGGCCCATTAGCTCGAGTCATGGTGCCTGAGAGCCCTCCAGTGCCTCTTAGAGTCCCCCTGTGAGTATCCCCTAAAAAATCCCTCAGTCACCATCAAGGGAACTTGCTGTCTCTCGGTCCAAGACCCCTGAGCCTTTCCATGGCCTCTTCTGATAGGTTAGTGGGGAGCCACCCGCCGTGTTTCTCTGAGTTGGCTCCTTTTTTTTTTTTCTCTGTGCATTTTTTTTAAACATCTTTATTGGAGTATAATTGCTTTACAATGGTGTGTTATTTTCTGCTTTATAACAAAGTGAATCAGCTATACATATACATATATCCCCATATCCCCTCCCTCTTGCATCTCCCTCCCACCCTCCCTATCCCACCCCTCTAGCTGATCTCCCTGTGCCATGCGGCTCCTTCCCACTAGCTATCGATTTTACATTAGGCTCTTTATTCTAACTCTCTCCCGCCCAGAGTCCCCTCTCTGTCCCAGTGTCTTACTGAGCAAGCCTCTGGACCTCCTGGTGCTGCCGGTTCCTTCCCTGGGTCCCTCAGAAGCCCTTTCTCCTCAGTGACATAAATGTCACCTTTGGCTCCAGACATTTCCTCTGCTCTGTTTTCACAGACAGTGCCCACCCTGTCTCTTGCCACACTCTCCTGTCATCACTTCTAGTGCGTCTGCGTCAATGCTCTGCCGTCTTTGTTCTCTGCATTGAGAGAGGGTGGGACAAGCGTGTGGAGATGGGAACATAGTGTTTTCTCCTTTGGAAATTGAAAATTTTTCTCACCTTCATTCATTTAGGTCTTATGCATAAAAACCAGAAATCCTTACCAAGCGCTGTGGGTTTCATTTTATAAATCTCTTGCCTTTTCTTTCCACACCATCTGGCAGATCCATCCCCTCCCACCTTTAGTTTCTGTGCAGCATTTGGCCTCCCTAAGGGCCTCCCCCTGGGCAGCATGCTTAGGGATCACTAGGGCTCTACACAGTTTGACACTAAGCAACTGAATGGAAATTTGAAAGATGCAGAAGCAGTGTACTATTATTTAATTTAGTCTTTGATGACATCGTCTTTGATGACATCGTCTTTGATGACAAAGACGATGGTTATTGGAATATTTTAAGAATTCATTTATTTAACCTTCATTTTTTTAAATGGCATCTTTGATATCATGTAATCAAATCTGAGACTTTGTGTTGGACAGAGTATAGGAATTCATGGTCCTGCCTCTTTCCTCTTCGAAATAATGTTGTGCTGAATTTTATCCTGAGTTTTTTTAGTCTACTCTGCTCCATTTGCTTCCTTCTTTACTTCCTAAACTGAGAGCATTATGATAACTTTTATAAGAAGACCATTAATAGTCCCATAATAAGAATTTGGGTAGTTAGAGGAGATTGGACTTCCAGAGTTGGAAGGGAGGTCAGAGTTAATTGCACCTCAAACCTTTGTTTAACAGATACCAGGGGATTAACTGACCTGTCCAGTGTCAGATGACTAGAAAGAGGCAGAAGTGGGGTCCTAACGTAAAACAAATTCTGTTTCTACCTTATCCTTTAAAAAACTCATACTTTATTAAGGCCAATGAAGAAATATGGTAGGTCCAGGAAAGAATGTATTATAACAAATGGGAAGGTATTTAATTTTTTTTTTTTTTAGGATCATGATGTGCCAGGTGCTTTGCTAGGCACTGTAGGTAACTTATTTAACCTCCGTGGAAGTTTTATTATATTCTCATTTTACAAGTGCGGAATATGAAGTTCAAAGAAGTTAGGTAACAGCCAGTAAGTGCCTGGCCAGGCCTTGAACCTGGGTCTTTCTCCGAAGTCTTGGCTCTGGAACTTGGCCTCCTGTTCTCTTTTAAAACAGACTTACATGTATCTAAATAACAGTAAAAATGCCTAGTTTGTAAAATACTTGAGCGTTTCTTATTTTTATAGAAAGAATATATAGTTTCTTGGCCTTGGATCTGCACGACAATCACTTTTTTTTTTTTTTTTTTTTTTGCGGTACGCGGTCCTCTCACTGTTGCGGCCTCTCCCATTGCGGAGCACAGGCTCCGGACGCACAGGCTCAGCGGCCATGGCTCACGGGCCTAGCCGCACCGCAGCATGTGGGATCTTCCCGGACCGGGGCACGAACCCGTCTCCCCTGCATCGGTAGGCGGACTCTCAACCACTGCACCACCAGAGAAGCCCTCGACAATCACTTTTTGTATTTAGAGATATACAGTCAGCTCTCTTAGGCATTGTGTGGAAAGCTGTCCATGTTTATTTTTAGAAAACCAGGCTTCACATCCTGGCCATCGCCATTGCCCTTTTTCATACTTAGAGATTTAAATACATACCAGACACTAGTGGTGGGGATGATAATCTCTCCACAAAGAATTTTTTTTTACCTCCTCCTCTGGGCCACTAGACATTGGCCAAGTATCCTGCAGTGTAGTTTTCTCTTTGCCATGGGGATTAAGTACATTGATTTTGGAGTCACATGGTTCATTTTCATTCTGGCTGTTCCACTTACAAACAGTGGAATCTTGGGCTAGATACTTGGTCTCCCCAGACCTTAGTTTTCTCACCTGTAAAATGGGAATAATACCAACCTCACAGGATGATTGTGAGAATTAAATGAGAAAGTATTTGTGAAGAGTGGTATATTTGTAAAGGTTAACACAAGATATACTGTATATATGCAAATGTAAGGAAGTTTCACTTGACAGTGATATTATAATTATTACATTATTATAATGTGCCATGGAAAATCTCTGTTATACTTTCTATTTTTATCCATTATTCCTTTTGATCCATCAGAGGCCAGCAGAAATAGTAGATGAGGAAGATAGAGAGAAAGAAAATAAGGAAGTGGGACAGAAGGAAGACTTTTCAGGAATGAATGGTGGAGTTGAAGAGGAAGGAGGCGGGGAGGCTACTGAAGCTCCAGAGCAAGCAGAGGAGATCCTGGATCACAGGGAGGAGCAGGCAGGTCCTGCTCGTGTGAGCAGAGGCACCAATGAAGAAAATGGCGAGGAACTGGACCAGGTTAATAATGAGCTTCAAGAAGCAGTGGACGAGGAAATAAAGTCTCAAGGAGCTGGCAGTGGATGTGAAGAGGTATTTCTATTGCTTTTGCTCACTTGTGTGCATGCATGAAGTGTGTGTGTGTGTGTGTGTGTGTGCATCTGTGCTCACACTTAGGGAATTATTCAAGCACTTAGGACGTGAAAGCTATGGCACTTCCAGGATTCCATGGAACAGAGTTTGAAAACCAGCTAATTCTAATCTTACTCCCTTAGTTTTCAGTCCAGTGGGTAAAAGACAAACTGTAATGAGATATCATTAATGTATGAGAAATCCAAGGGGCAGGGTTGCTGTTCCAGAAGCTGCCTTTATGTTTTCATTTTCTGTCCTCTTATCTACTCGATGGTGCTTGGTACCATAGTCACAAAGAATTTGTGAATTCTAGTAGAAAACTAATAAAAGACATCTGGTATGGGGCTGGATTACTAATGTGACATGAGAGGAGGACTGCTGCATTTTACTCTTCCCTTTTCTCTGAAAATGCTAAAATGAAAAGTGTAGGTATGTTGTTGAAAAGAAAAGCTCAAAAGGAAATAAAGAAAAAAATTGAGAAAAATAACACCTGAAGCTCAGGAGGTGAGTCTGTGCCCTTTAAGCACGTGGTGGGTTATGGTCCCAGAAAGGGCTTCTGAACAAGTAAAGTTTGAGATTGTCATGTCCACTGGGTGATGATAGACTAAACAACATAGGGAACCCAAGGAACTATTTTTAGTTGAATATTTATAAGATTAAAGGCAATCGTGAGTCATTTTTCCTTTGTAAATTTTATTGCCTCTGTAACTAAAGAGCTAAATATCTTTGTTTTCATCTGTTTTCCTCCAGGCTGACTTGGACCCTCAAAGACCACCAAAGCCAGAAGTAAAAATCACCAGCTCACAAGAAAACGATAACAATGAACGAAACAAGGATAATCTGTCGTAGCATGGATGATTTTTAAAAAGAGAGTATATTGAGTATAAGAAAAATTAAGGGTTATAATACTCGAATAATAAGCATACAGTTATTGCTAAACATAATGTGACAATATGGTTGAATACTACCTACTGAAATTTAAAATTAGAGGCCAAACTAATGGGAAACACTAGATAACTTTGAATAGCTACTAAAGCAGAGTGACTTTTTATGAGATGTGTTTTAAAAAGTCATTTAGAAAAATTAAACAAGAGTAATAGAGGGGAATTTGCACTGGAAGACAATTGGCCACTTGTCTTTGTAAAGATGAAAAAGAACAAGATCATTCCTTTTCTTGTTAAGTGAGATTATTAGATGGCAGCTTATGCTGAAGCACTTATCTAAGAAGGCACAGAATTAAAACAAATGATAATAGGAAAACATGTACTATTTTTTTTAAAGCAATAAACTCTTGAATAAACAAATTGCAATTTAGTTTCAGAGATAATTTGAAGATGGCAGTAGTTTGAAATGTTTCTGTGTCTTGTTGACACTCCTTTCTTTCTTCCTCCTTAGCCAAAATCCACCTTAAGAGAACAAAAAGGAAAACAAGGTATTCATTTTGGAAGGAGGAAGTATTCATTCAGTGTATTCCTAACAAATATTGTCATGCCCCTCCCTTAACTGCTGCAGGTTTTAATCCTTATGGCTTTAATGACACATACTCAGGAAGGAATTATAAAGGAACACCCAATTATATCACTGAGACTGGCTGGGTGTTTTTCAAATTCTGGTATCCTATGGATTTTCGTTGATCCAGTCTACCAATACCAATAATACTCCTCTCTTCTCCTTTGCATTATTGTTCAATATTGGCTATTCCAAAGATTGAATTTTCTCCAAACAGTTTTTTAACAAAAAGAACAAGACGGCATAGTAGAAAAAAAGTAGGCTATATGAAGAGTTTGTTACTCCTCAATTTCTCTTGCCTTTTGCCTTATTTCTATTAGGACCGCCTTGTCATATTTTTTCCCCTAGGGGTATCAGCAAATATTTATTTTCATGGTCAGTTATATTTAGACTTTCAAGCAGATTCCTTTCTATATAATTAGAAGCTATAGGATAGAAATTGTTGAAAAAAGTTTAACAATTGTCATAATGAAACCAGTTCCTGATTACAGTTTTAGGAGTTAATTAACTCAAACTGCCTTGTTAGGTATATATGGAGAAAAAAATAATCGTATTAGTTTTTTGAATTCTTAAGAGATGATGCAGTTCTTCCTTAAATATAGAAATATGTTTTTCTCACATTAAAGCATATTTTTGTTAATTATGTATAAGTTATAAATTTGAAATTTTAACTTCTTGTGCTTTCATAGAATTCATTATTAATGATAAGTTTAAAAGATTTTTTTCCCCTCCAGGTTTCATAACCAATCACTTGGAATCAAAGTAGTTACATAAAGCACTTAATAATACTATAGAAAACTGGTGTATTTTTCCTAGAAGCTATTTTAATGTTTTCCACAAATAGGAAGTATATGCAGAGAATATAATGTAACAGTGTTGGAAAGAGATACTGATATAAGGGTATAGTAATCTGGGAGGATGATTATAAATGGGGTCCTATATTTCTAATATAAGCTCTAGATGGTGCTTTCTACTAATAGGCTTATTTTTTCAAATGGGACAATGTAAAGCATTGCAGACTATAAGCAACAATCTTAATAATTCTTGTTGCTAGGGAAATAGACTACCTGGTATTTTAAATTCCCACACTATTACTGGGCCTGGGGTTAATGATTTCAAATAGTTTATAAAAATGTGGGATTACATATAAGAAATTATAACTGATTATCAAGGTGATTCTTTTTTCTTTCTTTAATGAGGATTTTATCTCTCTCTCTCTCTCTTTTCCTTCTTCAATAAAGATATTCCGTCTCTTTTTTTCCCCCTGTTCTTTGCTTCATCATACTTAATATTTAGGTTTTCAGGAACTTTTTAAGAGTCATCTTAGTGAAGCACAATGTTACTTTAAATGAAAAACAAAGTTTGGTATTTTAAGTATACTTCAAGAAGGTGATAGGCCACAATACCTGTAGCAAAAAATTAAAAAATTGGGACGTAATACTTATCTTTTATGTGCATATTTCACCACCTGTCTGTAGGATATAATTGTGACTTAACTTGAGGGATGAACAGTCACTAATAACTTTAAAACACTTTGCAAGCATATGTTACTAAAAAAAAAAAAAAAAAAAACACAAAGAACTATGTCGTCCAACCAAGGAAGAAATCACTGACAGATGATTAAAATTGTAAATGTCATTTTGGAGATGACTTTAACACACATGATGAAAGTTAATTCACCTTCCAAATGTGGACATTTTCCTTGTGGGAATGGTGGCCTCCGTGGCAGAGTAGCTCCACAAATTAAGTGAGACTTACTGACAGATTTGGAGAACATTTATGTGAGTGAGCAGAAGAGATCTTGGTTAGGCTTCAGGTATTGTTTTATAGAGGGTGTTAATAAGAAAAACTCATGGAGCTTTTATGTGGTAACCAATCACAGAATGCTTTCATCTGTTCTTTGTGATAGATTTTCATAGTTTTAATGAAATGCTTTTCTTAAATTTAATTGGGTTTTCACACATTTGTCAGCAACTGGTTTGTTAGTTGAAATGGAACATTAGGAGTTTTGCAGTGCAAATAAAGAAGATTTTTAACTAAAGTCATTTTCATGCAAAGGACGTATTACCTGGTTTAGCTTCTGTTAAAATTGCATTTGAGCATCCATGGGTTTCGAATTATAAAACAAGATACTCTGGCCATAAGATAACTTTTTACTCATTATATTTCTCTATGGACATAGGATGACTTTTTGTTTATTAAGACATTTTGGGGGGGAATATTAGAAAGCCAGACTCAGGAAGAGTATGATACCCTCTCGTGCCTCCCGTTTTATGATGAGAGTGTTGATTCCTGCTGTTGTCTGTAAGCACAGATCCATCCTACATATATGTGGCTCAGAGTCAGTCAGATCTCTCTGTAGGCTCACGATCGTGAAGCCATATTAATGTGAGCTTATTCATGTTAACTCTTCCAGTTATAGCTCAAAAACCAACATCCTCGAAAATTTCACTAAATAACTTACCTTCTACGCAAAGGATAAAGCTAATTCACCTAGTTAAAATTGTGGCCACAGAACAACAGGAAGGCTTCTTTATCTTGTTAACTGACTCTCCTAAAGAATTAGCTCTATCCTTCCATTTTTTGCTCAACAAGGAGCCAAGGCAAAAGTTTCTAAAGTAGATTAATTGCTAAGCAGAAAGCATCACATCTGAACTGTTGCCAATCTGAACAGAAATAGACTATGTAGATATACACAGACACATCACAAACACTCACACAGATGCACTCACACACTTTAAAATGTTATTAATGGAATAAGGCTCTTTTGAGAGAAGCAGTGGACAAAAACTGTTGGTAAGGAAATGCTAAGAAATGATGTATATCAATGGTACTTTAAAACATGGTTCCTGAAGACTTTAAGAGGTTTAAAATTCTTCTCAAAATAAAAAAGCTACCAGCATTTTAATGGAAAATTTGTTCTAGGGAGGGGTGAGATATATATTAATATATAAAATCTTTTTTTCTGAAGTAACTACAGAATACAGTTCTTTAGTCCTTTGTCATCAGTCTTAAGTACCATATACTTTGGCTCAGAATATTTTGTACCAACCAAACACGGGCTCTGTCAAAAGGTCATTACTGCTTGTGAATGTGTGTGTGATTTCCATGAACATGTAGAGAGGACTCTTTTCGGTACCAAGTAGCCAAGTTCACCACAAACAGAATAAAAGTATGACTTATTAGTCTATTAGTTTATATAATGTTCAAGTTCAGTGCAGAAGCTTTTTAGCTTCCTTGTATGAGTGTAATAACCTGGAATGGAAGGATTTCTTTTTAAGGTTAGTCTGTTTTTATAAGGTGATGAGCACATACAGTTCTTCATTGTTAAAGATCATTTTTGTAAATAGTGTACGATTTTTGCTTTTCAGAAACTATCCTGGTATTTAGATGGGTCTGATTTTTGTTCTTACCACATGAAATTGGTATATTTCCTACCATGAAGTCTAAGTGACCTGGAGAATGAATATGTGCCCCTACATGTTGATGAGGAAGAAAAATATTATTTTTGAAGAGGCATAGCATACTGTAGGAGATGGGGAATTAAAAAATGTCTGGATAACAATAAAGCATTTATAAAATCAGGAGGTAACTAATGGAGCTCCGCTGACTTAAGCCAACAACGACTTAGCTTTAATCTATGAATGGAACCAAATGTGTTCTCTGTTGCTTAATCCACTTAAACCACATAGTTTGAGGGGTTGAGTTACTGTCACAAATGTAATGGCATATGGGAAGAAGGAATGACTGTAGTCAATTTTAGAAGAAGACTGAAGAAAACCTATTGTTTTTTTTTGCTTCAGTGTTTTTCTTGTGTCTTAAATCCTTAATATGTACAATGATAATGGGTGATTATTGAAGTTGTAGGTAAAGATTAAGTTGAGCTCATCATTTTTGTATATGTTTAGAACTCTTCTTTGCAAGGACAATTATTTGTTTTGATCAAATTATGAGCTTTTAGGTTTTTACTTCTGTATCAGTGCTCACTCTGTAAGTTTGCTGTATTTTTTTTAGCAAATAGATCTGTGTTTTATATAATTAAAATGTGTTTGGATAGTTTATTGTTTATGATGTTGTATTGCTAATATTTCACGTATTAATTGTTTTTATGACATTTTTTTCACAAGCATAATACTTTTGATTTAAACCATGTGGAAATTCAGCACATTAAAAGATATTTCTGTTTCTACTTGGCATAGATATTAAACTTCATTATGTAAAGAAAATTTTTTTTTACAGCTTCATATACATGTTGTTTAGTTGATAAAAATTTGAGGGATATTTAAAAAAAAACTCACTGTTGTTTCTTTTATGAAATGGTATTAGAGAAACACAGGTTCAGAATTTTTGTTATGATAAAGGTAAAAAGAGAACAAATTATGCACATTTAGTGTAGATATAGCTATAGGAATAAATTCAGTTTTACAAAGAGATTGGTTAAAATTCTGCTTCAGTTTGTAAGATATTCACTGCCTTCATTCTATTGAATTAAAATAGTTTTGTGTTTTCCTTTCATGTTTGAGAAGCAAAAACAGTTAAGCAAAAGCATTTTGCCTTCTTAATATGTAATAACAAAATGTGTGTGATTCAGGTACCATCACTGAGAACTCATTAATGCATCTCTTGTACAGCTGACCCCTGTATCTTTGTTATTCCATAGGCAAACCTGGGCAACTGAGGAGGCATCTAGATTGCCAAAGTCAAATCTCTTTAGACCACGTGGCTAACTGACATTAGAAACTTCCCGTAACCAACAAGGACTGTAATTTCTACAAGGTGCTGTAAAATGGCTAGCATGCATTGGTTATCAAACTCTTATTTATGAGACTAAACATACAGCTTTTCTGCAGGTTTCTAAAAGTGTTTTTTCTCCCCGGAATGTGACCTTAATCTACTAAATCATCGTACAGGTCTCTCAAATGCCCTCACAAACTCAATCTTCCATTAAAGAGACAATGATGCAAGGATGTCCCGCCGTTCTCTTTTCGTTTATTATGGGTTTAGTAATAACAAAAATGATTTTAAATTGCAAAAAATACCCACAGAGTTTAAAATTCAATGAGATACTCCCCTTGGTTTCACTGTATTTGTTCCTGAGGCCGCCGGGTCCCACGAACTTCGACCCGTGGAGACCGCGGCCACCGTCAGGTCGTGGAGGCGGGGATGGGGGATAGGTTAGCCGCCGCCTCAAGGCCTGGGCCCTGGCCAGAGGGTGGCCGTGGCGAGGGCTCTGGAGCTCTGCAGGAACACAGCTCCCAGTCTGTCCCTGGTTCCCCCAGCTCACCCGCCGGCCCGACGCCACAGGGCCTGGAGGGCTCGGCGGCGAGGGCTGCACTCCGCCTCTCACCGGGAGGAACCCTGCCCCGCTGACCACTGGCGGAACGGGACCTCGACCCGCCTTGCTCCCGGTCTCGCGCAGACAGTCTCGCGGCATCCAGGTCTCCAGCGGAAGGTCGAGCGCTAGAGGCGGCGCGCCCGCCCGCCCCACCCGCCATTACACTAGCGGCGTTTATTGAACATGCAGTTTTCCCCCATTGATTTGTGGTGGGAACTATACCAAATTCTCACGTGTGTTAGGGAAATTCTTGGCTCAAGATTGGAGGACAATCCTATTATGGACTGAATCACATTCCTCCAAATTTGTAGGTTGAAGCTCCCAACCCACAGTGTGACTATTTGGAGACAGGGCCTTTATGGAGGAAATTCAGGTTAAATGTCATGAGGGTGGGGTTCTATTCTATAAGAATATGCTTATAAGGATGTCCTTATAAGAAGAGGAAGAGACACCGGAGGAGCTCGTTCTCTCTGGACAGGCGCAAAGGAAAGGCTCTGAGAGGACACAGCAAGAAGGTAGGCATCTGTAAGCCAAGAAGAGAGGCCTCACCAGAAACGAAATCTGCCAGCACCTTGATTATGGACGTCTAGCTCCAGAACTGTGAGAAAAATAATTGCCTGTTGTTTAAGCCACTCAGTCTGTGGTATTTTGTTATGGCGGCTGAGCCGACTAATATAAATTCCTTCTCTTTGCTGAGTCCTAAATTACGTAATGGGATTTTTTTTTTTTTGTCAGTGAGTATACATGAGAAGATATTAGTTTAGAAGTGTTTTTTTTTAAACAAATTCTGTTTATTTTATACTCAAGATAACATTAAGTTTTTATCTTCTGCTAGTGAGTGCCCTTCCTTAGAAGGAAGAATCTTTTAAAATGGTCTCAGCCTGGTGTTGTGTTTGTATGTTTGAAGTGGTGTTTTAAAAGATTCGATTTCTTTTAAGGTTATGTGTCTATTCAGGTTTTCTGTTTATCAAATCAAATTGGCAACTGATGTTTATCTAGAAAGTTGTTCATTTCTTTCATGTTTTCAAATTTATTTGCCAAAATTATTTATAGTATTCTTTTAGAACTTTAAAAAACTCTTGTCTAAATCTAGTCATAGTCTCTCTTTTTTCATTTCTAACATGGTTTATATGTGTTTTTCTTTTTTGTTCAATATTGCCAGATATTTGTTTTTATTAATGTTTTAAAAATACTCAATTTCTTTGATCCTCTGCATAATTTTTCTATTTCATTATTGCTCTCTCTTATTACCATTAGTATTTCTTTCCTTCTCCTTTCTGTGTGTTTTCTGTAACTCCTTAAGTTGAATGCCTTGCTAATATATTTTGGCTTTGTTCATTTCTAACATATGCGTTTGAGGCTATGAATTTACCAGTATGTATCACATTAGCTATAACCACAAGTTTTGAGACATATTGTTTCTTTTTGTCATTTGGCTTGTAATTTTCTCTGTTTTTTCATTGACTCTTGGGTAAATGGGTGATGCTGTTGGTGCCCCATCCAGATCCCATTTTACTTGGCCAGGGCACCCTTCCACCAAATGCTATGAGTGCTGACTTCCTTCAGAGAATTCCCCTCAGCCAAACAGAAGCTGCATTTCCCAGGAGGTTACATTCTCACGCTGGTAGCTTACAGTGAATGACTGACTGACATGGGAGGAAAAAATGTCCACCTTCTTTTTCAAGGTAGGGCTAGCTCCGTGGTGCAGTTTGTGCTCCAGGACTCCCTGTGGGATCAGCCCACTTTTTAGCTGAGGTATATCCTTGCTCTCCTTTCTCCACTGCCCTCCCCTGTTTTCCCCATTCCTCTTATTCTAAGAACCCTCCCTCAATAAATCATATAAAAATCCCCATCTTAGGTCCTGCATCTAGGGACATAACCCAAGACAGGGGTCCTATAATAGCATAGGCTTTGGAAATAGATTTTTAGGATGGAATTCTGGAGGTGGATAACTCATCAGCCAGATAGCAATACCCCATCACTGGGGTAGGTGGAGTTTTGATGGTCTCTGGCATATTATGTCACTTGTGGTAAATTGGGACAGTATATAAATGAAAGAGGATGCAATAAATGCAGTGTCTCTGGGATTTGAGAGGTATGTGGGGAAATAGTTGCCCTAAGGAGGGCTATGGAATTAGGTTGCTCTTGCTAAGTATCCTTTAAACATTGAAGAAAGAAAATGACAGGTTCGGATCTATTAGTCAAGAATTTAAAGCTGAGTGTGAAATACAGAGGGCCTCACTGGCAGCGTTTAAAAGAATTATTTTTTCTTACATTCAAAGGCAGATAGAGCTGAAGGCCAAACCTAGGTCGAAGAACTCAAAGAAGGCTGAATTCTCAGCCTAGGCAAGTCCCCTGTGGCAATGTCAGGTCCTCAGTGGGGAAGAACTGGGACCCCAAGACTTGGTGTAGGACTATCTCTGGATTCTTTACTTCGTATGAGACACAGATGCCATGAGCAGACAAGTATGAGCCTGGCTTTTTACATGCTGTCCTGAGCCATAATCCCTCATCCGTGGAGGTGCTGGATGACCAGGGCTTGTCCGCCTCCTGCTGCCTTCTCTATTCCCTTCCTCTTGGGTCACTTCCACTGTTCCTCGTGCTTAAATACCCAGGCTTCAGCACCAGGCAGACCTGGTTTGAGTTTTGTCTTTCAACACTTACTGTGTGACTTAGGCAACTTTTTCAACCTCTCTGAGCCTCAGTTTGCTTATTTATGCAAAAGAGAAAATAATAGTAGCTACCTTGTTGACCTGGGAGGCCATAAAGAGAGAACGCATGTACAGTAGTCAGCACAGAGTAAGCATCCGCAGCTGTTAGGTATTAGGATTATTAGCTTTCTGACTTGGTTTTTGGCATCTTCTTTTGAGACTCCTGCCAACTTTCCCTGGCTTCTTACCGCCTCTTTACTGTCCACCTTTGAGCCAGAATTGATTCTTTATTGGTGCTTTTCCATTATTGACAAAAATACTCTCCAAAGCTCATACTTTCGGTCTTGCTGTACCTATATTAGCTTGGACCAGCTAGGTTCACAACTTTTGTCTGTTACTAAAGTTGCTGATTAATCTTAAGGAGGAGATGGTGTTGATGGTGATGCTGGTGTGTGAGTATGTGTATGGATGAGAGTCGGGTGGATCAAACCCATACTGCTTGATGTTTTATCATCTTGGCATTAGTTTTGGTAAGTTTTACATTGATCACACAAGCTGTTTACATGTAAAATTCAGGGATTTCGTCTTTGTATTTACCTTAGAGCCTTAATTACTGTTAATTCCAACCCACGCAGCCCAAGTGAAAAGCCACAGATAATCTGGATGCATATTGGAAAGTTTCTATTATGTGAATGTGAAATGACCAGAGTGGTAGACTTTCTATGAAATACTAGTAGGTAACCAGATACTGGTTTGGACATCATGTTAGTGTAAAGTTTTAAAAATTATCATCTTCATCATTAATTAAATTTTATTTTTATTTATTTATCCTTTTCAGTGTGTTTACTATATGCAAATACAGATATAGATATAAATTATGATGTTGCTCAAGGAGTTTTGTTTTAATGGTGTAAGGATTATTCACAAGGTTAATATTTAAATGAAATGTTTATTGAGCAGTGGAATACAAAGTAACTATAAGGGACAAAAATAATGCAGGCATGCACATGCACCGTTAGGGCAGATTATGAACAATAAGATAGAAAAAGGCCCAAAACCAACTGCCACTTCTGAGGTGTGGGGAGCGAAAAACGGTCCTGTGCATGCTTCCTGCACACAGTACCACCAAGGGGGTGGGCAGACTGCCTATGCCACCCCTGCAGCCCCACCCACCTATCTGCCCCCACCCTCACCCCATTTGAGGGACCAGCTCGCCCTCCTTGGGGAGTGAGCAAGGGCACCTGTTACTTGTTTCCACTCCCTCATGCTGCAGCATGAGTCCCAGTAAAGCCTTTCCTGAATTCGTCTGGCTTCTTACCAATTTCTGTTGATTACAGTGTCCAAGGCCCCTATGTTGGTAACACCTGCACTTTTGGCACCATGCCTCCAGGCTCTTCATCCTGGCCTCTCTGCTCATGTACACATAAGTGACCCTGACACGGTGAGGGTGTCGCCAGGGGGCCACCCACTTTCCAACTTGCAGCATCAGAGTCTTCTTTGTGTTTATGAAAGGCGGTCTCCAGTTAGAAAATTAACCATAATTGTGATGACAATTTGGGCTATTCAGATGAAGTGGAACTTTGCCCTTCATTTCTAGGAGTGAAACTTTTAAGTCCACTGAGATTATTTCAAGGTCCATGTTCATTATATCCATTTTCTGAAGAAAATGTCCTAGGAAGAGTGTCTGGTTACTTTTGCCACGGAAATTGCTTTACTCTCCTTGGCTGGAGACCATCATCCTCAAACTAATTTCCTGTTTAGTGTTCAATATTTGAAAGCAGGAAATTGTCATAATAAATAGGAAGCTTGAGAAGATGGTGGAAATGCATTCAGAAATTTGGTTGCTAGGGAAATCATTTTTGCCTACTTTATTAAAAACCCAGACCTTATTTGGCATTTTCTCCCCTCATTCTTATCCTCATCAATAGCCATTATCAAAAGAAGTTTATTAAATATCTATCTCTGCTTGGCACTATGACTGGGTGATCTGACCCCTGCCCACTAGCAGCTTGTAACAATAATAACAGCAACAAAACTGCAACAACAAAAATGATAGTATTAATTTGATACATAACTGTCGATAAACACTCTTCTGAGCATCTTATTTGGTTTTTAAAAAATTTAATACAACAGCCGTATGAGGAAGGTACTATTATGACTTTCATGCTTTTGACAAAGTGTGTGAGACATGAATTAAATAATTTGCTCAAAGTCACACAACTAGTAAAAAGAAGTGTCTGGATTCCTCCCTTCTCAGCTCACCTTATTAACTACTATGTTTTACTGCTTCTAATCTAGCCAGAAAACACTAGAAAGAGCAGAGAGGAAGCATATATCCACGAACAATGTAAGCGGGGATTTATTATTGTACACTTGAGTTAAGCACATTTTGTGAGATGGAGGTGAGAAAGAAATTTCAGGAGTTGTGTATTGAAGAGAATTTCTGCTCTCTTCAAAAAAAAAAAACAGAAGACATCTGCAAATTGACAGAAGAGGTAGGGTGAGGCAGCTGGGGCAACAGCTGGGGTGGTTTTATTGTTGTAGAAATGGACACAGTCTGATGGGCTAAATGGAGAGTGGGGTGAATTAGCTTGAGTTTGATGGGCTCAGATAGTTGGTCTCCAGGAAGCAAGGTCAGCACATCACAGAGACCCGGCTCTCTATAACCAGGTTCCTCTGGCCAGTGCAACACTCCATAGCAAAGAGAAGCAGGAGAAGGTTCTAGCCTGACGTGGCCTCACCATGACACATCTACAGCCTTCTGCATGTTACCAGAGGCAGGTGAGTTTTAATCAAGCACCACACTTGTTTAAGCTTTTGATACTCATGTTGGAGAAACATGGTCTAGTGACGCAAATGCCAGCCTAGGAAGTCAACATGGTCAGAATCTATTTTTGGTCTTTCCTGGGAGAAGTCGCTGGCTGGAAAGAGCAGTCATTTTGAGCAGCTGAAAATAACTAACAAGACATTTTAATGAGTTAATAAATCTTTCTTACTGAACTACATGGAAAGACATGAAACATTTCATGTTAGCTCCTCACCAACCTTAATTAAACTTGATGTTGAAAAGGTCAGTGCCCTGTCTGGCGTGTTCCAAATCACTTCAGACCGACAGTAGGGGTGATTGTAGGGGTGTCTGCAGATGTGTGCAGGAGACACCTGCCTTCTGTTGTAGCCTTAAGTGGTGCCTTTTAAATGAACCACACCCTGTAAATAACAACTAGCTTTTATTAAGTGCCAGCTCTGTGTAAGTCACTGCTCCAAATTGCTTTATCTGCATTCACTCATTTAATCCTCAACAACAACCCTTGTGGATGCATGCTGTTATCATTCTTTTTTTTTTTTCTGGTACACGGGTACGTGGGCCTCTCACTGTTGTGGCCTCTCCCGTTGCGGAGCACAGGGTCCGGACGCGCAGGCTCAGCGGCCATGGCTCACGGGCCTAGCCGCTCCGCGGCATGTAGGATCTTCCCGGACCAGGGCACGAACCCGTGTCCCCTGCATCGGCAGGCGGACTCTCAACCACTGTGCCACCAGGGAAGCCCGCTGTTATCATTCTTTTTTTTTTTTTTTTTTATCATTCTTGATAGTGGAGGAAACTGAGGCACAGAGATTTGTAGTGATTTGCCAGAGTTCTGTAGTCTACAAAGTGACAGGGCCAAGATTTGACAAGGTCTGACTCCAGAGCCTGTGTCCAGAACCTTCAGAACCTGTAGACTCTGCTGCCTCTCTCAATTAGGGGTTGGGCTGTGCTCACATAGTTAAAAATGCACAAGCCTCCTGTGAGTTTTGAGGCACTGATACTTCTGGGAGTTCCAGCAAACGCATTTTAGGACAGATCAAACAATGCGAGGCACTTGGGTGCTGCAGGGGAAACGTGATTCTTACCAATGCCATCTGGAGTGGTGGAGGTCACCAGGAGGTTGGGCTGGAGAATACAATTTTTGCAGTTTTTTTGAACTAAAACACATATCTTCAGCAAACATTTATTGAGTTTCTACTGGGAACCAGATGCCGTGCTAGGTGTTGGGGAGAAATACAAGTAAGACAAGGTGTTGACCTCAAGGAGCTCACAGATTAGCAGATTTTCCCTTTATCAAATTTCTGGGGAAACTGAAATAGCAATCTGGACTGATTTTTTGGTAAACTTTGCACTTGAGTTCAGAGGGAGTCTTGCCTTGCACTGGTTTAGACTGAATTCCCATGTAGTGGTAACATACGTATATAATATTTCCTGCCCATTTTTTAATGCTCCGTAGAAGTGCAGAGCTCTGTGATAAAGGACATGTTTAATCTGGGACATTTTGAACAGAGACGAGATGTACCTACTTTCTCATCCTTTCCAGAAGAATCTGTTCATAGGGAGGGAGATCATTGAGGTGCTACCTGAGAGTAAATGCTGGTTTGATCACTTTCTGGCTGCATGTTCTTGGGTGAACTATCAATGCTTCATCTTTCTCAGCCTGGACTTTCTCATCTGTAAAATGGAAGAATTAGTAGTCGTCAGCCTTAGGATTCTTTCAAGAATAGATTAAATAAAATGCAAAAATGCATAAGAATTTTGTCACATCGCATGCAGCAGAGAAAGCTCTCGATAAGCATAAGCTGTTTTCATTATTTTCTGGGCATTGTTTCCTTTCTGAGTTCCATGGCATCATGCAGTACTCTGGAAGAGGCTGTCTAGCAAAACAAAGATGATAGATTCTTTCTTCTGTTTTTACCCCCTAGAACAGATAGTAAATTTATGCAGGGGTAAGATATTGGGGTGAGAAGCTCAGAGTTTCTTGCTGGCATTTTTCATTTCTCAGAAGGCAAAGGAAGTGACAAGGGAGTGAGTCCTCTGGACTAGACTCTGAGGTTGGGGATGTGCTGCAGACAGGGACCTGGAGAGGAAGCCAGAGCACTCAAGCACTGGGGCACCAGGCATCTCTTCTCCTCCATAAGCTCTGTATTCACTTCTGATCGACTCCCAGCTGCTGTCCCCACAGTGGCTGCTCTCAGCGGTCCTCTGCTATCCTTAAGCTTCTCTTGTCTCCTCTGGCCTAATCTTTGTCTTTAGAAAACCTTACCCTGCACTATTGCTCACCTTCATCGTCCGTACAGCCTGTTGCACAACTCTAGGGGGTGTTGTTCATGTTGGAGGTTGGGGTTGTGCAGCTGGGTGGCCTTGGCATCCCAGACGCTCATCCCAGATGCCTTGGCATCCCAGACGCTCTTCCCAGGGTGTGTGGTCGCTTCATCTAGAAGGTAGTAAATACAGTTCCTTCTCTGTGCCGTGCTCACTCTTGGCCCTGTGAGTTTGTAGGTGCCATTGCCTCTGCCTTGAAAGCTCATCTCTCTTCCCATAGTCCACTGCCCCCGCCCCCCAACACCAGAAGAACAAATTTCTCCTTAGGCCAGGATCACTCTGGTTAACTTCTACTCATATTTCAAGACACAGATTAACATGATTACTTCAGAGAGTCCTTCCCAGAACCTTAATCTAGGAAAAATCCCTTTGTTTAAGCAAGATCCCTTGATATTCCTTTTTGTAGCTTCTAATACAACAGTGATTTGCTTACAGTCTATATAAAGACCACAGGGGCAGGAACTACATCTGTCTTGTCTTCATTATGTGAATAAATACAGTCTGACCTTACCCCTGGCCTCCCCCAGCCTTTCTCAGGGCAGCCTCTTTTAATGTTTCCTGTTTGAAATTCTTCCAGTGACTTCTTCCATGACCCTAAATAATGTACTTATTTATAATATCTTGATTTATTAACTGACACAGTAATGATTGATTTCCTGTAATGAAAGATGAGGGATTAATTTACTCTCTACATCTCATGTTATTTTATCTCTCCTTTCCAATGTTTATGTTTCATTTTTAGTTCTTTAGTTGGGTTATCTTTATAATTGCAAATTATAATCTTAGGCCATTATTTCTTTCCATAAACATTCAACAGTTACTCTTGACTTCTCACTAGATTAGGTGAGGACATTAGTATTCCTACCATTATCTCCTATTATCTTTTCCCTTCTGCTTACAGATTTTTGCTAGCTTTACCTTTACTCTAACATCATCAGATTTATCACATATGCAGTCAGTTTCATAATCATAATTTAGACTTTTGTCTATAATTTGATTCTGAAAGTTGAAAACAAGTAAACAGTTTGCATTATTTTGGCTTTGTAAATGTCTAAATTTTCCTTTTGGAGTTTCTATTGCTTATTTTCCCCCTTGTTGATGAGAGTAAATGTATTTTCCATAGACTAAAAGTTACCTTACCATCTGGTGCATGAAATCACAGCCCTTCTCTTTTCCCAGTCTGATTTTTATTTTTTTTATAGATGTTGGTGGTTTTCTCTGGAAGCTTCTTGGATCCTTGTTATCTTTTCTGTCCTAAAATTTCACAAAAACATGGGACCTTTTTTAACCGTTCACACTGCTGAATCTTCAGCAGGTACTTCCAGTCTGAAGATTTTTGTATTCTATAGCCTTGAGAAATTTTCTTCTGTTAATTCATTTAAAACTTCTAATCTTTTTTCCTGTATTTTTCTCTTTGATTAAGTTTCTATGTCTTTCATCTTTTGTCTCATTTAAAAAAATTTTTTTTAATGGGTGAGGGAGATTTTATGTTCTGAAAAACTTCTTCAACTTATTCTTTTATTCATTTGTTATTTTAAAACTATATGATGTTCCCTTTCATAGTATTCTATTTTTATCTTATGGATGCAATTTCTTCCTGAAGACTAATTGGATTTTTTTTAGAATTCTCCTGTGATTTCTGAAATACCTATGTTTCCTATGAAGTCTGTTATACGTATATACTCTTTCAAGGTGCTGGTTTTCCCTCAGATGTCTGATGATTCTGATTTTACTTTCATATTTAAGGATGAAGATCTGGTTGTTTATTTAGGACTGCTGGAGACAACTTCCTTTGCTCATGACTAGGCAGGTCTATCTCTTCCATCAGTTTCTTCCAGGACTGGGAAGTAGAGCTGGTAGCTCTGCTCCCCAGAGCAGGGCTGGTTGGCTGGAGAAGTTTGCTTTTACATATAGTAATGGCCAGCTAGCCATTAGACGAGGCTCCCCCCACCCCAAATGTTAGATTGAGGAGAGCTTTGCTCAGGGGTACTCAAATCTATACTCTTAGTCTTTAGTCCTCTCCAAAAATCCATTTTTTTACCCATACACACACACACACACACACGTTAGATATGAAAAAACTTTAGTGCTCCTGTTAATCATCTCTTTGTTTTCTGTAGTGCCAGCACAATGCCTGGCTCTAAGTAAAAATGCAATAATTGTTTTAAATGACCATATAATAGCACATAGCTTTTTATATATTCATTTCTGAGGGTTCACCACTCATTAAGATACACTCCCTGTACCCAAGCAGCTAATAGTCTAGCTTCTAATGGAAGAAACAGATATGGAAACAAATCACTATAATAAGTGCAATAGAATATGTTTGTACAACATGCTGGCACTTGAGGAAGAAACATTAAGTCTGAACCATGGGGAGAGTAAGAGAGAGAGAGAGAATGAGAGCCAGAGAGAGAGAGAGAGAGAGAGAGAGAGAGAGCGCGCTGCAGACAGAAGGTGACTTTCTAGAGGCAGAAGAGAATATTGGATGAAAGTGTAGCCTGCAGCTCCTGGAGCCAGGCTGCCTAGATTTGAATCCTGCTTCTGTCACTCACTAGTTCTCCTTGGACAAGTTATCCTCTCTTTGCCTGTTTTCTCCCTTGTATCATGGGCATATGATAATAGTCCCAACCTCATAGGGTTTTTGTGAGTGTTGCAGGAAGGGGGACCCCTTCTAGGGCCCAAGAGTGGGCTCTTGTCTAACACTTGGAAATGAATTGTCTGAGGAGACACATGTGCTTACAAAGCAAGATACTTTATTGGGAAGGGGCACCCGGGTGGAGAGCAGGAGGGTAAGGGAACCCAGGAGGACTGCTCTGCCACGTGGCTCGCAGTCTCGGGTTTTATGGTGATGGGATTAGTTTCCGGGTTGTCTCTGGCCAGTCATTCTGACTCAGGGTCCTTTCGGGTGGTGAGCAGAACCGTTCAGCCAAGATGGATTCCAACAAGGAGGTTTCTGGGAGGTTGGTAGGAAATGTGGAGTGGTGTCTCCTCTCTCCTTTTGACCTTTCCTGTATTCTTCTGCTTGATGGTGGCTTGTTAGTTCCGTGTTCTTTACCAGGATCTCCCATCATAAAATAACTCATGCAAATTGTTACTGTCTTTGCCTGGCCAGGGTGGGCTGTTTCAAGTGTTTCCCCTAACATGAGGGTTGAATGAGTTACTATACACAAAATGCTTCAGTGGTGCTTCCCATTCAGTACATACTAGTTCTTCCCTTTATTGCTATCGTATCTTGATGTGGCCTTGAATGAAGAGTTCAACAGGCAGAGAATGGGCAGATGGTTATTGCTGGTAAAATAAGCATGGTGAGTGAAGGCGCGGTGGCATGAAAGTGCAGGCACATTTAGAGAGGAGAGTGGTTGAGTACAAGTAGGATGCAGGGTTCCGGGGAATGTGTCAGAATAAAACTAGAAAGGAGCTGGACCAGATGACAGGAGGCCTTGGAAGCACACTGAGTTGCTGCTTGCACAATCAGTTTTCTGGCTTGAGGTACTGTGTACATAGTAAGCAAGGCAATTAATGAAGTCAGGGAATCTACAACCTACGTCAAATTGAAAACTTCTAGGTGCTCCATTTAATAGGTGGCATGTGAAGCTGAATCCGGCCTCTGTACCCCGACACTGAATTAAATCTCAGTTTTGGGTGAG